>NC_141153.1:17465000-17824375 GCF_053477565.2 Lygodium microphyllum
TGTATGTACACACACACACACACACACACACACACACACACACACACACACACACACACACACACACACACACACACACACACACACACACACACACACACACACACACACGAAGAAAATAACTAGTTGTCAATGCCTTCTCACTGTCCACGTCACAAGCTGTCGCCAGCATCGTGATCATCACCCCCGTCATCTACACCTTCGTCATCATGATGATCATCTTCACGAATCGCATCTCCCTCTCCTCGATAGACCTGCTGCCACTACAGTCTAGTCGCCATGCAGAGCGGACAACTGGTGGCCTTGAGAGGTGACGTGGAAAGCATGGGGGGAGGGTAGGCTCCCCCTCCCAAGCCTATATAAGGCTTAAGACCCCCCTCCCATAACACACATTCAACAATGATGAAGAGATGCTGCAGGGATTGAGAGAGAGAGAGAGAGAGAGAGAGAGAGAGAGAGAGAGAGAGAGAGAGAGAGAGAGAGAGAGAGAGAGAGAGAGAGAGAGAGAGAGAGAGAGAGAGAGAGAGAGAGAGAGAGAGAGAGAGAGAGAGGCGAGTAGGGAGAATGAGATAGAGGGAGAGAGAGAGAGAGAGGCAAGCCGATGCTAGAAGGAGAAGAGGAAAGCACTCTTGGAGCAATGGGCTTCTCGCGTCAAGGGTAGATCTGGAGTTGGAGATTATGAAAGTATCAACAAGTCGAAGAAAGACCAAGGTTTCAACTGGGAGATGGCGCTTGAAGAACTTCGGTGTTTTCGAACCCTTTTTCTATCTATGCTTATTGTTCTATTAGCCGGAATGAAAGAACTTCTATGGTTCTACACGCTCATAGGTCATAGTCTTCATTTTAATATCCATTGAAGGAAAAGGATACTCATAAAAGCTATATGTTGGTTATGTATTCTTTCATTCCTAGTTGTTCATAGATGTAGATGATCGTAAGAAATTCCATATGTGATATTGCCTAGGCTAGATTAGTGAATCGTTCACATAAAATCATAAATTGTTACATTGACACCTTGAAATAGTCGCATGAAATGATAGATTGTGATAACCAATGGCCTAATAAGTTAGGATCTTGTTGATGTACTTGATTAGAACAAGCAATCATTAAATAGATTAAAAACCTGAAAATTATGATAGCCTCGACTCTTGGTAAATTGGAAACTTATCTTGAGGATCAAACCAAGACAACTTGCAATCAATTGGATAATTTCTATTCAACCGAGCCAATCTAGGATCAAGTTGTTACTCTTAGGGGGGGAACTAGATGAACACTAGGAGGAACATGATTTCTCTAAGAAGAATTAAGAGAACTTAAGGTTGGAAAACCCTGGGAAGAAGAAGAGTATTGCATGCACTATGGTCCTGTTAGCAAAAATCCTTGCTAGGTAAACCCTAAGATACATATATATTGTTGATGTTAAGTTCAAGGTGGAATGCACCCTAGGCAAAAAGAATGGAGTGCTAAGCAAAATTCTGTATAGTATCGTACTCGAGGATGAAAGGTTAGAGAGCTATTGTGTAGTAGACATTTGGACCTAAAACACACCCTTTGAAATAGGGCCTAAGTTATGATGAAACTTAATGACTAGCAAAGAAGGCTTGGAGTCTAGCCATATAAACCCTAAGGGGAAGAGCCACCTAAGTTGATTAGGTGATTGTTATCTTAGAAGGATTTCTACCTTAGAAAAGGTTGTGTGTAAATTCCTTGAGCAAGTGTTTTGATACATCCAAGTTAAATTCTGGTTGTGCATGCAATGGGATTGTGATGCCTTGAAGCGAGTGGTTGTGCATTCAAACTATTTGTTAATGTGGTTTTGGATGTTAATCCAAGTGGGGTGTGATTGATGATTTCATGGCCGGGGCTGTGATGATTGATTGCCATGGGGACAAAGGATGTTTTCTTAGAAGATGACATTGGGTTGGTTGCCTTGATTGTGCTTGATTCTTAAAAGGATTAATTAAGGAAGGATTCCTCTAGTCCGACTCCCCCGGCTAGTAGTGATGCCCTATACCAAGGGGGTAATTTTATTTTCCGCATCGGGAGCTTGGACTGACTCCTGCTGCGAGAGGTCTCTCCGCAGGGTTTACGTTTAGGAGACACAGTGCTAAGGGTGCCCAAGGGGACATAGGCTATAAATCCCTTTCACTGCCTAACCCCCTGTGTGACTCAGGATAAGATCCTAAGGCTCTGGATACTAGTTACATGACAGAATCTTGGTAGGATAAACCTTCGGGTTTTTATTTCCGGGATACGGAAGGATTATTTCTGCGGAGGCAGAAAGGGACACTTAATTTTCCTGTATGGGCGGGAGACAAACATTAACATGAAGATAAGTTAAGGAACTGTTTGATCTTGTTTTATCTTGTCTTTGTGTCCGTGCCCTAAATTACGTAAAGGAACTTGTGATTAACGGGTTAATTAATGAAGCTACTTTTATATGTCAAACATAATGTGCTGTACGTAATTAGATAACTAAAATAACCCCCGAGGAAAGCGTGGTGGATGTGACCCCGATGGGTCTATCCTACAGAAGGGTGGTCTAGGTTAGCCGAGAGCTTTCCTCAAAGGAAATGTTAACGAGAGATGACCTTAGACAATGTTGGTTAGAACCCTAATTTATACGGTTTTAGGAGACTAGAATGGGACTATGCCCTATGGGCAGAGAGGTCGAGCGATGCATCCCTCTCGTTTCCCATTCTCTTTGAACCAAGTGCAGTATGAGTCTCTCGTTTCCCATTCTCTTTGAACCAAGTGCGGTATGAGTCTGCTTTGGTCTAGTTGTATCTGCGCAAAGTGGAGCAGTTGTAGACCGACGCTAGAAGGCTGTTAGGAAGACCCGACTATTAGAAACCCATACTTCAGGTCGATCCTAGTGGGAACAGCCGGATAAGTTCTGTTGCGAGGCAAACTCGAGAGACCCTAGTTGGTAAACCCTGTGTCATTCCTTGGGAGTGCCGGGCAGCGTCTTCTAGATTTATCTCTCAATGGACTACTAAGACGTGTCCCGCAATTTGAGGGGTGGGCATGTTACACTCTCTTCCCTCTTTTTTTCTCTCTCTGCTTATCTCTCTCCTCCATTGTTATCTCTTGCTCTCTCTTCTTCTCTCCCTACTTTTTTACTTTCTCTCTCCTCTTTTTTCTTTTTTCTCTCTCCATTTTATTCTCACACACACACACACACACACACACACACTCTCTCTCTCTCTCTCTATCTCATTTCTTCTATTTCCTCTTCCCCCCTCTCTCCTCTTTTTTCTTTTCTTTACTCTCTCACTTTGCGTTTTTTCTTTTATTTTCTCTTCTTGTTATTTTTCTTCTCTCTCTTTCTCTCTCTCTCTCTCTCTCTCTCTCTCTCCTCCCCACATTGTCTTTCCTCTTTTTTGTTTTTCTCTCTTCTCTTTTTTTCTTTGCTTTTCTATGCCCTCTTTCCTCCTCTCCCCCCTTTTTTCTTTTTTCAGTTCTCTCTCTTGTGTTTTCCTTCTCTTTTTAATTTCTCTCTGTATTTATTTTATTTTCGCTTTCCTCTTCCGCTCTCTCCTCTTTTTTGTTCTCTCTCTCTCTCTCTCTGTGTCTTCTCTCCCCCTGCTTTTTTGGTTTCTCACTCCTATTTAGTCATTGCCCTTCTCTCTCCTTTCTTTTCCTTCTCTTCCCCTTCTATTTTTCCCTTTTTCTCTTTTCCTCTCTCCATTTGATTATTCTCTCCCTCTCCCTCCCTCTCTCTTTTCTTCTCTTTCCTCCCTTTTTTCATTTTTCTTTCTCTTTTTGTTTTCTCTCTCCTCTTTTTTCTTATCTTCTCTTCTTCTCTCCCATGTCCTTGCTTTTTATGGTTTCCCTCTTTTCTTTTCTTTTTTCTCCTCTTTCGTCATTGTCTTTCTCTCTCATCTCATTTCCTTCTCTCCCACTCTCCTATTTTTTCTTTTTTCCCTCTCTCTTTCATTTATTCTCTTTTCTCTTTCCCCCCTCTATCTCTCCCAGTCTTTCCACTTCATTCCTCTCTCTCTCTCTCTCTCTAAATTTTCTTATATTCTTTCTCAAGCCACAAACTATGTCAAAAAAGGTTTAAACTATGCCTCTCTCCCTCTTTTCCTCTTTCTTCTATTCTCCTCTCTCTCTCTCTCTTCATTTCTTCTCTTCCCCTCTCTTCTCTCTATTTACTTTTTTTTCTCTCTTTAAGTTTTTTTCTCTCTATTATATATATATATATATATATATATGTTAAACACTACGTTATAAAAGTTTAAATTTAAAAAGATTATTTAATTGAAAGAAGAGAAGAGAAAAAACCTTACATTAAAAGAGGGTGAGAAGTTTAAATTTAAAAAGGCTATTTAATTAAAAGGGGGAGAAACAAAAGAATGCTAACTTAAAAGGAGAGAAGAGAGAGGGAGAAACTTTTGATTTAAAAAAGGAAAAAAAGAGACATTAAATTTTTATGATTTAATTAAAAAAGGGAGAAAGAAGAAAGAGAAAGAGACCACTTGAGAGGGGGGTTTAATTAAAAAGGAGAGAGAGAGAGAGAGAGAGAGAGAGAGAGAGAGAGAGAGAGAGAGAGAGTGTGTGTGTGTTTTTGAAAAAGAGGAAGGGAAAGATATGAGAGATAGAGAGAAGGGGTAAGTTAGGAAATCCTTTGGAAGTTGGGGGTTTAGAAAATCTACAATGAAAATAATATAATAATACATATAAATAGATGTAGATTATAGATATAAATCTATAGTTTATAGATTATAAATTATAGCGAGATATACATCATAGATGCTACCACTTGGCATTTGAAAGTAGGTCTAATGTTCCATAGTGACGGCAAACACATTAATTTTGGGAAAACCACATTCCTTGAGTGGATTTAAAGTGCTGCTTCGACCGTCACTACCCTGCATTTTTGGGAAAATCACATTACTTGAGTGGATTTAAAGTGCTACTTCGACGCTTTCTCACTGCTCAGCTTGGACTGTCACTTCCCTGCATTTTTGGTCCAAAATGGACGAGAGCGAAGCGCAGGTTGCGTCCAAGCCGTTTACACTTCATCTTGACAAGGCCTTGTCCAGCACTGTACGTGTTCCATATGTTTTTTCCCGAGCTTGCATATGTTTTTACGGGGGAATTTGCGAGGTTTGATCGCAAGCTTCTGACATTACAGGTGGAAAAGGCAGCATGGAACCCTGAGAAGGATCTTTTAGCTATGGTGACTAAAGATCAGCAGCTGATTCTGCATCGTTTCAATTGGCAAAGGCTATGGGCGGTTTCTCCAGGTAGCTTAGCAGCTTCGAAACTATCCCCTAAAATCATTTCGGTCTTTTGAACTTCCAAGAAGAACTGTCCAGTGCCGTTGAAAGATTATAAGAAATGCTTGTGAAATGTATTTAGCCGGCAAACGCTTGGGAAAAAGATGTCACGTTCGTTGAGAGAAGACAGTAAATGCTTGTAAAATACGCTTTTGATAAGAGAATCTATCTCAAATACGTGAAAGAGAATCGCAACACAGGGAACCTTGATGTATCTCAACATAGGGAAGTGTTGGGTAACTCTCCTTAATAGACGTCTAGACACAAGCATACTCGAGGTAGAGGTACAATTTTGGAAGAGATTTCTCAACCCCAATAGGGAAAAGTCACAATTGTGTTGGGTATATGCTCGAGTAGAGCGATGCACTTGGAAGGGATTTCTCTCCTAAACCCAATACAATTGTATTTCTTACTTTTACTTTGAAGAGTGGGGGAGTCCTTTTTGGTCGCCAACAAAATGTACCGAATAATCTTGCTAATGGACACATGTCCACTAGGAAAAAATGATAATTAGATGCAATGCCGATGCACTAATTCTTCACATTTGGCCTTTGATCAAAAGTCCCCTGACTCTACCGATCAATGAATTCTGGGAGAACCAAGAGCTGCCCTTCTCTTAGAGTCCAAGCATAATCTCTCTAGTACCAAAATAGGTGCAATGCACATAGCTCAAGAATTGGCGGCCAATATCATATTAGGGCTTACTTAATTGGCGGCCAATATCATATTAGGGCTTACTTACAAAGCATTTAAAAAAGCCGTGGCGACTAAATTGACTCCCATCATGAAAAATGCCCTAATCGGAAATCCACATCAGTTTGGCTTCATAAAGAGGAGATTTTTACTTGATAATGTGCCAAATGTGGTTATGGTTTCAAATTAGGTAGCGTGTATCTTAAACTTCAAAATGCTTTGTCTCTTGTGCCTTGATCGCTTTGCACCACAGACCATTTTAGAGCTTAAAATCTTCATTTTCACTTACAAATACCTTGTGAATCAACCTAAAATTGTCCAAATCCCCAAAGAATGGCCACTCTCTCATTGATGCTAACCAAGGATTTGCAGGCTTCCATCTTAGTTAATGGTATCCCAGTTGAACCTCTAACTATCAACCAAGGGGTGAGACAAGGTTGCCCTCTAAGCCCCTTATTTTTTGCTATTTCCACTCACCCTCTCTTATGTCTTAGTGATAGCCTTGCCATGGATGGAGATCTAGAAGGGATTAGGTACAGAACAAAGCACCTCATGGGCAAGTGATTCATTGATGATCTACCAGATGGCAATGCAAGCTGTGGAGAAATACCCTAACGCAGAAACTCAAACACACAATCGTACGATAGTAACACAAATTGATAAAAGAACACAGTTAGGGTTAGGGTAACTTAGAGACAATGAACATAGTGAATAAGAAACGAAATGAATTTGAGTAAAATACAAAGCTCATGCAACAAACACACTATGCAGTGAATGAACAATGACCCCCAAACTGCCATGTCTTGATGACTGAGGTAGAGAGCATGAGTTGGAGAGTGTATCATACTTTGACGGATCTTGAAACGCAGCAAGGCAGCCTCCATAGGTGTTTGACAACACCTAACACAGCTCAAGTGTGATTGGATTAGTACAAAATGGGCAGAATCAGTAAACACAGCAATTGGCGATGATGTGGTAGTCAAAACACAAGTACAACGATGATGTGGCAGTCAGATCAGTGCATCCAACATTGAAATGTAGTAGTTTGGGCAGTCACCTACAGTTGGTGACCATTGATTTGGGGCAAATACAATGATGGCAGCAGTAAAATGTAAGGTGTGTAGCAATTGTTTGATTATCAATAAGCAATAGATGGTTGGAAACAGTCCGAATCTCCATAAGAAGGCTAAGAAACAAGCGCTTGTGGAGTGACACTAGTCTTGGACAGCTCTGGCTGGGATTGTTAATTAGTCAGTTCATGTGGTTCGGTGGGCTGGGTATCTCTAATATTTTAGCCATTATTATGCCATTATTTGTTTCATTTATGGCATTTATTGTTTGTCGGCCAGTATTTAATGTTGGCCAACTTGACATCATTTATGGCATGGATTTGGCCTATATATTCTAGTTACTCCCTCCTCCACAGTCATAGTCTGTGTTAGTACCTTCATAGCCAGTGACTTATGTGGGTTCTGTACTCTCTCATATCTTGGTATATAAATTCCATTTACTGAGCATCTCTTTTCTTCTAAGTTCTTTGTGCAATGTTCTTCTTTCTTTTACAATGTTTCTCTTTTTACCTCTCTTGTGTTTAGCAATCTATTACAACAGTTTTCCATGCTTCCATCAGTGCATCCATGTTTGATTAGTGCATCCAACATTGAAATGTAGTAGTTTGGGCAGTCACCTACAGTTGGTGACCATTGATTTGGGGCAAATGCAATGATGGCAGCAGTATAATGCAAGGTGTGTAGCAATTGTTTGATTATCAATAAGGAATAGATGGTTAGAAATAGTCCGAATCTCCATAAGAAGGCTAAGAAACAGGCGCTTGTGGAGTGACACTAGTCTTGGACAGCTCTGGCTGAGATTGTTAATTAGTCAGTTCATATGGTTCAGTGAGCTGGGTGTCTCTAATATTTTAGCCATTATTATGCCATTATTTGTTTTATTTATGGCATTTATTGTTTGTCGGCCAATATTTAATGCTGGCCAACTTGACATCATTTATGGCATGGATTTGGCGTATATATTCTAGTTACTCCCTCCTCCACAGTCATAGTCGGTGTTAGTACCTTCATAGCCAGTGACTTATGTGGGTTCTATACTCTCTCATGTCTTGGTATATAAAGTCCATTTCCTGAGCATCTCTTTTCTTTTGAGTTCTTTGTGCAGTGTTCTTTCTTTTACAGTGTTTCTCTTTTTACCTCTCTTGTGTTTAGCAATCTATTACAACAGTTTTCCATGCTTCCATCAGTGCATCCACGTTTGACACCCCACCAACCTGTCAGAGTGCAGCGGTGCGGAAGCGTAGGACTGAGAGAGAGAGAACGCAGAGAGAGAAGAGAGAGAAAGAGACAGTGGACGATGAAGATTTGCTGTATAAAGAATGCTGAATACAAAGATATGCAGACATATACACGGGCGCAATGCGCTGGACTGCGTGTCTCCACCTCGACGATGCAACCTGCTGTCCACCTTGAAGTCCGCTGCAGTCTGCACTGTCTGCTGTCTGAAATCTGTGAACAGAGACAGAATCTGCGCATCACCGGTCTGTAATCTGCGAGCAGAGAAGTGTGTACCAGACTGCTGAAAGTGCCAGGTATAAATAGCCGAGAAACGGGGGAAATAGGGCACCAGAAATAGCCAGGCGGCTGCATTAAATGCAGCCGACTGTAGCCAGGCGGCTGCATTAAATGCAGCCGACTGGCTGCTGCAGGTCGGACTGCCACGTGGCAGTCCGATTGTGCAGTCCGACTGCGCCAGGCCACCTGCTGCCCTGTGCTGATCTGATCTCTAACACCCCCTCTTAGAGCCTGGGCAGGGCAGAAGCCTGAGGGATTTGGAATGTCGCCGAAGGGGAGCCTGAGGAAGCGCCTTCGTAAACAAATCCGCAAGATTGTCCTCCGTCTTGCAATACTCCACAGTGATGGTCGCATCCAGAAGCTTTTCTCGGATGAAGTGGTATTGGATCTCAATGTGCTTCGTCCGGGCATGAAAAACAGGATTCCTTGCCAAGGCAATGCAACTCTCATTGTCACATCGTAGCAATGTAGGACGAGTCTGGGGGCACCCAAGCTCCTCCAATAATCTCCGAAGCCACACAACCTCGCATGTGGTGGAAGACGCGGCCCGATACTCCGCCTCAGTAGACGAAAGGGCTACCGTGGGCTGCTTCTTGCTACTCCATGAAATAACACCTGCACCCAAAGTAAAACAGTAACCTGTAGTAGACCGCCTGTGGTCCACGTCACCGGCCCAATCCGAGTCGCTCCAACCTGCAAGTACAAGATCTGACCCATCTGTCCCTGCGGGGTAATGAATCCCTAAATCAGACGTCCCCCTAAGATACTGAAGTATCCTCTGAGCAGCCTGCCAATGCACCGTCTTAGGTTCACTCATGAACCCTGCCAAGAGCCCAACAGCAAAACATAGATCAACCCTCGTGTTGAGAAGCCAAATCAAGGATCCAATCAACTGTCGATAGCGGGACGCATCCGCCAAAGGAGAAGCTGAATGAGAAGTGGCCTTCCAGTTCGGATCCATAGGAGTAGAGAGGGCCCGACAATCTTCCATCTCAAAAGACACCCAGAGCTCCTGTACATATCTCTGTTGAGAGATAAAGATCCCCCTCTGAGACTGATAAATCTCATGGCCCAAAAAGAAATGGAGTAGACCCAAATCCGTCATCTCGAACGTCCGATGTAAAGCTGACTTCGTCTGCTGGACCTGCTATGCAACATCACCTGTGACAATCAAATCATCAACATATAATACAAACAACACACAACCATCCTCGGAAGTGTGAACATACAGCTGCAGATCGGCCTTGGACCGCCGATATCCCAACTGAGATTGGAGGAACGAATCAATCTTCTCGTTCCATGCACGCGGGGCCTGCTTGAGGCCATACAAGGCCTTCTTCAACCTGTAGACTTTCCCATCTGAAGAACCAAAGCCAGGAGGTTGCTCAACATAGATCTCCTCCTTCAAATCACCATTCAGGAAGGCCGACTTCACATCCAACTGATAAACAGGCCATCTCCTATGGCCAGCCAAAGCAAGAACAGCTCTAATGGTCGCCATACGAGCTGGGGGGCAAAAGTGTCATGACAGTCAATCCCTGGGCGCTGTGCAAAACCTTTAGCAACAAGGCGAGCCTTGTGCTTATCCAAAGTACCATCACTGAGGTATTTGGTCTTGAAGACCCACTTGACTCCAATCACCTTCTTCTTTGGGGGGCGTGGCACGAGTGACCAAGTGCCATTCCTCTCAATAGCCTCCAACTCAGCTTCCATAGCTTTCTTCCATGGGGCGGACTGTAAAGCCTCCTTCACGGAGGTGGGCTCTCGATCCTGCATAACACGGGTCATCAAACAATAGTTGGAGCAAACAAGCTCCATAGAATGTGCCTGGTGCCTCCGTGACTGCCGCGGACCATCCTGCGGTCCCCACTCCTCAGGAATCCCCTCGATCCCTGAATCACGGAGTGTGTCACGGGCCCAGCGAGGAGGAGGCCGAACCTCCCCTCGACGTTCGCCATCAGCAGAAGACTCTGGAATATCCACCGGTGGTAACTCCTCAGAGGTGTCCGATGGAACAGTAGACTCTGTGTCAGAAACAGAATCATAATCAAAAGGCACGGGCTCCAGTGGAACTGTAGAAGGAGCCCAACTCTCCCCTGGATCTCCAAGAACGGGATGCTCCTCACCCGTTGAAGTAGCCGGAACCTCCACAAACCGCACATCACGGCTAGTGTACACATCCCGTTTGACGGGATTAGACAGTCGCTAGCCTTGGGACTGGGAGCTGTAGCCAACAAATACCTGTTTTCGGGAAGCCGCTTCAAATTTATCACGGTGAGCCTTGGGAATGTGAACATAGGCATCACACCCAAAGACACGAAAGTAAGAAACATCTGGCTTCGTCCCAAAATAAGCCTCAAATGGGGTCATCCCTTCCACGGCCGAAGTAGGGGATCGATTAAGGATGTGGACTGCAGTAGCCACAGCCTCGGCCCATAGAACCTGAGGGGTCTGTCGGTGCTCCATCATGGTGCGCGCCATCTCGATCACACTGTGGTTTTTCCGTTCAAGAATACCATTTTCTTGAGGAGTATTGGTATTGGCAAACTCCTGGTGAATTCCTCTATCTGCACAAAACCGAGCAAACTCATTAGAAACAAATTCACCTCCCTTGTCGGATCGCAAGGTCTTCAACTTCCGGCCTGATCAGTTCTCCTCAAAGAGAAGCCAATCCTTGAAATGCGAGAAAGCTTTTGACTTTAATGCCAAAAAGTAGGCCCATGTCATCCTGCTATAGTCATCCACGATCAGCATGAAGTACGAGCTCCCACGCAGGGACTCATTCCTCATAGGGCCACATAGATCTGTAGATACTAGCTCCATCGGTGAAGTAGACCGCCGCGAAGCTGTGTGGGGAATGGCATCCCTATGCTGCTTCCCCCGTATGCAGGAGACACATGGCTGCTGGCTCACCACTATATCCGGCAACCCTCGAACAAGCTGTCCACGTGACGCCCTCCGAAGATAGTCATAGTTCAGGTGACCAAACCGAGCATGCCATAACTCTGACTGTGACTGTGAGGTAAGAAGAAGAGTAGAGAGGGCAGTGGAAGACGTCAGTTTGTAAATGCCGTTCTCCTCATATCCGGATGAGAGAACCTTCCTCGATCCACGATCAAGGACTCGCACCGTAGAACTGTCAAACTCCACCAAAAGACCAAGGGAGCAAATCTTATGAACTGAAAGGAGATGGTACCCTAATCCTGGTACATGCAAAACCTTTGAGGTATGGGTACCACCTCGTCCATCCGGAATAAGCTGCATCTTACCCCGACCCGCAACAGAAACTGAAGAGCTGTCTCCAATGAGAATCTGCCCACGCGAGGGTCGCAACTGGGCAACACCATCTGATGAAGGAGTCATGTGCCGTGAGGCACCACTATCAACAATCTACTCTCGAGCCTGGGGAGCCGTCATCGCAGCATCAGAAGCATCGGTGAAGCGTCCTCAATGACAGCTAGATGTAGAAATGCAGCTGATGAGGGTGCAGCCACCGCTCCAGAATCCTTGGTGTCCTTCGTGTCTTTGTCAGGGCAATCCTTCTTCCAATGGCCAGTCTTTCCACAAATATGGCATGTGGAGTCTTTGTCCTTGTCCTTCTCCTTGTCCTTCTTGGACTTGTTATCCCCCTTCTTCTTCTTTTGGTCCTTCCCCTTCTTCTGAGAGGCTTGACCTGTCAGCGCCTCCGACTTGGAAGCATTTTGTCCCTTTAACTGTTCCTCTTGGTCCAAGACCATAGGAACCAACTCTTCCCACCGAAGAGTAGACTCTTGCCCCGAAGCAATAAGGGTATAGTAATATGTACCGAATCGTGGCGGCAACTGGGACAATAGTGTGATCGCC
This sequence comes from Lygodium microphyllum, assembly GCF_053477565.2. Lineage (NCBI taxonomy): Eukaryota > Viridiplantae > Streptophyta > Polypodiopsida > Schizaeales > Lygodiaceae > Lygodium > Lygodium microphyllum. The sequence goes on from NC_141153.1 coordinate 17,477,407, forward strand.
ATGTCTTCGGAGGAAATCGGCTTCCCCGCATTTTGAACCTGCATCTGTAGCTGCCTTAGCTTGTTAATGTGTTCCCGTAGCGAAGAAGACTTATTTACGGACAAGGTCCGCATTTGTACCTCCAAAGAAACCCTCTTCATTAGGGTCATCCGATTGTACATCTGATCAAGCTCCAGCCATATCTCCTGAGCCACCGTCAAGTGCTCGATGTGAGCGATCACGGCTGTAGTGCATGATAGAAAGAGAAAGGATCGAATCTTGGCATTCAGTTTGTCCCAATGAGACTGGGCCTTGGCCAACTCCGCACGAGCATCGGAAGAGAGTTTGGACTCATCTCTTACCGAGGGCCGGTCAATCTCCTCCTGTACCAACTCTGCCAAATCATAGGACTCAAGGATGGCCAACATCATGACGCGCCAAATGCGGTAGTTGTCGCCGTCGAGCTTCTGATCTGTAGGAAGAGCCGGTAAGACAGGCACCTTCCGGTCCATAATCGCCTGGAACTCCAAGTCCATCTCTGTAGACATCTTCGCTTGCAATGCCTTCACAAACGCAAAAGCAGCCCCCTCTGACTGGGAAAACTCAGCCTGCTAAGGCTCTTCCGCGTCTTGAAGCTTCTTCACCCGCCGGAGGCGATGAAAAAGCAAAACCTGCACTTGTAGACTGAAAACTCAAACTTCCTCTGCGTCAAACAGCAGTAAACAGCAGCAAATCCACCACCTGTACTCCTTTCCTGTGCGCCCACACTCGTTTCAGCCTTGTTCCAAGGCGCAGCCCTCCTGTCTGCCCTTAAACGCAAAAAACGCAAATTTGTGTCGCGATGGAAACTCCTCTTCAGGTTGATTCTGCGCTCAGTCAGCCCTCAAACACTGCTCTGATACCATGTCAGAGTGCAGCGGTGCGGAAGCGTAGGACTGAGAGAGAGAGAACGCAGGGAGAGAAGAGAGAGAGAGACAGTGGACGATGAAGATCTGCTGTATAAAGAATGCTGAATACAAAGATATGCAGATATATACACGGGCGCAGTGCGCTGGACTGCGTGTCTCCACCTCGACGATGCAACCTGCTGTCCACCTTGAAGTCCGCTGCAGTCTGCACTGTCTGCTGTCTGAAATCTGTGAACAGAGACAGAATCTGCGCATCACCGGTCTGTAATCTGCGAGCAGAGAAGTGTGTACCAGACTGCTGAAAGTGCCAGGTATTTAAAGCCGAGAAACGGGGGAAATAGGGCGCCAGAAATAGCCAGGCGGCTGCATTAAATGCAGCCGACTGGCTGCTGCAGGTCGGACTGCCACGTGGCAGTCCGACTGTGCAGTCCGACTGCACCAGGCCACCTACTGCCCTGTGCTGATCTGATCTGATGTGAAAGGGGCGTGCTTTGTGGAGGGAATGCAGTCCTCTGACCAAGGGGATTTCTAGATAGTGATAGGGAATGGAGGGGATGGGCCCTTGAGATGTTTGAATGCTGTCTTAAAATGGTTCTAGCTTAGGGTTGAGTCCCAAATCGGAGGGACATCTCTTGTCCCATCCCTAAGGGGATCGTTAGGGGACTTTTTTCCTTGCTAGGGATGGGAAAGGGGACGATTTGTGACAAGGGGATGACTAGGAAACAGTTTCCCCATGTCAAGGGTGGGAAAGGGGATTGCTGGGTGGTGGTCACATGGCACTTTCTTTCATGTGTGGTGACTAGTGACTTTGACATCTTCTCTCATACATAACATATCGAGGTTTTACTGTTTTTTAAAGTCTGAAATATTCTTTCTCGAATGTTATCTAAAAAAATTATTTGATTGTTATAAATCACATTTATATGTATTTTATATGTGATGGATGGCAGTTTGAGTTTATCTTCAGAAATACACGAGTAATAATAAGGTGGCAACATCTGTAGATAGCAATGAAGTGAGGGAAATGCAGTCCTTCAGAGCAGTTGGTGATGAAAAAGACACCTTTAGGTGTATCAGAACCAAAATATAGATGAACAACACCTTTAAATAGGTTGGGTGGCAGTGGCAGGCTGGTTGGGGCAGTTGCTACAGCAATACAGCTGGTGGCAGCCCAAAAATATAGGATATAGTAATTCATACAGAGGGGGAGTACTCATACAGGAGGGGAGTGTACTGTTGAATGGATGATGTGAGAGTGAGTGTTGGGATGCCCACAACGTGTCCTTTAATAGGGGATTTTTGGGCATTTGTCCTATGGTGCACAAATAAAGCCATTTCACATAAATAAAGCTGTTTGGGGCTTTTTTTATAGGAACAAAATTAGGCATCAATGCATGACAATTAAACATTAATGCAAGCCTTGATTTTGGTGGCTCAACAAGGTATTTGCCTTATATTGCCTTATGACAAACACACATTTGGCATCGTTTTGATTGCATAGTGCTGGTTGGGTAACTTGACATGGCAATTTGTGGGCTTCATGCCCCCTAGAGAAGGCTCGCTCACTTATCTTGTTGCTAGGTGATGCTAGGTATGGGGTCATTTCTTTGTTGTAGGATGTAGATTGTAGGAGCATTTTTTGCAGCTGATTTTAAGGATCTAATCAGTTGGAGGCGATCCTTCTCTGGGGCACACTAGAGTGAAAGTAGTGGCCTTGTGTCTAGGGTCGACAAATTTTGTTAAGGCACCTTTGGATAGTTGGCTTTAGTGGCCAGGGCACCGGGGCCCCTTTTACAGTAGCAATTAGTTTCTCGTTGTGACCATGTGTTGCTGTTCTATTGCGTTTAAACACACTTGTATCTCACATCACATTTTGAGAAAAGAAACTCTACCAAACGATTCCGAGAACCTAGCTATTTGTTTCTATTAGTTTTTGTGATGCGGCATGTCCTATATATTGTCCTAACCCCAACTAATCGGCGTTCATTCGCCAGGGTTATTACGGTGGTCATACCAATGTTTATATACCACATGTGCTTCAGTATGGTGGATTGAAGGAATGCTGACCTACACTAGGCGATAAGGGTGGATGGATGAAAGGAACATTGACATGTTAGCATTGTTCTTTGGTGCTCAAGTCTTTCTTTTGTGCTCTTAATTGCCCTTAATCCTTTGGTGTCTACATATGTGTTTACATAAATGTGTATTTGTCAAGGGTAGTGTAATTTAGTAAAAAGAGAAATAAGTGTACAGCAAAATATGCTTAACTGTCTTGTGTTTTGTCCCTCAGTAATGCTATCTAAATGACAATATTGAAGATCCACCAAGATAAATATACTTGAAAGCTAGATGCTCATGATATACTTTCACTTTTAATTGTTCATCATGGAGTACCTTTTTGTTTTGTGAAATGACATTGTGATCCTTTCATGTTGCCTCACTCCCAAGAGCTCATTAGTTAAGAGAATTTGAGCACGATAATGTTATGAGGATGGTTGCTGGCTCCCTCATTGTGTTTGGTTTGTATTTCATTCTTATATTCTACATTTGATGTAGAAAGACGAGCAACCTCTTTATGCTGGCGTCCTGATGGCAAAGCATTAGCTGTTGGACATGAAGATGGCACGATATCTCTTCATGATGTGGAGGTTTCTGTTCTATTTTTGTTTGATAAAAGCAATATTCATTACAAAGGGCTGCAATGCAGTTGATATGATCATTAGATGACCACTCTAGGAATATATTGGTAAGACTGCATTTCCTTTGCTTTATGCTCTTCTTTAATGCTCACATTTGCAAAATATGTGTTTTTGGTTTTTTGCAGAATGGTAATGTTTTCCGACAGACTCTCGCCCATGAATCTTCTGTTGAATGCCTTACTTGGGTTGAGGAGGGTCAATTAACCCAGGTAGGAGTTTCTTGAAATTTCAAGTCTTTACATCTTTTAAGAATCTCAAGATAGGACTTTGTTTTCTCAAGGGTCAACTTGCTATCTTCCTTCCACATGCAAGTTTGCCATTCTGATTATAATTGTATGGGTGTTCTTATCATGGCCACCTTAAGGGCTAATGGCTTCTCTTTAATCAATTTGGTTTACAAATTAAGGGGTAATCTTTCTGATCTAGTCCTTATAACACAGGTTTGTAATGTTCAACATCCTAAGCACAGGTTTTCTTCATCACTTGTCTACATGGATCTTTTGCATTTGAAGATGTTCTCAGTGCTAGTCAATTGAGTACATGGCTTTGTGCATGTTGTACATGAGGTTTTGGCTTGCTACCCTCATGTATTATCATATTGTACATTATAAAGTATCAAGGTACCAATTAGTATTGTATTTTACCATACTGTACAGTATTGGCTTGACTGGCTCCTCCCAAGCATAAGCATCCTTAACCGTAGTTATATATTGCTCTTAATACTGATTGCATCATCAATCACATTGAGAAACATACCTAGATCTCTTTCCTCACAGGAATCCAAACATGATTATTTGTGTGTTCATCTACAACAACTGTAGGATTAACATCCATATGCTCATTAACACTAGCAACACAATTCTTATGCACATTGAGATCTCCTTGCAACTAATCTGCGACACATTTTATACACGTGGCTCCACCTCAATGATATCTCTATTGATACACATTTCCTTACGTGTCTTCTTCTTGCTGCATCTGTCAACAGATCTGCCTTAGACAAATTCCAATTAGCTCTGACTTCTTGTGACTGTCTTTTCCACCATAGCCTGACTGAATCTTCCAAAAGCATATCTGACATGTGTAACTTATCAGCATTTGTATCTTTTCTCAGATGGAAAGCAATCCAATCTAGCCTGCTTAAAAACTCATCAACATCTGGGGTGTCTATACCTGCAAACAGGCATTGCTCAAAGCAACCATGGCTTGAGTCTGTATTCAGATGGGCTTCAAACCAAATACAATTATCTCATCTGTCCAAAACCAACCGAGATCTTCAGTGGTTAGGCACTAAACTATGGTAGATGAATTCAGTGGCTGGTCTCTAAAATACATGAACTCAACACCACAAGATGAAAGCTGAAGATGTCTCTAACTAACAAATGACCCAAGTTGACATTGTGACAAATATATCAGGATCCTTCTCACATCACTTGCTTACTGAAGGATCTCTATTCAGGCTTTCAAGTTTTCAGGTTCCCACGTTTTCAGCTTTTCAGATTAGCAGACTGTCAAACAATTAAAAAATTCAGACCTTTATTTTGGAGTAAACACTATATTTCAGAAAACATTCCTTGACAGAATCATTCCAGAAACAGTAGCCAAGAAAGCTTTCAAACTTTCCACAAGATAAGACCTTTCCTCTTTTAAAACCTGTAACTTATGATTAGTGTTGCTACGAATTCTTTGTATTTTCCAAAACACGACTCTGTCCAGTCTATGACACCAGTATACAGTCCATGCAGGGTAACAAACTTGCAATTCTCAGGATCCCGTCATCTTTTCTCTTCTCACCGACATAAAAATTCACTAGCTGAAAAAAACAACTGCCGCATATTGAATACAACTTAGAAATATGACAGCTTTCCTGCTGTTTCACCTGTTGAAACAACACATTAAGCAAGCATCCATGACGTTTGATTTCCCTTGATCAATAGAAAAGGAAAGAGGAGGAGGGAGCATTCCCTTCTAGTTACACATAGAGAACTCAAAAATTATAGTAGCAGATCCAAATCCAAAGTTCCGTTTCCATCCACATTGCCATCTAGCTCTAAAAGCAACAAAAACCTTCAGCTTTGCAGGTCAACTCTTTGCATGCTATCAAAAATCCCTCTTTCTTCACGTTTTTTCCTCTCTTCTCTTTTCATTGACACAGTTGAAGGGGGCAGCAAGGCGGCCTGCTCATAGCTCCATGAGCCTTCCACTCTCTACTTCGTTGCAAGATGACTTCTTTTTTTTAAAGATTTGCAAATTGAGAGACACCATGCCGCCCCCATCCTCATCTTTGACATTATGGTTGCTACACTCAGAATAGTCTTTGAGCTCTAATGTGTCCTCTCACACATGGTCTTATCTCATCTCTAATTTGAAAATGTAGTGCATGTTGTACTTTGAATGGATCCCAAAACGCAATAAGCAGCCTATGGAAGTGATCAGCTGCTGTGAAGGAAGACTCTGAAGTCTGGACATGTTGAATCAAACAGTACACAGCAGGACGACCAATCAAGCAGTATACAGCGGGATGGCCTGGCACCTACTTAGTGCAAAAAATGTGGGGCTGAAGCTGGAAAACTTTGATCTGCTGCAAAACATAGCTGTACTAGGTTGGGCGACAACTCTTAGGTGGTCACAGATGACGGGGCAGTAGTTGTTGACTAAATATGCAGCTATATGTTGACATTGTAGGTTGCTGGAAGCTCCTAACAGGCTGGGTGGCATTTGCATAGGCCAGAACAAATGTTTTTGAAGGCAAGCAGTTCTAAAACTCAATCAGAAGTCAAGGCGACAACAGTGAACAGCATGCCCCAGCTGATGCAGGTTAGACAACACTCCACGAATTTGGATGACCTTTGTATAGGGTGTAGACAGTAGTGGAAACAGCGCGACAGCTGATGCAGAAAGTAAATTTGCAAAACAAGGATCTCTGATGGCTATGTGGCCCCTTCTATTCATAGACGAGGAACCAACCAAAGTTTGTGAGTTTGCTTATGGGACAGAGAAACTTTACAACATGAGTTTGGGGCTGTTTAAAATGAGCTAAGGTTTAAATGGAAATGCACCTTAACACAGTCACCTTACAGTTTTCCACCTCCGAGTCTTTGGGCATTGTGCATGGTGGCAAGTTCATGTTCCTCAATTTTATGAGTTCTTATGTGAGCATGCATTTGGCACCAACTCACCTTGACCAACTTGTTAAGAAATGAAAACCATGATGTGCAGTAAACAATTAGTAGTAATGCAGTAATACCTAATTTTACTTTGCATTTACAGCCCCAAAAAGGCTTTACTTGTATGTATGGCCTTCATTTCATATGGTAGGAGAAATCAACCAAGATCTCCTATTTAAGTAAATTTGTGGACATTATTCCTCTTTGGTCTCTTCCACTCACTCATCAAGATCAAATCATTCTCATGAGCTAGCGACCTTCCTCACTGCTGCCATAGCCTTGATCTTCGTTCAAACTGGCTATCCAGCAGTCATTACATCTACTACTACTACTTCATCAGCTGGCAATAACATTGCTAGACTTTGCAACCTGATAGAGGGCACCTATGATCTATGTTTTTCTGTGTTGGGGTCTCTGCAGCTGCTATGTTACTTGCATCTCCCTCTAGATGGCATTTCATGCCCTGATTTGGCTGCCACCAATCTTCTTTCAGCCGCCCCAATTATCTACCACACCTGTGTTTTGGCCTGTTGGAGGTTTCTGATCTGCTGGTGACATTATCCTTTCAGATTGCGACCAGCTAAGAGTCATCTTTGTGGTGCATTTTTGTGGGTAGATGTTTTATAGGCAATGGACATCGTTTGTATGCTGAGTTGTGTTGGCAGCAGTCTGATCATCCACAATAGACGACTTCCTTCAGCATTCATTGGCTGCCTATTGAAGATCATTATCATCAGCACTTTGCTTTCTAGTGTCAACATCCATCATTTGCAGCTGCCCACCTATTTAGATTGTGGTTGTCTTCATGTTGAACAGCCGTCATCATCATCATCTTCACCTCTCTGCCCAAAGGATTGCGTTTCACTCCCTTCATATTGTAGATCCCTTCATAGGTGCTGCTGCTTGGTTAGTTGGGAAAGCGCAATCATTTTCGAGCCTTGTTTGACATCATAGACTCATCTCTACTCACCTCTCATTACCCATCCACAAGACATGGAACTCTAAAGGCTCCATACATGATTCGTCATTTCCTTCACTCTTTGAGTTTTTGAGTTCTTTGTCTTTGTGTTTGTCGCACACACTTTGCGTTCCTCCTTGCAAACCCTACCCTTTCTCCACAGAATTCATCTCAAAACATACTGCTTGAGTGTAGGAACTGGATTGTGATGAACATGGCACATTCCATGCTTTTTGCTACCAAATTGCTAAGGTGCATGTGTCAAAAGTAGTTAACACCTAGTGTACCTTTTAAACTGGTGTTCGACTACGATTGTGTCTAAAAAGACTCCCTTTGAGGCATTCTATGGGACTCATACCATGATTTTCCACCTCTGAGCCTTCAAACATCACACACACACACACACACACACACACACACACACACACACACAAGATGACAAATGCCCTAAGCTTAATTTCCTATTGTGCTTCTCATTCTTGTTGGATGAGTCAACAACTTATCATTTATTCAATCCTCTAGCAAACAAGATCTTGATTCAAAGTGATGTCATTTTTGATGTGAGGGATATTTTGCAGCTACCACCTACATTATCAGTGAGGATATTCCTCCCTCTGTCATGCCCATTGGGTCAAATTTACTCCTTGCCTTTGACCCACCTATAGATACTTCTATCCCTAGACCGCATCATTGAGACTCGCTACTTTAGTGGTACCAAAAAAACCATGTGGGATTTGGGGGTTCTTCAAATTCCACTTGTGTGGTCCTAGAAAATTTGCTTGGCTCTATTCTTTAGCTTACTAGCATTTGTCATTATGGGAAATTATGTCGCCCATTTTGAGTGTAACATGTGACAAATTGGTCTACTATCATTGAAAAGGAGCTCAAAATTATCGATCACAATGGGACTTGGACCTCGATGGATTGTACTCATCACAAGAGAATCGTGGGCACCAAATGGATCTTCCATACTAAGTTCAAAGCAGATGGGACCTTGGGCAAACACAAGGCTAGATTAGTGATATAGGGTTTCTAACAAAAAATTGGTCTTGATTTTATGAAGAAACTTTTACTCCCACTGATCACCTTACGTCCTTTTGACTCCAATAGGTCTAGCTACCCATCATGGTTGGCTAGTTTATTAGATGGATATTAAAAGTGCTTTATTTAATGGATACTTTTAGGAGGAGGCCTATGTGACTTAGGCAACATGTTTCTCTGTTATAGGCAATGAGGAAAAAGTCTCGTTTGTGAAATTCAAGGCACCATCTACCTTGTTTTGGTTCTATCATTGGAGAACCATGTCAACTTGCTTACAAAGGTGGTCAATTGATAGATCTTGGATAATATTAGTGGATAGCTTTTGGTCTTGGTCCACCATCCCCTTGGCATCATCTTGATGGGGCCCCATACTTTCTCCTTCCACATTTTGCTAGTGAGAGGGGGTGGTTTCTTCTCTTTGTACTTTAAAAGGATTTGATCATTGTATCAAGATCATCATCATTGCGAAAGGGTGATTGAGTATGTGAATAATTTTCCTATCAGGGCATTGCTTAAGTGACACCTATTGTATTCATGCTTCTCATTTTGCATTACTCCTTACATTGCATTGTGTTATGTGAAATAGGTCATTTGGAATTGATGAAAACCTACAAGTAGGCATCCCTCCAACATTTCTCCCTTTTTTATCTTTGAAGAATTCTCAGCTTGAATCTATAGGCCATCTCATTGGCTATAGGTTGATGCTCTTAGTTTAATGATTTGGGTACCCTACCTAGCCTAAACTATCACCTTAGAAGAGCTAGGACACTTAGGACCCTAGTGCTCCTAGGGTTAGGATTTCTTATGATGGCTAGGGCATTGAGGGCTAGGGCTATACGTAAATAGACAGTTTGTGCAACATTAGCACATTAAATGTAGCATTGTTTGTTGTGTTCTATTTAGCATTGTACTTTCATTCAATCATTTCAGTACATTGACTTTGATTCGTGATTGCATATCATTGCGATTCTCTCTCTCTCTCGCTCTCTCCTTGTCACACAATTGCTCCACACTGTAAAGGAATACTATGGCACAAATGCAAATAACAATCATACGACAAAGCACAGACTGATAAAAGAACTCAATTAGGGTTAGGGTAACTTAGAGACAATGAACAATAAAAAAAACTGAAGTGATATAACTACTAAATATACAATGCTCATGTAGCAAACACACTATGTAGTGAATGAATACTATAGCCCAAACTCCTGTATCTCAAGGATTAGGGCAGGGGTAATGAGTTGGAGAGAGTGTCGTACTTTGAATGGATCTCGAATCACAGCAAGGCAGCCTCCGGATGTCAAACACTAGCAAATGCAGCAGTGAGAAGTTGGATCTAATGCAGATGGTAGTGAGGAGAGAGAAAGACTAAAAACGCAGGCTCTAGGAGAGAGATAGACTAAAAACGCACTCAGGACAGCTTGCAGGAGCGAGAGAGTTGCCAAACGTAGGATAAACAGCCTGGCAACAGCCTGTAGAAGTTGGGGGACAACTGGAGGAGAGAGAAAACTGCCAAATGCAGGTTGCAGATGATGTGGCAGGCAGTACAGCAGCAGGTTTGTGCAGGAACAGCAGTCGCATGGCTGGGATCAGCTCCAAATTGTGAGAAGAGGCTTGAAAATCAGTAACCAACTGTTGTAGACAACAATGGATAGCTTCGGCTAAGATGTCCTCCACGGGTGTGGGTAGCAAGCTGAAACACTTGAAATCTGCCAAAAACGAGATTAAGGGCTGAATGGAGGGCAGCATATGTATTTATAGAAAGTTTGGGCCCTCCCAAGTGGGTTTGTGCTTATGGGACACAGAAACTCTCTAGGATCGCATTTCTTTTAAATAAACAAGGTTTCTTCATTAAATTAAGTAAGTTTTGGGGCTGTTTAAGTAAAGCTAATTCATTTTTAGCTTAACACACACTTGGGCCAACAGTGGTATCACAGTGGCTACTCCATATCTATTGTTCTTGACCACTTTCCATGTAGCCATTGCCATTGAGAGTCATACCTTGGTTGGTTGCCACTAGAAGGATTCCCATTGTGCCGGCTTCTAGTCTCTCCGACGAGTGGCTATTGGTGATCACATGTCTTGACGCGACCATTGTCACTACTATTAAGTCTTTCTATCGCATGGATGACTAGATGTCATTACCACTATGGTGGCCTCAACTGCGTTGTTGCCGCCCAAAGAGGCATTCTCTCTTGCACCAAGGCTGCCTATTCACGTCACTGCCACCCAATGAGGGCTGCCCACTTGTAGCATGTTTGCTACCCACTAGCACTGCCTATGTGAGGACTTTGCTTGTCACTTTGTTAGCATCGCCATCAATTCTTGGATGTTGTGCTTCTTACAACAATTGACTACCCTAGGTTTGTGAAGAAATACCCTAACATAGAAACACAAATAACATTATACAACAAAGCATAGACTGATAGAAGAACACAGCTAGGGTTAGGGTAAGTTAGAGACAATGAACACAGAGAATGAATGAAATGATATGAGTATTGAATATACAATGCTCATGCAGTAAACACACTATTTAGCGAATGAATACTGTACCTCAAACTCTTGTAACTCAAGGATCAGGGCAAGGGTAATGAACTAAAGAGTGTGTCATACTCCAAATAGATCCCAAATTGCAGCAAGGCAGCCTCAGGATGTCGAACACTAGCAAACGCAGCCAAGGAAGGTTGGATTTGATGCAAATGGCAATGCAGGAGAGAGAAAGACAAAAAAAACGCAGGTGAGGAGAAATAAACACTAAAAACGCAGGAAAAACCAACAGCAACCATCATGCTAAAATCAGCTCCGAACAGTGTGTGGTAGGTTGGAAACAAGCGCCAGACTGTTGTAGACAGCAATGGCCAGCTTGGACCGTAATTGCCTTCGTGTTCGGGGTGTGGGCATCAAGCTGAAATACTTGAAATTTGCAAAAACGAGATTAAGATTGAATGGAGAGCAACATTCCTATTTATAAAAAGTTTGGGCTCTCCCAAGTGGGTTTGTGCTTGTGGGATACAAACACTCACTAGGAACGCATTTGTTTTTAAATAAACAAGGTTTCTTCCTTAATTAAATATGTTTTGGGACTGTTTAAGTGAACCTAATGCATTTTTAGCTCAATATCCCCTCTCAGGCCCAATAACGGTGCCACGAGAAATAGGCCAACCAAGCTCTTCTTTTTAAAAAAAATCTTTTACCCCAAGGCGTCCCACCTCAAAGTAGCCAAAGCATTGGACAAAGGGTGCATCTCGGTTGCCGAGTGGCCTACTAAGACTACAGAGGCGATGGCTATCTTACCAAGGGAGCCTAAGTGATCACTCCAGAGAGGCCAGGGCATCGGACAAAGGGTGCACGACGGCTGCCTAGTGGCCTACTGTTATAATATCCGAGATACACGCTCGACTTTCTTATATACTTAAAATATATGTAGTGAATATTATGCTGGCACAAAGAGAGAACAAATGAGAGAAAATAAGGATGTAGAGAGAGAGAGAAAGAGAGAGAGAGAGAGATTTGGACAACACACTAGGGACTGGAAGATGGGCTAGTCCCCCCTCTTGTGGAGTTATATTATTGATACGGAGTAAGCTCCTCCGTTACATATAAACCAATTCTTACTTGTATATTTCTTGGAGACAAGATCACGGTTCCTTGCACGGTATACAACCGATTAACACTTGCACAACTTGAAAGTTGGCACCTTTTGATCCTTCTTGAGTCTCCTTCTCTCCTACACAATGTGTAAGGCTCTCCTCTTGGTGCTTGATTTCAGCAGAGCTTTTGCATCACTTGCACCTTCTCTTCTCCTCTTGGAACTTGATTTCAGCTGAGCTTCCGCAGCACTTATACATTCTCTTTTCCTCTTGGAACTTGATTTCAGCGGAGCTTCCGCAACACTTGATTTTAACAGAGCTTCCACAGCACTTGCACCTTTTCTTCTTCTCTTGGATGTATGCAAAGTGATTCTTCCTTCACCTCTCCCACACCCAAGGAGAGCCTCCTCTTTTATAGGCTTTCAAGAGTTTCTCTTCTTGGAGAGGGACTTGAGTTGATCTTCATGCAAGATGTGGTTGTTCCAAGACCTACTCTACAGCACCAATTTTGAGATATCTCTTTGTGTGTTTCTCGGATGAAAAAACGTCCAACACAAAAGTTGTAGATCTCGTTGTTTCCGAAAACCCTCATGAGCCGTTTTTAGAGATAATCTTTCTATCGTGATATATTTTAAAAATGGATTCACCATGTCTTTTAAAAAAAAAAAGCTTCTCAAACTTGTACTCTTAACTTGTGGTCCATGCAACCACCTTAAGGAGAGTTCATTAAATTACCTTGGGCCTTAACCTTAAGATTGACTTCCTCACAAAAGCCTCTGTCATTTTAGACCTTAGAAAGAGAAAATCACTTCTCTCCTCACTTCCAGAGGATCATGCCTCTCGTCTTTCTTAATGAGAGAATTACCTCTCTCGTCTTTCTGAATGAAAGAAAAGACCTTAAACCTTGACTTGTAAGGGAGAGGATGACCCCAAATGAATGCAATGCTCATTACACACAAGTAAACGTTCCCAGGCATTCCCGGATACACACATAAATACATATATACAATGCTAATGCACTTCCTCTTCTTAGAACTTAATCCATCTTCATTTATGTGTAACTCCTTGGTTCTTGTGTACACTCTCATACTTGGCAGACACTTCTTTCCTCCTTCATAACTTGTATTGCCTGTACCAGATATCCCCGTCACAGTGCTTTGATCACCCCATTAAGTGATGCACTAGGAATACTAGTCTCTAAATGGTCTCATGGCCATGCTAGATTATCATCAACACTTAAAGAAAAGTGAGTCATTTATTGGTATAAATTTATTAAATAGAGAATGTGTAATAAGCAATCAATTTAGTGACACCTACCAAGTCCTACAAAGGCGGATGGAATCACCTATGGACTTTTTTTGTTTTGTTTTTTTTAAAAAGGGCTTTGTTGTCTTGATAGATTTAACATTAAGTGAGGGTTTCAAATTAGTTTTCGTCCTATTGAGTGTCCGTGGCCCAAACGAGAGTGTGATAAGGGATGGTCAGATCCAAGATCTTCACAAAATAAGCATACTATCCCTACCATTACTAGGTATTGGTGAAAAGAAAACGGCTAAGGTGTGGGGGACACAAATATAGCAAAGATGTGAAGCAAGCAAGACAAGCAAAGCAAGTAAGCAATCTAGGGAGAACTGCCTTAAAGACTGCCATGTGCAATGCTACGAATATGGTGGATCCAGAGTTAACCACTCCAAAAGGCGGAAAAGGGATAAATGCGGATAGATATATGTTTACATGGAGAGAATGCCAATACTGTCAGAGTGCAACGATGCGGAAGTGTAGGACAAAGGCTGAGAGAGAGTGAACACAGAGAGGAGAGAGAGAGAGAGAGAGAGAGAGAGAGAGAGAGAGAGAGAGAGAGAGAGAGAGAAGGAGACTGTGTAAACACAGAAAATCTGCGGTGTAGTATGCTGTATAAGAGTGCAGAAATACACAAGGAGGCAGAGGAAATATCTGCATATGTCTCCGACTTGATGACCTCGATCTCCGTCAGCCCGAGCACAGTCTGTCTCAGCCAATAGATCTCAAGATCAGAATCTGAAATCACTGAATAATGTGTCAATAATGTGCTGGAGGACTGCTATATAAAGCAGAAATAAAAGGCACAAAATAAACAGGTCGAATGCATTTAATGTAGCCGATTGCAATAAAATAATGCCAAAAAAACAATCCGACTGCACTACAGGCTGCCACATGGCACCTGCGCAGTCTGCAGCCGATAGGGGATGACTCAAATGCTAACATCCCCTCTCAGATCCTGGACAAGGCATCAGACTGAGGGATCTGGAATGCTGCCGAAGAAGAGCTTGGGAAAGCGCCTTCGTAAACAAATCTGTAAGATTATCCTCCATCTTGCAATACTCCACATCAATGGTCCCATCCAGAAGCTTCTCCCGAATGAAGTGATACTGGATCTCAATGTGCTTCGTCCGGGCATGGAATACAGGATTCCATACCAAGGCAATGCAACTCTCATTGTCGTACCGCAGAAGGGTAGGATGAGTCTGGGGGCAGCCAAGCTCCTCCAACAATCTCCAAAGCCACACAACCTCACATGTGGTGGAGGACGCAGCCCGATACTCCGCCTCAGTAGAAGAAAGGGCTACCGTGGGCTGCTTCTTGCTACTCCAAGAGATAACACCTGTACCCAAGATAAAACAGTAGCCTGCAGTAGACCGTCGGTGGTCCACATCGCCAGCCCAATCCGAGTCACTCCAACGTGCAAGAACTAGATCTGAAGCACCTGTACCTGCGGGATAAGAAATCCCTAAGTCAAAGGTGTTAGCAGAGTATTTGTCAGCTCATGTGTGAGTCTGAGTTTGATCTGGGCTGGGCATTTTTATTAGGTATTTTAGGTATTTTCTGGTGTGGCATTTTATGCCAGTGGGACATTTTATGCACCAGTCGGCCAGCTTTAATGCTGGCCGACCAGCATTGTTGCTCCCCACTTTTTCAGCCTATTTATACTCAGTGGCTCCTCCTCAGTCAGACACTTCATCTTCACCATCTGCAGACTCTGTGGAGAGAGGAGCCAGTGCTAGTGCCCACGCAGCCAGTGACTCACTGTTGTATGCGACTGTCTCGTGTTCAGATATATGGATTCCATTTCCCGTGCATACATCTGAGTTCTCATCTGTATCGTGTTCTTTCTTTTCTCTTTTTGTCTTGTGTTTCAGCAGTTTATTTCAGCACATGTTTATGCTTTCACCGCTGCTCCACTTCTGACATGGTATCAGTTTTCAGGATTTGTGTTTCTGCTGTGTTTTCTTGCTGATTTCAGGACTGTTTTGTACCCCTGCTGATCAGACGACTGCTGTCGCAGCCAGGCGACCTGTTTTGGGGCTGTTTACAGCCTGCGTTTTTTGCAGTTTTGCCATCGCCTGCTACCTCCGCACCCTCTGCTGCCTGCGTTTTTCATCTGCAGCTGCTAGCGACAATTTACTACCTGTTTTCTCCAGTTTACAGCCTGCGTTTTGCTGATTCAGCATCTCTCGTGGCTGGGTGACTGTTCATTCAGGCCGTTTTTGCTGTTTTTGGCAGTTTTTGACTGATTTTTTGCCTTTCTGCAGCAGATTTTGTCTTCTATTGATCAGATTTTGGGTTATATTACATGTGAACTCTTTTTTTCTGTAGTTTGTGCTTGTGTTTTGGCTGTGTTTCCTCTCTAAATTCCATCTCTTCTCTACTTCTCTTCTTATCCTCTCCATATGGCTCCTCCGTGCACTTCCACTAATGATAAGTTACATATGACCTCGATGCTTCTTGAGAATGAGGCATCCTTGAGATTACAGGGGCGGCTTCCGGCACATTATGGAGGTGAGGCTTATGTAGCTTCCGAGAGGGGTGACGGGAAGAAGAAGTCGAAGGCCCAGTGTTACCACTGTGGCAAGAAGGGACATTTGCGGAAGGACTGCAAGAAGTTAGCGGCTTCCAGGAAGAAGGAGCAGAAGACGAAGCGGGATGCTGACTCTACCGATGAGTCCTCTCCTTTATCAGACTCCGACTCCGATCCTCCGACCAAGGTGAAGTCCAAGGCGCGGAAGGGATCCTCTTCTTTGGATCGCGGGAAGGGCTTGGTGGCCCCTTCCTCGGCTGCCTTCTAGTGGTGGTGATGAGGTCATCCCTCACGACTCTCTTGTGCCAGAGAGGGAGTGTGAGCGGGTGTTCAGATGGGGCAGCCGCGCCTCATCTATACTTTTATATAGGTGCACAGGTTCCAGAGAGGGCTATCCCTGACGCATCGACTTCAGTCTGGCGGAATCTAATCCTGGAGCTGGGATTGACATCCAGATTCATGCTGAGCTGGTTATCTGACAGAGAGTGGGAGGCTTTCGTCTGGAGCTCACATGAGGGGACACTTTGGTGGTCTGGCCAAAGGCGGAGAATCCATGGTCACCTATGTTCAGCGGCATTTTTGACAGGATGGTCTTGTATGCTACTGCAAGACATTGGTGATGGACACAGAGACATGCTATGATCTTCTCTATTTTCTGGTGTTTGGTATGATCGACATCGACATCAGGTTCTCTCCGAGGCACCTTGGTGGTGGCTTGATCACCCACTGCTTGGGTATCCATAGTTCTACTTGGTGGTTCTATGTTGTATAGTTTTTGATCTCTATTCATTGTACTATTGTATTGTATCAGATCACTCATGATCTGAGAGAGGGTGTTAGCAGAGTATTTGTCAGCTCATGTGCGAGTCTGAGTTTGATCTGGGCTGGGCATTTTTATTAGGTATTTTAGGTATTTTCTGGTGTGGCATTTTATGCCAGTGGGACATTTTATGCACCAGTTGGCCAGCTTTAATGCTGGCCGACCAGCATTGTTGCTCCCCACTTTTTCAGCCTATTTATACTCAGTGGCTCCTCCTCAGTCAGACACTTCATCTTCACCATCTGCAGACTCTGTGGAGAGAGGAGCCAGTGCCAGTGCCCACGCAGCCAGTGACTCACTGTTGTATGCGACTGTCTCGTGTTCAGATATATGGATTCCATTTCCCGTGCATACATCTGAGTTCTCATCTGTATCGTGTTCTTTCTTTTCTCTTTTTGTCTTGTGTTTCAGCAGTTTATTTCAGCACATGTTTATGCTTTCACCGCTGCTCCACTTTTGACAAAAGGTCCCCCTCAAATACCGAAGAATCCTCAGGACAGCCTGCCAATGCACCTGTTTGGGTTCCGTCATGAATCCTGCGAAAAGACCCACAGCAAAACAAAGATCAACACGAGTGTTGAGAAGCCAAATCAAGGATCCAATCAACCGACGGTAGTGTGAAGCATCCATCACGGGAGAATTTGAGTGTGAAGTGGCCTTTCAATTCGGATCCATAGGAGTAGTAATGGGTCGACAAGTCTCCATCTCAAAAGTCACCAAGAGCTCCTGAATGTACCTCTGCTAAGAGATAAAAATCCCTCTTTGAGTCTGATAAATCTTGTGACCCAAGAAGAAATGAAGAAGCCCCAAATCTGTCATCTTGAATGCCTGATGTAAAGCTGTCTTGGTCTCTTGGACCTTATGTGCATGATCCCCTGTCAAAATCAAATCATCAACATACAACACAAACAACATACGATCAACCTCGGAAGTGTGCACATAAAGTTGCGGATCGGCCTTGGAGCGCCGATATCCCAACTTCGACTGAAGAAACGAGTCAATCTTCTCGTTCCATGCACGCGGAGCTTGCTTGAGGCCATACAAGGCCGCCTTCAACTTGTAAACTTTCCCATCCGAGGATCCAAAGCTAGGAGGCTGCTCAACATAGATCTCCTCTTGCAAGTCACCATTAAGAAAGACCGACTTTACATCCAACTGATAAACAGGCCATCTCCTATGGCCAACCAAGGCAAGAATAGCTCGAATAGTCGCCATACGAGCAGTGAGGGCAAATCAATGCATGGGCGTTGAGCAAAACCTTTAGCAACAAGGCGAGCCTTGTGCTTGTCCAAAGAAACATTGCTAAGGTACTTGGTCTTGAAGACCCACTTGACACCAATCACCTTCTTGTGAGAGGGATGAGGCACAAGAGACCAAGTGGCATTCCTCTCAATAGCCTCCAGCTCGTCTTCCATGACCTTTTGCCAATGATCAGATTGCAAAGCCTCCTTTATTGAAGTGGGCTCTCGATCCTGCATAACATGGGTCAATAAACAATAGGCGGAGCAGACAAGCTCCGAAGAACGTGCTTGGTTCCTCTGTGACCTCCGCGGTCCATCTTGCAGTTCCCACTCCTCAGGGACCCCCTCGATCCTTGAATCGCAGAGGGTGTCACGGGCCCAACGAGGAGGAGGATGAACCTCTCCCCGTCGCTCTCCATTTGCTAAAGACTTAGGAACATCCACCGGCGGAAGCTCCTCGGGGGTGGCCGGTCTCTTCTCTGAATCCGAAGAAGAATCTCCATCAAGAGGCTCTGGCTCCAAAGAAATTGTCTCGGGAGCCCAACTCTCCCTTGGATCTCCAAGGACAGGGTGCTCCTCACCCCCCTTTGTGGCCGGTATTTCCACGAACAGCACATCTCGGCTCGTGTAGATATCCCGCTTAACGGAATCAAACAAACGATAACCTTGGGATTGGGAGCTATAGCCAACAAAAAGTTGTCGTCGGGAAGCCGTCTCTAACTTATCACGCTGCGTCTTTGGAATGTGCACATAAGCGTCACACCCAAAGATCCTGAAATAAGAGACATCAGGCTTAGTCCCGAAGTAAGCCTCAAAAGGTGTCATCCTGTCAACGGCCGAAGTGGGAGATCGATTAAGGATGTGAATTGCAGTAGCCATTGCCTCGGTCCACAGAAACTGAGGTGTCTGTCGGTGCTTGATCATGGTGCGTGCCATCTCGATCACACTTCGGTTCTTCCGCTCCAAAATGCCATTCTCTTGGGGAGTGTTGGTGTTAGCAAACTCCTGGTGAATGCCCCTATCTGCACAAAAACGAGCAAATTCATTAGACATAAATTCACCTCCCTTGTCTGAACGCAAGGACTTCAGTCGCCAACCAGAACGGTTCTCCTCAAAGAGAAGCCAATCCTTGAAATGAGAGAAAGCCTCCGACTTCAAAGTCAAGAAATAAGCCCAAGTCATCCTACTGTAGTCATCTACGATCAACATGAAGTACAAGCTCCCCTTCAGAGACTTCATCGGGCCACAAAGATCTGTAGATACAAGCTCCATGGGTGAAGTAGACCTCTTAGAAGCTTTGTTGGGAATCGCATCCTGATGCAGTTTCCCACGAATGCAGGAGACACATGGCTGATGGCTCACCACTATGTCCGGCAAGCCTCAGACAAACGACCCTCGCGACGCCTTCCTATGGTACTTGTAGTTCAGGTGGCCAAACTGAGCATGCCATAGCTCGGACTGTGTCTGAGAAGTAAGAAGAAGAGAAGTAAAAGCTGAAGAAGACTTCAATTTGTAGACTCCATTCTCCTCATACCGTGCAGAGAGAACCTTCCTCGATCCACGATCAAGGACTCGAACAGTATCACTGTCAAACTCCACCAAGAGGCTAAGAGCACAAATCTTATAAACTGAAAGTAAATGATACCCCAATCCTGGCACATGCAATACCTCAGAGCTGTGGGTACCACCACGTCCATCTGGAATAAGCTGCATCTCACCCCGTGCAGCAATAGATACAGAAGAGTTGTCTCCAATGAGAATCTGCCCACGCGAAGGTCGCAAATGGGCAACACCAACGGAAGAAGGAGTCATGTGCCGTGAGGCATTGAAGGGGAAGCTACGAGCTCTACCCCGAGACCTATGGACCGCTTATCGATCAAGCGTTTCAAGCCGAGCGGCCATGGCTACCTCTCACATAGCGGACGCGCCGTGCCTACCTTACGAGTGTAGTGAGCTTACCTTGATGCTCGATCGAGTATCCTCCTCTCTCTTGCATACCGGTAGCTCCACGATCCTTGATGCTAGCTCAAGCAACCTCAATCCCTCTTCCATGAGCTCCATCCTCCATAGCCGCGCGCGCAAGAGAAGAGAAGAGAAGAAGAGAAGAGGAGTTGGTGAAGAGCTTCACCCTCTTGATCCCTCACTCCCACGCACTCACTCCCTCACACTCTCACACTCCTTCTCTCAAGAGTACACACAAGCAAGAAGAAGAGAAGAGAAGAAGAAAAGAAGAAGAGAGCCACTTTTTGCCACACCCAAGAATGAAGTTTTCATTCACTTTTGAACTTTATATACATGCCCTCCCTTTTTTTGGGCGGTCATCCCCTTTTTTACAAGGCTGGCCATTGGCCTAAGCCCATTTCTCATTTCCCACCATTCTAACTTATCCTATTCCCAACTAATGCATACAATTTGCACAGGAGCGAGTCTGGCACTCTTTTACAAGGATTCGGGAGCGCTTTTACACTTAATGGTTTGCCTTTTACTCTTTTGCTGTGTCGGGGCGACACTAAGACTTTTCGGGGGTCGTGTTCGAACATTTAAATTTTAAGGGCGTCTTTTTCTTCTTTTATCCTGCGCCCTTCTTTTCATTTTCCCGCTCCTTTGTGCTGCGGTAAATGCGGTAAACATTACCCCCCTCCTAGCCAAGTGCCAGTCCCATGGCACTGCAGTGGAAAGTAGTGGGATAGTTGGGTCGCCGCTAAGTGGAACTGGTGGGTAGATGATACGGATTCAAAGGTGAGGGTGTGAATGAGAGGTGATGGAGTTGAATGACGATGGCCAGGAGAGATTTCGGTGTTCTTTAGGTTTCATGAAGGGGCTCGGCATTTCTCACACAGTTGTGGCTTCCATTCGGCGACGGTTGATAGGTTATCTAGTTGGCTGGTGAAGAATATGTAGCCGGTCGTCCCTCGAGCATCAGAAACGCTTGATCAATAAGCAATCCCTTAAGAGGATGGTATTGGAGGGATTTATTCTGGAGGAACCCCCCGAAGTCTGCTTTGACAAAGATATTTTCGTCTGCGTATTAAAGATCTGTGTCTTTGATTTGAAGATCTTTGTCTTTGATTTCAAGATCTTTAGTGCTGTGTTGAAGATCTTCACCCTTGCATTGAAAATCTTCAGGCTTGTGGAATCAATAAGCGATCCGTAGATCTTGAGGCGTGAGGCATGCATCTTTGGAAGATGAGTGTCCAAGATCTATGCCAATGGCAGATCTATTACTGAGTACTCCTTTTGCTCGATTTGGTTCAATCATGATAGTCATCAGCGGGCAGATGGTTGGCGACATGAAGCATGTTGGTCCATCCAGTCCAATGCGGAAAGGCTCCTGAAACAATAGCAATGGTGTCATGTCCGGCACATGGGAAAAGTTTTGGTTATTAAAGGATGCCGTGAGTGATCTTCTTCAGCTGAGTAGCCAGTTCTTGAAACTCGAACATAACCTGCAAGAAAAGTTGTGCACTTCCTAAAGTGTGTGTTTGCCTCTCCGTGTAGTGCGTGGTGCCCGTGGCAGTGGAACTGGGAGATGGGTCTAACCTTGGGCAAGCCCTTGGTAATGTCCCACACTTGAGGACCTAGTTCATGTGTCGTTGGAGGTGCGGTACAAGTCTTAGGGTGACAGGTTTGAAAGTCCTGCCCTTAATGTGCCCTAAGTGTGAAGTGGGGGAGGGGCTAGGGAGAACCCTAGGTGTAGTGATTGTGGTGCATAACAAGGCGAAGGGAAGTTGCAAGTGCATCTTGCGAAGTTCTCTTTCTCTTATCTTCGCTTAGTAGTAGATTCATCCCTTGGCTTTGCTATTCTTTGCTGTTGTCTTCTTCTTTCCAGTTCACCTTTTCTTTTATTGCCTTGTGGCCTTTTTTTTTTTTTTGAAGAGGCTATACATAGATGTATGTGATACAAGGGCATGACGGGAATTTATTCCTCGTCATCCGAATGGCGGGTAGGGGATTGTGGGAGGCGGGGGGCTTTGTTAAGGAATTTGTTACTTAGCAAGTAGCCCTTGAGATTGAGGCGGGTTTTGAGAGTGGTGGTGGAAAGGAAAGGGTGGTTGCACTGTGTGAATTTGCTATCGCTCATATCCTCAAGCAGTGCAACACAGAAGGATGGCAAAAGAGTAGCGCGCATCATGAGGCGAGTCATGGTGCTGCTATCTATGGCGTTGGGGTCGAAATAGAGGGGTGGGAGGTGGCGTTCTTGAGGTGCAAGCTCTTGGTGGATTAGGATCCTAATTAGTCTAAGATAATTACAAGTTGTTATGAAGGCGGGGTCAGGACAGGATGTGAACTCACTAAGAAATCTATCTATGGAACTGTACAAATTAGGGAGGGTAAATACAAGGGCATCCTTATAGGAGGTGCTATTGGCGTTATAGATGATAGGGAAGTCGAACCTGCCGTGGATGGACGGATTAAAGTCCACGTCTACCCTTAGAGGATACGGCATGAAAGTGGGGTCGTTTCTCTCAGAGGGAGGGTGTTACAAAACGCCATCCAAGCGTCAAGGTTGACATAAAAAATGCGTCTTCTCCAGGTGGGCTGGCAATTATAGCCCTCCACCGATCTAGGTACCTAGAGGACTTTATCATGCCAAAATTCGCGGTCCTCGGCTCCCCAAGCAGTTGGGTTGGCCTCTCGCTCCGCTAGCCACTTGTCCTTGAGCCTTGCACCCATAGCGATTATATCGTTTATAAGTTCAATGGGCATTACTCTATTTAGTGTAGTGGGAAGCTCAAAGCTCAAGTTGAAGGGGTTGCGGGCACACTCCTGCTGTTCCCAGATGATCAGCTCTACATGGAATCCAGCGGGGAGGTGCTCAGGGCGCGGTGGGAGAGGGGCAGGTTGTCTTAGGACAGGTCTAACGTTCAGCTTCTTCCTTGCCTTTTCCACCATTTCTCCTCTGCGCTTAGCCAGGGCTGCTTTTCTCTCAGCGGATGTGTCAGTGGGTTGCATTTCATCTTGTCGTGGAGGAGGGGGTGGTGGGACGTAGTCCTCCTCCTAAGGTCCCAGATCAAACTCTGGTTCACCCCCTTCTGCCTGCACGTCTTCTTGCGCCTTCTCTTTTGTGAAGCCGAGTTCGTTGATTTCTTGCACTGTTAGGCCTACCTGTGTAAGGTATTTTCTTTGCTTCTCCAGGCTCTGCGGCGGGCCTCCTAGTTGTAGTGGTACGTGCAGGCCTGCTGTTAGGGCTCTGCGTGTAATGGCTAGCTTCTTCTGTAGCTGATCATTGGCCTCGTTTTCTTCCGTTTTGGTGGAGTGGAGCAGCGTGTTGAGGAAGGTGTGCTGCTGGGCTATCATAGAGAGCTGGTCAGCCTCTGCTTGATTTTCAGCCAACAATCTATCTCCTCCTGCTTTGGCTAGTCGGTGTGCCAGGTCTCGTACCCTCCTTTCGTTGTGGTCAGCCCATTCCTTCTCTCTCTTTTCCATATCTTCCAGGCTCTCCCCCTGATGGAGGGCCATAGCCATGAGTCATTGCTCTTGGTCCTCAAGCTCGTGGTGTAGGCAGGACTGCTCCTGGTGTTCATTGGCGATCTGTGCATTGAGCTGATCCAGCTTCACCTGCATCCTTCGCACCTGCTGTCCTCTTAGCTGGTCTAGCTCTGCAGCCTCCTGTCTGATCTTCTCTAGCTGGTTTTGTGCCTCCAAGTTGACTGCAGTGAGCTGGTCGTTCTTGCGCCGCAGGTGAGCAGTGGTCTCCCTCTCTCCGTTGAGGCGATCCATTAAGATTTTTCTTCTTCCCTCCGAGGCAGCATCATGTTCCTTCAGGGCTTTTGCTTCTTCTGCGTCTTTATTGCTGGCTTCCTCCTTTAGCACAGCAATCTTCCTTTGGTATTTTGCTATCTGCTTAGTTTTCTCCAGTTGGAGAGCGGCTCTTGATTCTCGCTTTGTTGCCAACTCTTCCATGGCAGTTTTCTTTTCTTCCTTGGCCTTTTCTAGTTGCGAGAGCAGCTCCTTAACGTATTCATCGTATTGGCCTGTTGGAGGTAGGGGATGGGACATGGTGGCGGCGGTGATGGTGGCTTCTGTTTTTTGTCTTTTAAGCTCTGGCCTTAGCTCCACATCAGTCGTGGCTGCCCTCTTCACTCCTGACACTGGGGTGGGCACGCCCGCTTCTCTTGCCAACTCCCTCTCAACCAGGAACTGCAGCCATGTGACCATATTGCTCTCATCGACCTTTGGCGAAGTTCCTGGGGCGGGGACGGTTATTACGGAAGCAGCAGGGCTAGTTGGCACGAAACTGGTGGGGATAGGCATGATGGCCTCCTTGCCCTTACCCTTTGCGATCGGCGGCGGGATGGGATCTGGCACGTTCAAGCTCGTGGCCGAGTTCTCATCCTCCTGGGGCGGGGTTTATTTTCCTTGCCGTTGATGTTGCTCCACAGATAGGCGAATTGCAAGTTCCACATCTTCTTGTTCCTTCCTCCTCAAGGCTTCTTCCTCCTCCTCAGCCCTTCTTTTCCTCTCCTCTTTGGCCTTTCTAGATTCCTCTTCCATTCTTTGCGCATCCTCTTTTTCTTTCCTTTTTCTCTCTGCTTCCTGGGTTCTTGACATTCTTTGTGCTTTTTGCAGTTCTTCTTTCTCTTTCTTCCTCCTTTCTTCTTCCCTTTGCTGTTGGAAGCGCTTAGTGTGCTGCTCTCTTTGCTACTGCTGGCGCTGTTCTTCCTGCTTTTCTTCCTCATCGCTACTCTCATCTCTTTCTGTTTCCTCATTAGATCCAGAGGATTCTTCATAGTGTGGTGAGGGTGGCGGTCTCTCCTGCTCCTCCTCTGTTGCTCCTACCTCCTTAACCGCTTCCTCAATGAGGGCGGTTAGTACACCTCCATATCCAACGAATGATGCTTTGGAGGCGACTTTCTTCCTGTCCCTTGCTGCTGGGGATTCACCTCCAGCAGGTTGGCTTCCCAGGTCCAACGCTATGGCGCCCTTCTCGATTGTGTGTCTTACATATTCATTCCAGTCAACCTCCTCTGGTGCATTGGCTGCGAGGCTTTCGAGCACAGACACATTTATTCTGCCCATATAGGTAGTGTATTGATGGCTGGAGAAGAGGGTGTGCATGACTTTGGCACGCATGCGGATTTCGTCATCGGGGATGTCCTAGATGTTGACTCCGTCGTTGGACCGCACGTGGTTCGTGTCCATTTTTAGCATGGCGAAGACATCCCTTTTTGGTCTCTTTACGGCCCTTGATTCCAGGCCCAGTGCCTTTTCTACCAGTTCCTTGCTTAAAGGCACCTTGACTTGCCTAGCCGCATCTCCCCTTCCCACGGTCACCGTGGCACTCTTGGAGGCAGAGTCAAAAGTTCTTAAGAACTTGACACACCTTGCATGATCCACCCTTTGCTCTGCCTTCTCTACATACTTAGTCATTTTGCACTTTTCTATGACCTGCTTAGCTGCTTCCTCCGTTTCCACGACCCTGGATAGGTTGTGGACCGTTCGGAAATTCAGCCGTCCGTAAGCTTGAATTTCCAGATTCAGCATGTATTTTTGCTTTTCTTCTTCCGTGAAGGGAAGCTTATGAGCGCGGTCGTGATGAGCCATCGTGGGTTCCTGCCCAACAAAAATACTTTTCATTAATCACAAGTGGAAAAGGAAAACATGGCTAAATGAAGCTAAGCATGAAAATTACACAAACAGGCATGCAAAGAACTCGAACAATTTTGCTCACTAATTTTTATTTTGATCACTACTGAGTTCAACCTTTCAACAATTATTTATGCCTTTCTTGGCCTTCCTTCCCCTTGGAAAGATGGAAATCCTTTCTAGGATTTGAACGAAGTGGTGCGGATATCAAAGGCGATTGTGATGGGGTGTTCCGGCCAACAGCCAGTCATAAAATGCAGGGTTGTACTCAAGTTGAGCGTGACGATCGAGTTCATAGGGTTGTACAGAAACTTGGGAGATATAGGTCAAGATATCGTGAAAAATATCTCCGGTATTAAGGCGGCTTGCAACGTGCAGTTCTTCTTCCGTAAGGAATTGGTCAATGTAAGGATGGGCTAGGACCTGGTCATCTAAGTGTTGGTTCCGGGTAATGGCCAAAACTCTAAATGAAAGAGGTGCCACATAAGTAGGATCGTACTCTATGGTTTTAATTGCCCTCCTTTGTTTAGCATTTGTCATGATACGATAGCCTTTCTTTTCCCATTGGGTCCGCAGAGTGAACCACTGCTGTAAGAATGAGGAAGTTGAGCTTGCAAGTTGCGTGAGCTCATGTAATTATTGTTCGGGAGCAGAAAGAGGAGGCTTACGGTATAAGGTGATCAGTCGCCTGAGAACAGCTTGCTCCTTTGAGATCTCTTTATTTGCTATTAGTTCAGCAGCAATCTTGGGGAATTTGACGGTCATAAACTCGTATTCCTCCCAAGTGCATGGTAAGGCAGGAACATTTGAAGCAAGTGGTTCATCAAGAAGACCTAGGTCTAGCCGCTCATAACTCCTCGCAAATGTGGTGAAGGTGTGGTCTAACACCTTGATGCAGGTCACAAGGTCATCTCCCGAAGTTGCAGCAAGGTCTTTAGCCAAGGAAAGGAAAGAGCGCACCGCATAGGAAGGCCTAAGACCTGCGGGTGGTGATGGTGCAATTGAGCTGGACATCAGTGACTCCATTGCTGGCGTCACGGGTGTGGCTTTGCACTCCGCAGCACTTTGAAGTGCTGTAGGAAGCTTTGATGGCATGGAAGTTGTGCTGGATTCTGAGTGCACAGTCACGGAAGTATTCAATTCCTTTGAGTGAGATAAGCTTGTGGCTTTTAGCGATTGCTTGGGTCGATAAATTAGCTGGGACTTATGAGTCACAGCCGACAGTGGTTTGCTAACTATGGCCTGGGCGCTATGTTTGCAAGCCTCTTTCACTAGAGCGAGGTTGCTTGGAGGTGAGTCTTTAGACTTGCCCTTCTTAGGCACCCAGATCCAGGGGTTGCCGTCATGGTAGCCTTATGCCCGTAAGAGATCCTTGGGGATCCATTGCGGCGTGGTTGTGTGCCTGCGTAGATAGCGTCCAAATTGCCTCTTAGGCCGTGATGGCTGATTGTTTTGGTATTTAGAAACACGTTTGGGTGGTCTACCCGGAGGTGATCTTTGCCGCTTTGGCACCCATATAAGCTTAGACGCCTTGGCCTTGTGAGCACTCTTGGTGGGTTTGGGTCTAGGGGCTAGAGCTTGGCGGGAGACTTTAGTGTCCTGTGTAGATTGGAGCGTAAGTGCGGTCGTAGCTATTTCTACCGGTGGCTTCACACTGTTGAGAGGGTCAGAGCATCCCTTGCTGAAAGTCGTCACTATGCGCACATTGCCTATAGCCAGATGGATGCGATTTAGATTATAATCCACATTACAATTCGTCTGCTTCTTAAAAGTACGACCTAATAGTGACATACTACCGGTCCCTTTTATGTTAGGCAACATGTGAAAGAAAGCTGGTATACATTCAGACTCGATAGAAATGACCACTTTGCACTTCCCTAAGAGGGTGTAAGCATTGCCCCCAAATGGGGTGAGTTTGGCATTGGTGGGCTGCAGTTTAGGTTGACCAATGCGTGTCCAATGGTCGTGCGTCAAGATATTGTAATCGGCACCTTCGTCAATCAAAGCAGCAAAGGAATAGGTCTTTTCCGCAGTGACGGTGATTCGTAAGTAGGCGGGTGCCACTGCTTCCTCATCTTGATCTGTTATTTCCGTAATAGTAGCCACGCGGATGTTGATAGGGGCTTCCAACATGGGTGGCTCATGCAACGGGTGGGAAGGAGGATAGTATTTTTTTATGTGGTTGCCATTGAAAAAGCCGATTCCTTCGCCTTAGAGCGTCTCTAATTCAACGTTGCCGGTTCGACTAATTGCGTGCACCCGGAAAGGTCCCAATCCACGGAATTTCATTTTTTGTTTGTGACCCTTCACAGAGTATAGTAGAACGAGATCCCCCTGATCAAATTCGCGTCGTTTGACATGCTTGTCAAACCACATTTTCCTTCGTGCTTTCTCACAAATCAGCGCATGGGTGGCCAAGAGCTGGGTTTCCGTGAGACGTTCTAGCTTTACCAAGCGATTTGTCCAAGCGTCTCGTCCCTCCCAGTGCTCTTGCATTGCTATCCTTAAGCTAGGGACAAAAAACTCTAAGGGCAGAATGACCTCCGTTCCATAAGTCAACCTAAAGGGCGTCTGGCCTGTAGCTGTTTTATAAGCTGTACGATAGGCCCACAAGGCCGTTATTAACTTGTTGTCCCAGTCACCCCGAGATGTAGATACCACCTTTGTGAGTACATTGACTAGGATTTTATTGGTGGATTCTGCTTGTCCGTTAGCCTGAGGGTAATAGGGCGAGGATTTTCTGTGAATGATTAGAAAAGTAGAGAGCAGATGCGATATCACCTCATTAATGAAGTGTGTGCCCTGATCGATGACTAATTCTATTGGACACCCAAACCGTGAAATGACCTGCTCCCACAAGAACTTTGCAGTGGTTCTAGCGTCGTTCTTCCTGGTAGCTCTTGCCTCTGCCCACTTCGGTAGGTAATCAGTTGCCACAATGATGTAGCGAGCCTGAGAGTACTGTGCAGCGGGACTGATAGGTCCAATGAAGTCGATGCCCCATTTTTCAAAGGGTTGTCGGACTATGCTAGGGGTCAACTCCATTTTATCTTTGCGTACGGGCACCTTGATTCTTTGGCATTCGTCGCAGTGCTTCACAAATTTAGCAGCATCACGGAATAGGGTGGGCCACCATAGTTGGGATTGCAGCACCTTTCGGGCTGTTGTATCCCCGCTAAAGTGTCCTCCAACGATTCTGCCGTATGCTTCTTTCAATGCATCGTGCATCTCGTGCTCACACACGCATCTGCGCAACAAACCGTCTTGTCCTAACCTATAGAGTTGGCCGGCTATCGATTGGTATGGTTGGATTTTCAAAACAAGTCTTCTCAGCCTGGCCTTCTCAATTGGTCTCTCAGGTAATCCGTTTTCCAGCACACCTGAACTACATCATCGGCCCAATATGGCGTAAGATCAGCTTTAAACAATTCCCTCTCACTAGACAGGTTAAAGAGATGAGCATCTTGTAAATCGTCAGGTATGCCTTGTCCAGTGGCTTCTCCTGTGGGTATGCGGGACATATGGTCAGCAATGTAATGCTGCTTTCCTTTGCGTACAACCACAGAGAAGTCAAATTCCTATAGAAGAAGTAACCATCTAGCTATGCGTCCCGTAGCGCAAGGCTTGTTCATAAGATAGAGCAAGGCTTGATGGTCAACAAAGAAGACAAAGGGGATGGCCAACAGATAATGTCTAAATTTCTTCACAGCAAATACCATGGCCAACCCCTCCCTTTTTGTGGTGGAATAATTCATCTCGGTCTCTGTGAGCTGCCTGCTGGCAAAACTCATAGGATAGTCTAAGTTGTGTTCACCAGGCTGGCATAACACGGCTCCAATAGCAAGCTTAGAGGCGTCTATGTGCACATGAAACGGTATGTTCTAGTATGGGGCTCGTAAGATTGATGCAGTGGTAAAAGCCTTCTTCAACTCTTCATATGCGCGTTGGCATTCCTCAGTCCACTCGAGCATGATCAACAGCTTGTACAATGGTCTAGCAATCAGTGCGTAATTTAGTACAAGGCGGCGATAGTATCCAGTATGTCCTAAGAAACACTGAACTCCCTTGTAGTTATTCAATGACTCTGACTTTTGAAAAGTCCGTGGCGATGCCGTTCTTTGACACCACGTGCCCTAGGATACATCCGTGTTTCACCCAGAACTGGCACTTCAAGGGGTTCAACGAGAGGTTGTATAACCGACACCGTTCAAAGACAGCTCTCAGTTTCTCTAAGTGTTCGGCCCAACTAGAGTGTACACATAAGTCGTCTACAAACACCTCTAGTTCACGCCTAAGCATATCTTTGAAGATAGTGCACATTAGGCGTTGGAAAGTCGCAGGCGCATTCATCAGCCCAAAGGGCATGACAATGTAGGCGAATACACCCCATTCCGTGGCGAAGGCAGTCTTGTGCATGTCATCAGGGTGCACTTGCACTTGATTGTAGCCTGAGAAGCCGTCCAGAAAACTGTAGGCCTCTTTACCTGCTACCCTCTCAAGCATGTGCTCGGTGTATGGTAAAGGGTAGTTATCCCTCTTCGTAGCGGCATTAACTTTCTTGTAATTAACGCACACTCGGGTTTTTCCGTTCTTCATTACGATTACAATCGGCGATACCCAGTCCGTGTGCTCATCATATATGAATCTCGCCTTCATGAGCTTATCAATCTCCTCTTTTACTGCATGGGCGTGTTTGGGATTCATGGGGTATGGTCGTTGGTTTGTTGGCACTGCATCAGAGACCATTGGGATATTATGAGTCACAACCCTAGGGTCGATCCCTTTAAGTTCTTTCAATGTCCAGGCAAATACATCAATATATTCTTGCAAGACTGCAACAAGTTTGGCCTCCTTATCCTCGGTCAAATCGTCTGCTATGAATACAGGTCTTGGCTTTTCGCCCTCCCCAGCCAAGTTGACTTCCTTGACTTTGGCGGGTCCTTTGATCGATTCACTGGTTTGGCCCTGCCTCTTCGCACCCCGCAGAATCACTACTCTGTCACTCTTTTTAAATTTCGTAAACCGTTTGGGTAGATCACGCGGTTTCTTTTGCCTCTCTGCTTTCGAGCCCTTCACTAGCGTCTTGGTCTCCTTCTTTAATCTCCTGTGCCTTAGGTGGACTGGCAAGTCCCCTTTTGTGCGTTTCACCTTAGAGGGTTGGGGTATTTCGGGATCACTCTCAATGTTGACTTCTGACTCCGAGTTAAACTCGCATCCCTCTCTCGAGGAAGGAGTTTCCCCAGGGGGTCGTAGTTCAGTAGGTGCATCCGTCTTGAGCACTGGGATCACCCATGGTCGTGCTACTCCGGCTTGCTCGTAATCCACGGCTCCCATGTGTTCTAGCCAGGATCTATCACACTCTATCCGCATGACTCCTTTTTCCCTCCAATTCGTCTTTCCCTTCCTGGGTCTCGGGTCTGCCCTGATTTGTTCTATCGTTCTCCCTTCTGTGTCATACTCTACTGTATCTATCCCTCCCTCACTTTCATGTCTTGTAGAGCGGCAGTCCTCATATTCCTCGTCGTCAGAGCCTTGCTCTTCAGACTGTTCATCATCGCCTAAGCTTTTCTCTTCAGTTTCCTTGTCGTCAGTAACTAAAGCCCAATTGTACAACAAATTCAAGTCGTGGACTTTGGTCCATATCCATTCTGGCTTAGTCAACAAATCACGTAGGGGCTTCAGGTTGGCAGCTAAGTTGCCCTTCAGTGTGTCTGTCAGATACTCTACGATTTCCTGAAGCTCTAGCTTATTGCTGGGGATATGGAATGAGACCGGTTTCCATGGGTTGAGTGAGCTTCCTGCCATCATGTAGAGTGGCACAATTGGATCCTCTATTGGCATGGTTGCGGCTTTAGCAGCCTGCCGATATAGTTCTTCCTCATCTGAGAATGGTAGGTCAATGGTTGCCAAGACGTGCATCCAATCCCGCTCATCCTCAGGGCAGGGAATATATTTAGTGAGCGATCCATAGGGTTTGGTCGTTTGAGCATCGCCTTTCAGCATGGCTGAGATGGCGTTTAGGTCAACGGGGGTCGTTTTCCAAGTGTCCATCTCTACCCTTACTGCTTCAGTTCTGCTCCCTAAGAAGATCAAACCATTCCCCCAATCTTCAATGACTCGAGCGTTTCTCATCCAAGGTCGGCCCAGTAGTATGTCGTAGTCCACTCCCTTCATGACAATGAAGTTCACGGAAAACTGCACACCTGCAATCTTTACCGGCCAGTTGTTTAAGACTCCGAATGGCCTTATCTTCATTCCATTTGTTAACGTGATATTGAACCTGGCAGTCTCTACAGGAGGGTTTCCCCATGCCTCTAAAATTGCATGGCTCAGTACACTAACGCCAGCGCCTGTGTCTACAATTCCCTTCCGCGCCATATCTCCTAAGGCTAGAACAGGTAGGACTGCATGCATTTCAGTGCCTTCCCAGAAAGCATTAATGTGCAATGACTTAGGAGTTGAGTGTAGAGTTAGACTGGGGATTTGCGTAACTGTATCGTGATCTTGCTGATCAGCACCTGTAAGTTCTGTGTGTCTCTCCACCAAATCTTTTAACTCCTGCCATAGAGAAGGATTCTGCCTAAGCAGGTCTTCTACACTTAGAGTTACTGGGGTGGACAGCAAGGTTGCAAGGAGACTGCTGGGCTCTTGTCTTCCCCTGAGGCTAGCACTCCTGGCCCATGCATTCTGTCTACCCTGGTAAGTCCCCCTTTGGCCTTGCTGCTAAGTTGCCCCCTGTGGCAAGGACACACTTTTAGTTTGTGATTTTGTGGGTGAGACTGGTGTGCCCACGTTGGAAAAATCGTCCATTGGATCCTCTAGTATAGACTCAGCATCCTTGAGGTGCTCCTGGGCATCCTTGACCCACTCCTTGACTTTGGCTATAGCTTCGAGTTGCCGTTTGGGATGGGGATATTCCCCTACCTTGGCACTTCCTCGCTTGGCTGTCTTCGGGGCTGAGGTCTCTGCCTCTGCATCCGAGACCTTCTTTCCAGTAGACAGAGTCGTAGCACTCTTGGTTTTTGTGCGACTTGAGCTTCCGATCTCTTCTTTTTCCGCCTGCGGCTTTTCTTCCCCATCGAGGCTGCGTCAAGATTGCTAGGTCCTGGCAGAGAGATGCCTGCCTGCCTTGTTTGAGCTCGCATCATAACCTGTAGTGGGATAGGTGTGTCCTCACTATTAAAGGTTTCCACTCCAAAGAGCCCTAGAGGTACTGACGGTACGTTGGCAGAGCTAGCTGATGGTTTCCTCCTAGGACAATCAGGAAACAGGTGAGTGATCCCACACTCAGTGCATCGGAGATCTGCTTTGTCCTTGTTAACCTATTCCTTCTCTAGGCAATGTGATGACATGTGGCCTGGATGACCACAGGTCCAGCATGTGATCGGATCTTGGCTTGGCCCTTCAAAGCCTCTGTCTCTTCCTCTACCTAATGCCATCACCGGCACCGGCTGATAGTCCATCAAGACTAGGTTGCCCTCCTCGTCATAGGATATGTACGGGTTGACATACGTTTCCTCTTCACTAGGCTCTTCCACATAGTGAACTGGAGCATCGCTCGGTGGGTGGGTTACAAAAGGCCCTGGTGGTCTTGGTATACCTGTTGGGTTCATTTCCAACCTAGGTACGGTAGGTCTTGAGTCGTTTGGCGCAGGGAGTGTCAATTGGGTTCCCCTCCCAAAGAAATTGGGCGGTCTATTACCTAAGTACGGAGGATTGTACTACTATGCATATGGGAATCTCCTCGGCATCTTGCAATGCAATGTATCGTGCCCAAATCTACGACAATTTGAGCATGGCCTAGATCTAGGATCTTGGCATTCCGCTGGGAGGTGATTGCCGCCACAGTATATACACTGTACATGCGATCGCACAAGCTTCCTTATCAGTTCCTGCAGTCGTGCAATCTCCATTCTCATCTCTGCCATCTCCTGGCCTTGGTCCATACTCTTCCTCTTTTCCTGCACACTAACGGTTGCTTTTTCTCCCGAAATAGTTGATCTCTCTGGATCCCTCTGATTTGCACCTTCTCGGTTGGTAGTCCTCATGCTTTGTTCCCTAAGTTGATCATCTACACGTATTGCCTCTTCGAAAACTCTAGCTAGCACGTCTTGTTGCAAGGTAGAGTTACTGGCCAAAGCCTTGTAGAGCTCCTCACTTCGAATTCCGTTCATGAATACTATAGACACTGCCCTCTCAGTAGGTCGTTCATTGGCAAGGATCCTTTTGAATAGGCTACGCACATGAGTGACGTAGTCCTTGACGTCTTCCTTCTCCTTTTGGCTGATATTCATCAACCGGACGATGAGGTTGTCAGAATACCCTGCCTCCGAGAATCTCTTGATGAAGAGGTTCTTAAGGCGAGCAAAGTTTGTACGTTCTGCGTCATCGAGGCTAGAATACCAGATTCTCCCCTTATCTCCTAAGCACATGCCAAAAGCTTGAGAGCGTTGTGCAAGGTCAGTAAGACCGTTTGCTTCGCATACTTGCTCGAACTGCTCCATGAAGCTGTACAGGTCACTGCTAGGCTTATACTTCGCTAGCTGCTTTGCTACTACAGGGATTCTAGCCTGCCCTTTAGCCCCTTGCGTGACTTCCATTCCCGAGAGCAGTGTGGTGGCTAGGGCTGTGGCACTCTGCTCAACGGACGTATTGTCCATGAGTCGCTTGGCTACAAGTTCGCTCAATGTCATGTCAGCCTCTGCTGCCCGTTCCCTCTCTACATTCGGTCCAGACTTGGCTGCCCCAGCTAGGTCTAGCACCCTTCTAGCCTCGTACATATCTATGTCTTGCTGTAGCTTTCTGGCCCTTTGCTCGTGGTTGTAGGCAATTATGCCTTCTAGCGCTCTCCTGATTGCTCTTCTCTTTTCTTCGAGGCTTGCTACCACTTCTTCTACAGGTTTGCCTTGGATCACGGTCCTAGTAAGTAACTCGTAGTCATGGACTAGTTCTTGTACTGAGACTGGGAATTCTCCTAGGTCTAGCCGGTCCTCTTCTCGATCGCCCCTTGATCCTGACATTGTTTCTGCCTCCAATTCCATGAGGCCGTCGATCAGTTCGAGTAGTTCTGGTAGCGCCTGATCCTCTATGTTGTCGTCTTCTGGATCCTCACGTCCACTTAACGTTCTCCTGGGTCCCACCAATCCTCAAATTATGCACACTCAGTGTGGTGTCTGTGCGTTTGGTGCGAAATCAGGCTTTCTGCCCTTTCAGTGCACAACCAATGTGGCCTACTGTGT
Organism: Lygodium microphyllum; assembly: GCF_053477565.2. Classification (NCBI taxonomy): domain Eukaryota; kingdom Viridiplantae; phylum Streptophyta; class Polypodiopsida; order Schizaeales; family Lygodiaceae; genus Lygodium; species Lygodium microphyllum. The sequence goes on from NC_141153.1 coordinate 17,512,471, forward strand.
GTGCTGGCTTACGACACTCGAGTGCGATGTCAATGCTACCTTCAGCTCTTGGCCACTGGGTACGAGGTCAGCACACGGCTGCTTGGTTAAAATCTGGGTCTCTGCTGCGTCTCTCAGGTATGTGGGGGTCTGATGTCTGGTCTGCGGTTGCGACTAGGCTGCATCAACACACTCTGCTAGGTTTCCTAGCCACACGGCCAAGTTTTCTATGATTTTCTCGCGCCTACAAGGTTGCACTAGTGTCGGCAATGCGGGTCTGGGCTTAAATTATTAAAATAATGTCAAGAATGCATTCGGCCAAAATTGGTCCGAATGGCAGAGTCCAAATTTCAGAATCGGTGTCCGAACCGTCGAAGTCCGAATGTCTCGTTCGGCCGGGCCGAAGGCCGAATGGCCGAGTTCGAGGGCCGAAGTCGAGTTTGGCCGAATGGCCGGGTTCGGGTGGGCCGATTCGACCGTCCGAACACCGAATGGCCGAATCCCGAATTTGGAGGGGTAGAACCGCCGAAGTCCGAATGGCTAGATGGCCCGTAGGCTGAATTCCGAAGCGCGAAGGCCTTCGTTTGGGCGGCCGGAAGCCCGAAGCCCGAATGGCACGCGGAGGAATGCCTGAAGGCCGAATGCCGAACCCTAGGTTCGGGGCAGCCAACTGCCCGATTCTGGGGTTCAGGCGTCCGAGCGCGTCGGGGTCGGCGCACTTCCGACGATGAAAATGGTGCCGAATCTAGCGTTTTGCTGACGATTAGCTATTTAGGTTGTTAAATACACACAAGGGCATGCCGGGGAAGGGATTTGTATACCTGTAGTACCTCGGGAGTGCGATCGAAGGGCGTCCGCTCCTCTCCTGTGCCTGTAGCTCTCTCTCACTCTCTTTTGCTCTCTCTCAACTAAGTCAGAATGCAAATGAGCTCTTCTCCCCTTACCCCAGTCTTACATAGCATTGCCCAACCACTCTCTAACCTTAGAGCCTTTCCCCGTTGCGATTTCCCCCTTAAAAAACACGATTTTTGCTTTCTTTTTCTTATTGCAACCAGATTTACAGCAGCAAAAACCCTACCATTTCAGTTTCGAATCTTAATCCTATCCTAGCTAATGCTAACAAAAAATCGCAAAACCAAGCATGGGTTGTATTTACCTACTCAAGCACTCATAAAAAAACTCAAAATACTTACTTATTCCAATGATTAAACCTCCTAAATCTCCTATCTATCTCAAGCACCGTTTTGGGCAAAGGCCCTACTCCTATGCTCGATTTGATGCGCGCGGCGCTCAAGGCTCGATTCCGTCTGTCCCGGCAATGGAACCAAAATGAAGGGGAAGCTACGAGCTCTATCTCGAGACCTACGGACCGCTTATCGATCAAGCGTTTCAAGCCGAGCGGCCATAGCTACCTCTCACATAGCCGACGCGCCATGCCTACCTTACAAGTGTAGTGAGCTTACCTTGATGCTCGATCGAGTATCCTCCTCTCTCTTGCACACCGGTAGCTCCACGATCCTTGATGCTAGCTCAAGCAACCTCAATCCCTCTCCCATGAGCTCCATCCTTCATAGCCGCGCGCGCAAGAGAAGAGAAGAGGAGAAGAGAAGAGAAGAAGAGAAGAGGAGATGGTGAAGAGCTTCACCCTCTTGATCCCTCACTCCCACGCACTCACTCCCTTACACTCTCACACTCCCTCTCTCAAGAGCACACACAAGCAAGAAGAAGAGAAGAACTTTTTGCCACACCCAAGAATGAATTTCTCATTCACTTTTGAACTTTATATACATGCCCTCCCTTTTTTTGGGCGGTCATCCCCTTTTTTACAAGGCCGGCCATTGGCCTAAGCCCATTTCTCGTTTCCCACCATTCTAACTTATCCTATTCCCAACTAATGCATACAATTTGCACAGGAGCGAGCCTGGCACTCTTTTACAAGGATTCGGGAGCGCTTCCACACTTAATGGTGCCCCTTTTACTCTTTCGCTGTCTCGGGGCGACATTGAGACTTTTCGGGGGTCGTGCCCGAACATTTAAATTTTCAGGATGCCTTTTGTTTCTTTTATCTTGCGCCCTTCTTTCCATTTTCCCGCTCCTCTGTGCTGCGGTAAATGCCGTAAACAGGCATCACTGTCCACAATCCACTCTCGAGCCTGGGGAGTTGTCATCGCAGCATTAGAAGTTGTCGGTGTAGAGTCCTCAATGATTGCTAAGTGTAGAAAAGCAGTTGATGAGGGTGTAGCCACCGCTCCAGAGTCCTTCGTGTCCTTCTTCTTAGTATTCTTATTGTCTTTGTCGAGGCAATCCTTCTTCCAGTGACTGGTCTTTCCACAAATATGGCAAGTTGATTCCTTCTCCTTGTCCTTCTTGGATTTGTTGTCCTTCTTCTTTTTCTTTTGGTCCTTCCCCTTCTTTTGAGAGGCTTGACCAACCAATGTCTCCGATTTGGAAGCATTCTGTCCCTTCAATTGTTCCTCTTGGTCCAAGACCATAGGAACCAACTCTTTCCACCGAAGAGTTGACTCCCGCCTTGAAGCAATAAGAGTGGAATAAAAAGTACCGAATCGTGGCGGTAACTGAGATAGTAAAGTGATTGCCATGTCTTCGGAGGAAATAGGCGTCCCCGCATTTTAAACCTGTATCTGAAGCTGCCGAAGCTTGTCGATGTGTTCCCAAAGCGAAGAAGAATTATTCACAGACAAAGTCCGCATTTGCACCTCCAAAGAAACCCTCTTTATCAGGGTCATCCGGTTGTACATTTGATCGAGCTCCAGCCATATCTCACGAGCCACCGTCAAGTGCTCGATGTGAGCTATCACGGCTGTGGTGCAAGATAGAAAGAGAAAAGATCGAATCTTGGCATTCAGTTTGTCACAATGAGACCAGGCCTTGGTCAGCTCCGCACGAGCATTGGAAGAGAGTTTGGACTTATCTCTCACCGAGGGCCTATTAATCTCCTCCATCACCAGTTGCGCCAAATCATAAGACTCTAAAATGGCCAACATCATCACCCGCCAGATGTGGTAATTGTCACCATCAAGCTTTTGATCCGTTGGAAGAGCCGGTAGGACAGGCACCTTCTTGTCCATGATTGCCTGGAACTCCAAATCAGTCTCTGTATAGACATGTTGACCTGCAATACCTGAACAAACGCAAAAGCAGCCCCCTCTGAGTGTGAAAACACATCCTTCTAGGATTGATTCCTCCGTTGCCCAAACCTTCTTCACCCGCCGGAGGCGATGAAAAGGTGAAATCTGCACTGGAAGGCCTCAAATGCAGCCTTCCTCCCCTTTGAACAGCAATAACTTGCAGCAAATTCACCGATTAGACTCCTTTCCCGCACGCCCACGCTCGCTTCGGCCTTGATCCGATGCGCAGCCCTCTTGCTCGCCCTCGAATCCTGGAAACGCAGCCTTGTGTCGCGCTGAAATCTCCTCTTTAGATAGGTTCAGCCCTCAGTTAGTCCATCTTCACCGCTCTGATACCATGTCAGAGTGCAGCGATGCGGAAAAGAAGGATAAAGACTGAGAGAGAGTGAACACAAAGAGGAGAGAGAGAGAGAGAGAGAGAGAAAAGGAGACAGTGTAAATGCAGAAAATCTGCGGTGTAGTATGCTGTATAAGAGTGCAGAAATACACAAGGGGGCAGAGGAAATATTTGCATATGTCTTCGACTTGATGACCTCGATCTCCGTCAGCTTGAGCATAGTCTGTCTCAGCCAACAGATCTCAAGATCAGAATCGGAAATCACTGAATAATGTGTCAACAATGTGCTAGAGGACTGCTATGTAAAGCAGTAATAAAAGGCATAAAATAAACATGTCGGCTGCATGCAGCCGATTGCAATAAAATAATGCCAAAAAAACAATCTGACTGCCCTGCAAGCTGCCACATGGCACCTGCGCAGTCTGCACCCTATCCAGGAGATGACTGAAATGCTAACAAATGCATGGGGTAATGCAAAGGGAGATGCAAGATGTCATGCTCATGCAAAATGCAATGCAACGGCGCCACTTGGACAATGCCCTCATAGGGGAATTATTCACTTGCCAAAGTGCCCTTTTACAATCATGTCATCTTGATAGTGCTGGTGAAGTTATAAATGTCCATAAGTACAATACAAAAGAATAAATTAATGAATGAATGTCTAAAAACTGTAAGGATCATCACTGTCACCATTAAGAGTAGCTGTCCCCTCTCAAACTGGTAAGGAAAAGCAAGAGGGGAGCACCCTCTTCTCGTCAATCTGAAGAAGTAGGGGAGAGTATACCCAAGCTGATCCTAGGTAAAAGGTATTGAAGAACTGGTTGGTTGACTGCTTTGGTCAAAATGTCTGTAAAATTGTCTGATGAAGGCACAAACTCTAGGCGGATAGTGCCTAGCTCAACTTGTTCTCTAGAAAAGTGGAAGTGGACTCCCACATGCCATATCCATGGTGTGATGACGAATTGCCCGCAAGGGCAATGGCAGTCTAGTTGCTGCAATAGACAACGGTGGGAGAGTTACAGGGGAAGTGAAGGGTTGCTAGTAAGCTCGTAAGAAAGATGGCCTTCGTGGTGCCATCGAAGAGAGCCCTATACTCGGCCTCGGTCGTGGAAGTTGCCATCGTCTCTTACCTACTGCTAGACCAAGAAATGAGAGTCGTGCCCAAGGTAAAGAGGTAGTCGCCATGGGAACGTTGGGTGTCAAGATCTTCTGCCCAATCAGAATCAGTGTACCCTTGCAAACATAAACAAAAATCATAAGTGAGGCCATAAGAATAAGTACACCATAAATAATACAACACACAAAGACATGCAATCCAATGTGACATCTTAGGTGCTGTGAAATATTAACTGAGTAAGCTAAGTTTGGCCTAGCATGAATTAACCAAAGAAGTTTCCCTACAATAGACCTATAGGTATGTGCATCTGTGAAGTGGGATATGACAAGCCAAGAGCCAAAGAATGCCTTAGACGACGTCTTTTGAGGGAGAGCCGCAGTTGGGCACGGGTTGAGGATATACATTGCAGTGTTAGCAGCCTCAACCCAAAGGTGCTCACAAAGCTTTGCTGCAAACAGCATAGAGTGTGCCATTTCCATGATTGTCTGGTTTCGACACTCTGATTCTATTCTGAGGGGAGAGTTGGTAGAGGTGAGCTGGCAAGAGATGCCATGCTGTGGTAGAAACTTGGAAAAATCGTGGGAGATGAACTCACCATCGCTATTACTCCTCATGCAACCAGCATGATGGCCTGTTTGGTCATGAACTAGCAGCACATAAGAAGAGAAATATGTGAAAGTATTGGACTTATGCTTGAGGAAGTACACCCACATGGATCTCGAATGATCATCCACTTCAAAAAGAAGTACAGCACACTACCCAAGGTAGCAGTGGATGTGGGCCCACAAAGATCAATGTGAATCAATCTAAGAGGCCTCTCAACTCTATGTAGACTGCTGAGGAAATGGGGTATAATGTTGCTTTCTGAGCTGACATGCTCTACAGACATCTTGAGTTAGCTTTAGGCAAGGAAGGCCCTCAACCATCTCACGGCAAGACAACTCATAAAGAGAGTCATAGCCAAGATGCCCTAGGCGGAAATGCCCAAGACGCTCATTGTTCGTAGACTCTTGAGATGTAGCTAATGCTTGGAAGCTATAAAACAGAGAGCCCTCGACTGTTAGCTCGGTAAGAAAATGGGTCATGTGGTATAGGCCATTAGGTTGTGCCTCATTGGGAGCAATCACTAAATCAGTTTGAGAGTCAAGGACCTCGACTGTGGTCATTGGAAAGAAAACTACTTGCCCCAACTGACAAAGGTGTTGAATAGATAACAAGTTCACTCCAAGCTGAGGGACATAGTATACATTGTCCAATGAAGCTAGATCCGAATCCTTGTCGGTGACAAAACTGATGCAACCTTGAGCCTCCGAGGAGTTGTTTCCTACGTGGACCTGCCTGGCTGCAGGGGCTTGGGTATGGAAGATGTCCTCTATAGGAGTCATGTGATATGTAGCTTTACTGTCCACAATCCAAACAGGTGCTGATGTGCTCAGCTATCATGAGTGGGCCTTTGCGGTAACCTTGTCAGGAGGCAACTCATAGATATGGACAAGACTCGTAGCGGATGTCTCTACAGAGACAATGTGGTCCTTTGTAGACTGGTTAGACAAGCTCTTTGGAGTTGAGAATATTGTCAATTGAGATGGTTGACTGGTGGCAGTGTGGGTCTCATCTTTCCACTGCCCCTTGCAATCACCCTGCCGCCCCTGACGGGGGTTGCCCGACTGAGGGGTAGGGGTCTGGAACTTAGGTTTTGGTATTGTGCCTCTTGCCTTTGATCGACACTCGTCGTCAAAATGGACTGCCTTTTGACAATGTTGACAATACCTATTCTTCTTAGTACATTCTGCCACCCAGGTTTGAGTTGAGACTAGGAGATTCCTTGTGATTCCCTTGCTTAGATTTTGATTTTGATTTGAAGTTTGATTTGGTTTACCCTTCCCTTGCTGCCCCTTCCTGAGAATGAGCAACAAGAGCCCCCTTTGAGGGATTATTTATATGAAATTGATCGAACAGTCGTGCATAACGCAATAGCTGACATTCAAGTTCATAGAATGTGGGTAAATTGGATAGAGAAACCACTTGCTGCACAAAATTGAAGTATTTATGCGGCAGCTTGTTAAGAAACAATGTGACTTGATCGTCAGAGGACTTAGGAGTCCCTGTAGTGGAGAATTCGGCAAGGAGACGCTGATACTTAGCCAACTTGACTTTCAAGTCATCCTGGTCAGAGATTTTGAAGTCTTGAAGCTCATGGTCAAGATTTATTTGACAGGTCCTATCTCGAGCCGCATAGCGGTCAGTGAAGTGTGCCCATCGCTTTGACGCTAAGTCAAAATGTTGAAGTTGAAAATGAAACTCAGGCAATAAGCCTTGCACCAACTCGACAATTGCGGAGGCATTCCTAGCCTTCCATGAGCGGGTAACCTTGTATGGAACAAGTGCAAGATTGGGTTGGAGTTTCAACCCTTGCACAAGATCCCATAGGTTCTGTAGGTCAAGGATGTGTCTCATCAAGTTCGACCAAGTTGTAAAGTTTGACTCCTTAAAATGAGTCTTGTCATTGAATGCATGCTTGGTGGAAGATGAGGTAGAACCATGAGGTGTTGGGAATGTGGGCTAAGATGGATATGGAGGATAAGATGGTGGTGGAGGTATCTGAGAAGAAGGAGGGGGAAGAGGTGGGTGGGCAGACAAAAATAGGTTGTGATGCAGAGGCATTGGAATATGAATGTTTCCATAAGGTGCCGGTGGAGGTGGAGGCACTGGGACATGCAAGCCTTGCCCAAATGTCGTCTGGGACACAACATAATGACCAGAGGGTCCACAAGGTAATACCATGGAGGTAAAGTGTAGCACCAACTAATCCACACTCCGGAGAGATTGGGGGAAAATACCTAGGCTGCAATGATCCCGAAAGTGTGTGAGGAAAAGGTGGAACACCACCCGGATGAGGAAGAGATGAGGTCCTAACGGCTATGCCTAAGTTTGAGAACCCCTCCATGTGGTGAATGAAAACATATGTGATCTTACATGAGAGGCAACATGCGGTGCACTTAATGGAGGCTGAAAGGATGTGGCAACGGAATAAGAGGGTGGGATGGGGGGGAGATTAAATGGATTTGTGATAGATGTAGATGTGGGAAATAATGTGGGTTTTTGTCTATTAAATGCATTAAATTGAAATAATGATGATGAAGATGCACCAACTTCATTTTGACCTTTGAAAACAAAATTGTTTGAAGGAAAAGAAGAGGAAGGAGTACTTATAGTTTCTTGTTTCAACTACTTATCTAGTCTTGAGTTCATAAAGAAATATCTGTCTTCCTCATTGCTCATAAATCAGAAATTATTTTGCATACGTACATTATGAAAATCATCCATACCAAGAGGAGAAGGGTAATTATCATTAACAGAATCTGAATTGTTAGAAATTCCTAGCATCGAATAGAATAAGTATGAAGAAAATGGAGTGTACTCTATGTGAGTTTCCACTTGCGGATAGCCAGTCCTAAGTGGAGATTTTGCCCTTCCTGCATGGTTAGTAGATCGGTGCACCGAATCTAAAGGGTAAAATTCAAGCTTACCTTCTATCTGTTGCTAGGCTTTATGCATCAAAATGAGATCGTACTGAGCTACATTGATCCCATAAGGTCGTGGAACTCCATGGTAGTCCAATGTCTGTCCGGCCATGTCAGGAGCTGTTGAAGTAACCTGTGAGGCCCACTCCGACTCGTTTCTCAATGGATTTAGCTTAGATGTGAGAAGTGGTGCGGAAGTAGTGTTCGAAGTCATTGCCCTTCTGTTGCTTCTGCTTCTTGTGTAAAGTTTTCAGATCAAGGCTTAAGTTTCTCTTAGAGAACTCGGCTCTGATACCATGTGAAGAGATACCCTAACATAGAAACACAAATAACACCATACGACAAAGCACAGACTGATAGAAGAACATAGTTAGGGTTAGGGTACCTCAGAGACGATGAACACAGAGAATGAATGAAATGATATGACTATTGAATATACAATGCTCATGTAGCAAACACACTATGTAGTGAATGAATATTGTACCTCGAACTCTTGTATCTCAAGGATCAGGGAAAGGGTAATGAGCTAGAGAATGTGTTGTACTCTGGACGGATCTCGAATTGTAGCAAGACAGCCTGCGGATGTCGAACACCAACAAACACAGCCAAGGAAGGCTGGATTTGATGTAGACGGCAATGCAGGAGAGAGGAAGACTAAAAACACAGGGTGAGGAGAGAGAAAGACTAAAAACGCAGGCTGCAGGAGAGAGAAAGACTAAAGTCGTAGGAAAAAGTAGAAGCAGTAGCCAACATGCTGAAATAAGTTCCGAACAGTGTGTGGTAGGCTGGAAACAAGTGCTAGACTGTTGTAGACAACAATGGCCAGCTTGAACTGCGATGTCCTTCGTGTCTGGGGTGTGGGCAGCAAGCTGAAATTTTTGAAATTTGCAAAAACGAGATTAAGGCTGAATGGAGGGTAGCATACCTATTTTTAGAAAGTTTGGGCCTTCCCATGTGGGTTTGTGCTTACGGGATATAGACACTCTCTAAGAACGCATTTGTTTTTAAATAAATAGGGTTTTTTCCTTAATTAAGCATTTTTGGGACTGTTTAAGTAAAGCTAATACATTTTTAGCTCAACAAGGTCACCCTCTGTTGCCTAGCTGCCTAGTAACCACCTTGTCATCCACACCTTCATGCCCTAGCACAAAGTTTTGCCATGTTAGCTAAGTGGACGTGTTGCTTTTCAAACTATATTGTGTCACTTGTGTGCTATTTGTGGACTGCCTTGCTTATCTTTACGTCGCTTGGCTCACGTTGACCGATTGCCTTGGTTCACATTGCATGAATAGGGTTAAAAATTCATCATTGGTGATCATCAGAGTTGGGGCTTTTGGCCGTATGCCTTCAATCTTTCTCCAATTTCATTGGCAAGTTTGCAGCTTTTGCGAGGTTTGCACAATTTCATCCGAATTGAAGCCTAATTTGGTGATTGGTGCGTCATAAAGCATTATATGGGAAAAAAATTCACAAAATTGTCCAGATTTGTCTTCAAAATTCTTAAACATTTGGGGCTTTTGCCTGATTTCAGCACCCAAAATTATGGGCTTTTACCACGAATCATTCTCTTTGGCTGCCATGCATTGAAGTCCTCAATTTTGGGCCTGTTTGTGCTGATCTAAGTTGACATTCAAGACAAATTATATCTTCGGCACATCTATTGGGCGATTACGTTGGCACTTGTGTGTCTTGCACACTCATCTCCTGCTTGTGAGCCTCATTTTGAGTTAGATGGGGACATTAAGAGCTTTGACACTCAGTCTATCATGTGTTTTGATGAAGGAGACAGCTTTGTGTTCACACTGACAGAGGATAGTTTCCAGCTCTTTGCATTTCTTTTTCAGTGGCTGGAGAATTCGTTCACTCCAGACAGAAGGGGATCTGCATTAATATGCAGTGATCAGCATTTTACTGTGCCACCTGCATTATTTCATTGTTATTTTGCAGGTTGCCCAGCATTTTGGCATACTTTTCGATCAGATTGGCCAGTTTTTGGCATATTTGGCTATATATAGCCTACCTCCAGTGGTTGGTGATGATTCGTCTTTTCAGGTTTTCAGAGCACTCTTGACATTTGGGAAACTCCTCCATCTTCTGGTGTTGCCTTCTGTCATCAGCCTGATCCAGTACCCCAATGATGTCTCGGGCTGTGTGCAGCGACTGATCAGTCCAGCTTTGTATTTCATGTTCTTCTTCCATTGTGCACTCTCACAGATTATTATTTATTTCTGTTGCTACCTACATTTTTGGGGCATATTCAGTGTTCAATTGCACAATTTAAAGCAAGAATTTTGGGGAGAAATCAGTCTCGTTTGCCATATGCTTTCCACAAACTCCACCTTTCTATCCATCTTGTAACCTTTGTGTCTAATTTACTCAAGCTGCTGGTTGACTTCATGTCCATATAAACTTTGAACTTTGCTTTTCCTGTCCCTTTTAAGAGTCTCTATATGTAGCTGAATTTTACTACAACTTTGTTAGGAGAGTCATCTTAGTTTCATCCATGTTCATTTGTAATGCCATAAATGTTGTTGCTGGTATGGAATTCAAATGAAAGAAAGAAAAAAAGAACCAGCTTAATTGAGACAGTCTTAGTGCTATTAGGTTTGTAGATTGATTTTCCTAACATAATCTAGTGTATGGAGGTTCATTTCTGATTATGTTTGTTTCTCTTTAGGGTGGCAGCAATAATCTGTTCTTCTATGAGGATCGAACTCCTCGTTTCTTTCCTGCTCCCTTAAAAGCACCTACAATGCCGGGAACAGCACCTGCATTTGATGTTTCAGGGGGTAGTGGTTCAGGGGATGATCAGCAAACTCCAGCAGATTCAAGAGCAGTGATAAAGTCTACACAGCATCGTGTTAACATACTTTGCAGTGGTGACAAGAATGGTGTCATATGCTTGAATGTATTTGGAGTTTTTCTGATTGGAAAAGTGGTATATTGCCTTCCCTACTGATTGGACTTTTCTTGATATTGAGCTAGCATGCACATTCAAATGTGTTAGTGATTGTTTTTTGAATATTGAAGTTGCACCTTGAACTTTTGGAAAATGTTACAAACTCATAAAGGAGCAATTGATGAAAATATATTGCAGAACCTTTGTAAACTTGAGATCAAACCCTCGTGCTTAGACAACTTGCAAAATAAAGGATTCACTTTCAGACTTGTGAATCCTTTGGTGTCAAAGGTGAGCTGTTTATTGCCCTGTCCTGAACTTAAATAATTTGAGCAGTGATTCCACTCAAAAGGACCAAGGCTGTCCTGTTCTGATATGTGTCAATGTGAATAATTCACATCTTTTCAGTATGATTTTTAACAGGTTTCATTGTCAGAAGACCTTTGCCAAATGGTGGTGTTGTGCCATGGGAAACTTGTTGCTTGCAACACAATTGAGCAACCATTACACAATGATGTGGAGTCTGGTTTATTTTGTATACGCATCAACAGTGAACTTATTGGAGGCAGGTAATGGAATGTTTTTAGAGCTTGGATGGGTGGATGTGTAGGAGAAGGTTAAGCAATATCATTTCTGAAATTATATTTGAGCTAGCAAAGCTATTATGCACTTGTAAGGGCTTTCAAATCAGGTTTGCTGCCTAGTTCTGCTTAAAAAGAAAAATGTGTGTAAGGACTATCAAAATACTTCAGGTGTCATTGAATTTTCAGAGCTTTCTTCTTTTGTTGCACATGCAGGAGCAAAGAGCTCCATCAGGTTGCCCTGCAAGCTTCAAGCATTGAAGAGCTTCTGGATGCCCTTCAGGCATCAATCAATGTTATGCAAAAACAATGGTCTGATGCCATGAGTTCCTTCACTGAGAAGTTTCAGGCTTTGTCAGTGTTGTTGCACGAAAATGGTAAATTGCCCTTTGTTGTTGAAGTTCGTACCCTTGATTGGTGTGGGAACAATCTTGGAATCCTGCAAAGAACTATATGGGCTGATATTTTCTAACAGGTTCTCATGGTACTCCACAAGATGAATTTATGAGCTTGCTTGCCTGCGGTTTACCAAGCATGGGAATACATCAGTTCCTTGCAGTGTCATTGGGGGAAGGGGTATGATGTTGTGACTTTTTCACATGTGGTGCTGGTGGCGTGATAGGTATTTTGTAACGCAGCAACCAATCACAGTACTACTTGTGATTATATTCCAATGTTCAGTAAATTTCAGGGGTTGAAACGTTTAAGCAAGGCAGTGAATGCTGGAGTGCGGGAGCTTCATGTCATTATTTCTGAGCATTTGCAGGTAATGTGTTGGTAGAAGTATGCAAAGCAAATATGTCAGTTCTTTCTTTGTAATCAATGTCAGATGCTGCCCATGAATAAATACATTCAGTAATGGAAGGTGAAAGTGTGCACAGAGATTAAAGAGTGTCATGTTGTGCTACTACTGGGGAAATCTTTGGAAGGTGCTTGCATGGATAATCTGCTTCTTGCTTTAAAATGCATGTGTGGTACACCTTGCATTCCTCATTTTGCCACATGATAGGGCTAGGAAATGGAACTGCCTTGGACAGATGCTTGGAGAATGAATGCAAGTTAGGGTTGTAATCAAGAAAAGGAAGAGGTAGTTGTGTCCATGCGTGGTAGCCAGTGATAGGCAAGATCAGTTCAGATGCCATGTGGATCATGGTGAAATTGGAAATGAGTTTGTGGGTGAGTCAGGACTTTCAGACTAGAGGGAGTATGCATAGTGGAGGATGGGGGAGAGAAGACAAGAAGTCCAGCAAGTCCTTACATAGGCACACATAAGGGAGTAGGGTGAACGAAATATGAAAAAGTAGGATTAATTGGCGTGGCTGTTTAATCTGAACATAGGACTATGGCTCCTAGGTTTGAATCATGAAAATTGATGGTTGGGTTGTGATTTATAATGAGTTTATGTTGGCTTCAGGGTTCCTTTTTCTCCTCTAGCCTTCTCTTTTTATTTTTGAAAGCTTTTATGCCAAAAAATTATAATTTACTTTTTTATGTCTGCAAAGCTTGCTTTCATTAAAATCATATCCAGATGATATCAGAATTAGAAAGTGAGCATGGATATGTGATCTTGACATTTGAGCTGCTGCCTCTACAACATGGAATTTGGAAACAAAACCTAAAACAAGATCCAGATAATATCAGAACTAGAAAGTGATCATGGATACATCGTCTTAAATTGAGGTGCTACAATGGAATTCGGGGACAAGGCTTATAACACCAATTTTAAAAATTTGCATCTCATGCAGTTGGCCAGGCATGTTTTAACGATGTCCTTCCATTTTGTTAAAGAGGACCACTGCTGCTGACTAATTTCTGAGGTGTCTTTGATGTGCCTAAGAGTCTGCAAGTATTGTCCTCATTGCAATAGCCTTCAGAAGTGACATACCAATCTGTTCTTTATTAGTCTCCTTGTTTAAGCTTGGCTCAGTCAAAGCAAGTTGTTTTTAATCAGACTTTTACTGCAGAAAATGTCTATGCATGATTGTTTTGCTACTATTCTCCTAAACTTTACCTGATAGCAACTACAAGAAAGCTTCTTTTCTTGACTTCATACGATCAATTATTTCTCTCAGCCAGTCGCAGAAATCTTGGCCTTCCGAATTGGTGAACTCAGAGGCCTTTCAAGATGGCGGGCAAGAATGCGCAGTATTGGGCTTGATGAAAAGCTTGTAGATCAAGCTATGGAGGACGCTGGCATGGTTTTGGTGCAAGTTGAGCGTCTTCTGCGCGTTGTATCAAACATAGCTGGCCAGGTCCTGACCTGTATCCTTCTGATTGCTTTGAAATTGTATCATATAAGGAAAAAAATGAATGTCTTGGTTGAATATTCTGTGTTGGGACTGGGGGATTCTTGTTGCTTCATGGAAGCACTCACTTTGAAAGGATGTGAAATAATAAAGATGAGCTGCTTAAGGCTTAACAGAGGGTCAAAATAATTTGAGGAGGAGAACTTGGAAGAAAGGGTAGTGTGTTAATAATTGGAATAGCAAAAGCTTGCCTGGTGTTATCCTTAACAATCTTACTTTTCAAATCGACCCTAGTAGCTTGTCTTGTCAATCTGATTTTGTGGTCTTTCTTCTTGAGTGATGAACTGTCCATGATTGAAGGTCCTGGGAGAAATTGGAAGATGTGACCCTGCGATGATCTTGTGCACTAAAAGGAACTTTGATGTTCTAACTACAGTTGGGATGCCTTCGCAACCTTTGACTATTTGCTGGAGGATGTAAACAAGCATTTAAGTTCCAAGACAAACTAGTCTAGTTCACCCCTAGCCACAAATCATCCCCGTATTTTGCCACATTCGTGGGTTTGGTCCTCCAAGGCCTCTGTGGTGTGTATCCTGTCTCTCTCTTTCTTCTCCTTTTTCAGTTTTTTCCTTTTGGTGGTGGTTTGGGGGGGGGGGGGGGGTGAGAGTAGAAGCAATCATTGACTTTGAGATGCTCCAACAGAATAGATGTAGAATCATGCTTGCCAAGTCTATCTTTGTCGAGCTTGCACATTCAGCACTGTCTTAAAGTTCTTTACTTACTGTCTCTAAATGAAAAATAAGATGTTTACACCACTTTGATCTAGCTTCAATTTAAAATCTAGATGGTGTGACACTAAAAGGGGAAAGATATAAATCACCATCCAAGACCTAAGCACCCAACAAGAGTTGCAAACCTACTAGAAACCACCACACACCTCAAAGCAAGATGATAATGAAACAAGAGTTGGTGCTCATTTCATAGAAGGTATATTTATACAAAATCATAGTCATAGCCTCTTGTAGCTCCAAGCAGGGTACAACACCACAACTTTTATGACCGCCGTTAGGGGAAGATGGTGTGTAAGGGCATGCCCATGATACGACTCTCTTCAATGAATTTGGTATCTACCACTTTGGAGGACAATTATTTGGCAAATTCTTCTCTTTGGGAATAGAAAATAGGAAGCAACTCTCCACATCCGACATGATAGCACCTTCATACTCATGGTCCTCATCCAAGAAAATCAAGCTTTCAAGTTTCAACCCAATGCTCTCACACCAAGAGTGTCAACATCACAATCCTCTAGAACTCCAAGCAAAGTGAGCAAGTAGAAACCCTCAAGACACCTTGGAGAGAGCCCAATTCTGAGATATTTCCAACTTGCAAGGGCTCAACTCTACGAGCCACTCCCATACTTGCACGAGCATGCTTCTTGTCATTGGGCCTTGACACGAACACATACGGCTTTCTCAACTCCACGCATCAAATGCCAACATGGCAATGCCACATAAACTAGCTTCAAACTCTTTGTCTTTCAAGTTTCTTCTATCATGGCCTCTATTACTGTCGCATGGAGACCTTCCTCATGTTTTTTTTTCTTCCTCATGGTTGCCTCTTTGATGATTACTCTTCCCTTGTTGAGAAATCAAGACATTTCGTACATTTCTTCTCCTTCATTCCTATTTTGGTTTCCATTTACAGCCCCAAAAGAGCTTTATTTGGATCATTAGTTAGTGTTTGAGTGTCACCTGAGAAAGCTTGAGCACCACCCTAGAGACTTTAGTGGGTGCCACTCCTGAGAGTTGGGGCATCACTTGAGATAGTCCGTGCCTATAAATATGGCACTAATTTCCATTCTCCATCCCACACATTCATTCCTTCTGACACTTTGGCTCTCTCTTCTATATTCTTCTCTCCTTTCTCCATTCTCTCCACTGCTGTTCATACCCCATGAGGAAGACATTACAGTTTGTGGCTTCTGCGTCCATCTCCACCTAGTGTTTTGCAGCCTATATCATCTGGCGTAAGCCTTCCCCACCCGGTGTCATCATTAGGCTTGCATTTGCAGCAGTTTCAGTCCATCTACAACAAGTTACACCCTCTTTATCATCCCTACATCGGATACTTGCGTATTTCTATTTTCATCACTTCTAGAGAGCTGCTTAGTAATCACCTATTTGTAGCCACTTACACAGAGATCTTCATCAAATATTCTTGCATTTTCTTCTCCAAGTGGCCACCCAACAATCGCCTTGATAGCAGCCATCATCTCTAAGAGATTTCAGCATATCCTTCATCTCTAACAGCTCTTGAGGAATGCATTTTGCTCCCTCTACAATTGACTGTCCTTTCCTTCACCATTCAACATTATCTTTGATATCCTACTCTCGGGGGATTGCATTTTGCTTCTTTCACTATGCAAATTCCCTTTAGGTACATTTGCTTGATAGACATGATAGTATAGTCATCTTTAGGGCTTTGGCTCCATTGTATTTGCTTGATTCACTTAGCATGATTCATTGATTCATCATTCATCATTAGACAGGATAGTAGAGTCATCTTTAGAGCTTTGGCTTCATTGTATTTGCTTGATTCATTTAGTATGATTCATTGATTCATCATTCACCCTTGTCTTTGTGATATGGTATGAGTGCATATCATTTTGTCAATTGCAGGCCACATGTAACCTACGTAATCGTACTTCTTTTGCATCACTTACAAATATACACTGCATACCATCCACGTATCCCATACATGCATTGCAAATGTACATCACATCAAAATGTCTATTTCCATGTATTCCATATATGTCAATAACCTTGCAAATGTATAGTTTTAGAGCATAGGTGCAAACCATACCATGTGCATACCAACTCATAGTGACTAGTACACAGAATAGTGATCCCAATGGCATAAATATTTTCAACATACAATACTCTAAGTGCAAACCAAGTACATTCGAGATCCACTACATAACCGAGGTGTCCATCACTAGGGGAGGGGAGATGCAACTTTCCCATTGAGCATTAAACAAAACTTTGAAAGAGCCCGATCCTAAATTGCCTCGAACTGAAACACATCAAGGTAAAGTGCATCACTGGGGATAATGTGCTAGGTCAGCCTCCTCTATCCAATTGAATTCTTTCATAGGTCAAACAATGTTGAAGCTTCACTAAGAAGCACATGAAAAGTTTACCTCTAACTTTACTTGCCTCGAAACCTCAACTAGGTTCTAGGCCTGTGTCTCTTTGGAGCACACAGATCCTCGGAACTTTCACATTGCTACAATTCTATCTTAAGTAGCATGAAACCTCATATCCAGTTGACTAGCCCGTTGTGTATACCTAACGTGCTAGGAGCACTTGATACATTAGGAAACAATCTTATTTGCATACTTTGGACCGTTGCAATGCGATTGTGCATGGGAATTTGCATGCTACCAGCTATACCGACATACATTTTCCCTTACATTGCATGCATTAATAATTGCATTTGCTTCATGACTAGCACTATATAGAGCCTTTGCATAACCAACATTATTACCATGAGTCCCAAACATAGTGGGCTGCATATATGCATTGCCAAACTTGCTACTTTGTGCCCCAACATCATGCCAACATTGCTATACATGGGGTCATGCATATTATCAGCCATACTTGGATATATTGGGCCTTGTACACCACACATTGGTTGTTGCAGACCGTAAAGAGTCGTGCCATACATCCTTGCATGTTGTCCTTGACCCACCATAGCATGGAAACTAGTGCCACTGAAACCAGCCTTCCTTCCGTGGATGGGTGGTAAATCTTTGATTACAACTTAATTATAGTAGCAAACAATTAGTGCAAAATCTTGGATAATGCATACTCAATTGGTTCCAAAATTGGCGCCCCTTTTGGTATTTCTTTAGCTTTACTGAAGAAGAAGTTGATTTACAATGGGATTCTCCCAATCCCTTCAGTATTCTAACTCCCCTTACTGTTCAAAATACGAGCAAGTCTTTAATCTAATTTGCCCCTTGATTTCGGGCAATCAGTTGGCCTTCATCTGCTTTGATGGAGATGAAAAATTCCCCAAATTCAATTATTTGCTGGTTCCTCCACTTGAATAGGCTAAAACAGCTTCAGTCCTGTTGAATCCAAGTCTTGGAGCTTCCAATTTCTAGTACGCTTCTCGAGGTTGTTGCTAAACCCTAATTTCTGCTGCAGATTAGGGTTTACAGTAGAGAAATCTGAAATTTCTCAGCCTCCAAGGATCCAAATGCTGAGATCTTTGGAGCAAAGCTAGAAAAGACTGGGAGATGAGAGGGAAAGCTGTAGACAGAAAATTCAGATTTTTATCGTGAAGAATGAGTGAAAATTAATCATTTACTGCTGCTGCCTTGTCTCAACAGCCTATAGATGTTGTCTCCTACTGTTGATTGGTCTTTTCCTGCCCTTGGCAGCCTCAAAAGGTCCTCCAATGACTGCAAATCAGACCAATAGTCTCCCCTCCCTCTCTCTTGCAGGCTGAATTTATAAAAATGCCTCTCTCCAGCCTCTAAAGACGTTTTTCAGTCTTGCATGGGCATTTATGACAAGTGACAGCCTTCCCGAATAGTTTTTTCAGCATTTTTCATAATTAAATATTAATTTTCAGCCTTTAAATATTGAAAATTAATCTAATAATTCTTTTGGTGCCTTGAAAAATAATCTGATTGGCCAATAATTAAATTGGCTAAGCAACTTCTATTCTCGAGTGTCTCTGTGCCATCTTTGACCATCAGATTGGTGTTAGTTACCATTAAATGCCACTTCTCTAGTGTCACCAATTGACACTTATGACCAAATGGATGATCTATGCCAATAACTGGCACTAGATACCACCAAGTACCTGTGCGGCATAACTTATAGCAACTTTTTCCTTTGACATCTCGTGATTTCTTTGGGTTATGGACTCATAAATTTACTTTAACCCCAGTTGCACCTCACATGTGCAACATTTACTTAATCATGTGATTAAAAATTAATCCACATGTTAAGTGAGGTTTCAAAAATACATGTCCTCATGACAGCCACCACCAAAGTACCGTGGCTGCCTCATCATTGCATGCATGCCCTGCTATCTAAAGAGTATTAGATTGGCACTTACAAGTTGGCCTTGCATATGCATCAATCGCTCCACTAGTATCATTTGTTTATGCTCACTATTCACATTTAGAACATCATATTGTTGTAGTGGCTCTCCCTTTGGTTCATCTTATTATCTTGTAGCTCATTTGTTTATGCTCA
This sequence comes from Lygodium microphyllum, assembly GCF_053477565.2. Taxonomy (NCBI): domain Eukaryota; kingdom Viridiplantae; phylum Streptophyta; class Polypodiopsida; order Schizaeales; family Lygodiaceae; genus Lygodium; species Lygodium microphyllum. The sequence goes on from NC_141153.1 coordinate 17,531,576, forward strand.
CTAACCACATTTAGAACATCATATTGGTGTAGTGGCTCTCCCTTTGGTTCATCTTATTGCCTTGAAGCTCTTGAAGGCAAAATTCTCTTCTTGTCCTAAATGCCCTCCTTTAAGGGTTTCAAAAAGTGCATGAACTAAGAATCATTCGCAATCACATAGACATTTCAGCTGTTGTCCTTAGTTGCTTTTCAAAGTGGTCATCAAATTCCTCGTCCTCTCACTGGTCATTAGCTTCAAGAGACCTAGAATTATCCACATTTCGGTCAAAACCAACATTATCAGCTTGTTGCCCATGCGGAGTGCCTCGTCCAAGATTAGGGATTGCATTTTACCCTTCATTATGTGCATTTTCACAATGAGATGCATCATTGTTGGTTAATCCTATCTCATTGTAAGATGACATACTTGCTGTAAATGCATAATTGAACGCAATTTCAGCACTTGAGCAAAACTTCTAGCCTTCAATAAGGTGCCTTGGGCTCAACAAGTTGAGGGATTTGATGGCATCCTAGTGACGGAACCATGGAACTAGCTTTCCTCCTTAGATAGGGTGGTGAATAAGTTGATTTAACTTTGATCATAGTAAGCATAAAATTCACATAAACTGAAAATGCACACTTCAAGACTTTAATCTTAAACTATGGATAGCTTCTTTGTTCCAAAACTGGTGCCCCTTGCAGTATTTCTTTAGCTTCTATTGCAAATGGATGGAGTCCAACTAAGATTCATTAACCTCCTCCGCTAATCCAAGTGTTATTGACTCTCATTTATGACCAACAAGCCTTCAAACCAATTTGCTTCTTGGTTTGCTTGGGGATTGGCCTTCATCTTGGTCCTTGAAAGACAAGTTAAGCCCCAAATTTGATATTGGCTGGTTGGCCTTTTAAAACTCCTTGAAATTCTTTAATTTCAATTGTTGAAATTCAAGTCCTAGGCCCTCGATTCTGAGCATGTATCCAGAGGTGGCTGTTAAACCCTAATTTTCGTTGTAAATTAGGGTTTACAGCAAAGATTTTCCAATATCTGCATCTCTCATGAGTCAAATGTTTGGATTTTTGTGAAATAACTTGAGTGATGGTTGTAGGATGAGAGAGAATGATATATAGAGAGAAATCTTAGAGTTTCATCGTGAGAGAAAAGCTGAAAAATTACTGTTGCCTTGCTCAAACAGCAATGGAAGTTGTCACCTATAGCTTAGGATCACCAGAAAGGTGGCTATCCCCTCTTGTATGCTATCACTTGTACTAGAAAAACCTTGGGCTATTGTCACCTATGCCTAGAAGGCTCCAAATTGCTATTACTTGCTATAGGATTGGTCCTTGGTGGTAAAAAATCACAGTAGCGGCATCTCGTTGCTCTCTAACAACCTCCTTCTCTCTCACAATGGCTGAAATAGACTTCCATCAACCCCTAAAAACGTTTTTTCCCCTTGCATGGGCAAGTTTTGCCAAGTGGCAGCCTTCTAATCTCCTTTGCGAGTATTATCTAGCTTCTACTGCCCACAAAAATAATTCCACCGGCCAATAGTTAAATTGGCTAGGCCAATTTGTCTTCCAAGTATCCCTAAGTAGTTACTAGCTCTTAGATTGTCATTAATTAATTAATTAATTCCTAGTTAGTAATATCACCATTGACATTAATGGCTAATAAATTGTTCTAGGTCAAAATTTGACACCGTGTACCACCTAGTATCCGTCAAGTATGACTTATTACAACTTTTGCCTTCGGCACATTAACTAATATTTCGGGGTCTTGGGTCCTGCACTATGAAATAATTAACTTGCATGTCACATGTGCGAGTTGCATAAGCATATTTGATTAACTTTCAATCAAATGTTAAGCAAAGCAATAAAATTTCACGTCCTTATGACATTTTGCCATACATACGAAAAGAACCAATATCATGATCAATCATAACAAGAAAGACATATTGAGCTAAAAATGCATTATATGTCGATTAGCCATATTGAACAGCCTCAAAACAAGCTTAGTTAGTTAAATTACCAATTTTTCATTGAAAAGAAATGCGTTTCAAGAGAATGCCTTTGTCCCATAAGCCAAACCCTAATTTGGGAGGACCTAGCCATCTATAAATAGGCAAGCCACTCATCACTTAGCCTCAATCTTGTTTTTGCAGATTGTTGGTGCCTAAACTCTGCTGTCCACACCCTGCACAAAGGATCTCAGTTCGAGCTGCTGCCTATTGCTGTTTGCTATTGGTGCCAGCTCCTAGTAAACCCCAAATTGTTGGCGACTGCTGTTCAGCCTTTCTCCAATGCTGGCAATTTCTGTTTCGACCTTTCCTATGGCTGGTGACCTGTTTCCAGCCTGTTTGAGCATGACTCAGCCTGAGTTTACTGCTGGTTTCTCTTGGCCAGTTTGTGCTTTCTGCATAGCAGCCTGTACAGACAGCTGATGTCATCATCCAATCTGCTTGTGTCATCATATGGGATGTGCTTTGCTGTCTACTTAGCTGCTACATCATCAACATTGTTGCATTTTTCTGTTCTCACATTGGGTGGCTCCGTTTGACACTGATCTAGCCATCTTTGAGCTGTGTTTGCTGCTGCCAGACATATTTGGTGATTGTCTATTGCGTTTCAAGAGCTGTCAGAGTATGACACACTTTGTTGCTCATATTGTTTACCCTAGTCATAGAGACACAAGTGTTCGGGGGTCAATATTTCACCTAGCGTAGCGTGTTTGTTGCATTGAGCATTGTAGTTATTGATTATTCAAATTTCTTTCATCTTATGTGTTCATTTTCTATGTGTGAACCCTAACCTTGATTGTGTTTCTTTATCAATCAGTGTGTCGGTCATAGGATTTGGTTTATATTTTGTAGTAGAGCATTTTTTTGTAGACAGATTCCCTAGCAAAGTATCTTGGATGTCTCACATATTGAGACATACCTTCTTGTGCCAACAACATAGAGTATGCGTTTTCAAAATTCCATGCATCTCCGAACCATGACTCACGGCAAACTTCGCATTTATTCATTGAATGCATTTGGTACATTTTGAAGTTGTACAACATCCAGTTTTGGAGTTACATGCTGTCCAGAAGCATCAAGGGGGGCTTTCCCTTTTTTATCCTTGCTGCCCTTCTTTGATGACTGCGTAAATTCAGCAAGCCATGGGTTGTTGGTAAGTTGAGACAAAGTACCCATTGTTGTTATGCATGTACACCTTTTCCATGTAGCTATGCAAACCTTAATCTTTACTGTTTACAATCTTAGGGTTAGCAAAATCCCAATAGCAATACAACAGGTCCTAAAGTCGAGGCTCTAAACATTAATTTACATTACCAATGTGAAGCATGGAGTGAGAGAAGGAATAGGAGACAAAAAGTGTACAAGAGTTGTCCATGCTTGTAAGGTCATTAAATGCTATTGTGAGCCTCTAATCGGTGTCTAGATATTGTTGTTGGATCAGGTCACTTGTTGCTGATTGACCTTTAGTAGTTGCCTTTGTGCCCCTAATTGCCCTCTCTTGTCTCTTTCTAGCCTTACATGGCTTTGTTTATAGCCAAATGCCAAGTGGTAAGTCCATGCAAACTCAGTTTCTATAATTGAGTTTCTAGCTATTTTCAATTTGGTAAATTGAAGAACACTTGGCCCTACCCAAGTTTTGGCCATTATCTAGCCTCAATTTTAAATTTCTAAGCCGTATGAAGCGCAAAGTGTTTGACATTTTCCAATCCAAGACATTAAATATTTAGTTCATTAATCCTGACATCGTCAAAAGTCAATTCCAAGGGCTATTCAACATCTTTGACCAAGATTTGTCCCAAGTACCCTACTGGCACTTGTTCATCATAGTTCTAGTGTGGCTACTTGCTTGAGCTAGGATTATTTGCTATTATGACTCACATTCAACTTAATTGTTAGAATTTGCCAAATGGGCAGTGCCCAATATTTTAGTCAGTTAGTTTGTAGTGTAAACACAACAAAGTTAATAAGTTGTGTCACCACTTTTAGAGTTATTACTAGAGTTAGTTGACTTATGTTAAGTTAGGGGTTAGGTCTGCCTTAGACATGAGGTTGTACTTTCTTTCTATTACTTTCAGTTTAGCAAGTACATTCTTATCGTTTTCAACTCACAGTGTTTGTTGCTTACTCTCACGTTTCTTTCTCCATAGTTGGTGTTTTTCCCACATTTGGTATCAGAGTAGTACGTGTGGGGGTTTTGTTCAGTCACCATCAGTTAGTGTTGCTCCGCCAAGGTCCTATTGCTTAGTTGCTAGTCAACTTGTCAGCCTGTGTTGGAGGAGAGGGAGGAGTTGCACTAGTAACCTCATTTGACCACCGGTTCTAGTCCCCGTCTGTAGCTACTGCTAGTAGCTAGCGTTGCCACTTCTTGCAGCCCAATGAGCTTCCCATTGTCCTGTACTGTGTGACCAACTAGGCGTTGCTCTCGCTTACCATTGTAGGTAGTGCTACCGCCGTGTTGAGCTAAGAAATGCATTCCATGTTGATTAGCCACTTAAATAGCCCCAAAACAAGCATAATTTAATGAAACCCTAAAACAGGTCATAGTTTGAGAGAGTTTAGTGGAATCCTAATTTGGGAGGGTCCATCCTCATCTATAAATAGACAAGCTGTCCTCATTCAACATCAATCCCTTTTTGTGCAAGTTTCTCACCTTTGAGTGCAGATTTCAGCCATCAGTCCATACACACGTGGCTGTCCAGTCTTAGTGATTGCTGCCACACCTTTCTTTGTATCTAGTGCTTCTCTATTAGCACTGGTGATAGTTTTCTGACCCTCCTTTGCTTGCGATTAGAGCTGCTTGACCTTGGCGAGTGCATCTTTAGCTTGCATATGGTGTCTTCTCATGAGGCGATAGCTCCTCCAGATCAGGGGACAGCTGCCTTCCATCTTCCACACCTCTCCTACTTGCGTTTGGTTCTTCAGGCCCTTCTGACACTTGCATTTGCTGCATCCTCCTCATCCTATACTACGACTAGTGCTCACAGACTTGGGATCCATCTCCGATGGACGTCACTCTCAAACATATTGCTCTGCCCTTGGGCACGGTGTACACTCTTACATTCATTTACAGTATTCATTCACTTCGGAATTGTGTTTTTTCTATCCTTTTTTTGTTTGTGTTTGAGTTCTAAGTTTTGCATTTAGGGTTTGAGTTTTACTTTTTGTGTTTGTGTTTGTCTCGTTGTGCTTCTATCGTGGTTGTAACCTTTGTGTTTCCCTTAGTGCAAACCCTAGCAGTGCCTCCATAGTCTTCTTCACACACCCACTTTGCTCAACTTTGTTGTCGCCTTGCTCTATAGAGTTGCTAGTGCCGCCAGCTATACTACACCCACCGTGCCCAATTGCACCATCCATGTGTTTCTTGCTTGTGCCACCATACCTATTGCCTATGAAGAGTGCTGCCATAGCCACCACCAGTCCACTACTTTTGCCTTGCGCCACCCCCATTTTGTCCTTTGTTCGTCATTGCCACTGGCTGTCCTGCCATCATCAAAGTTCTCAACATCTTCAGCATGCTTCTTGATGCAACCAAGTTATCCAAAATTTGGGACTTTTGCTCGATTCAAGGTCCTTTGCAGGAATCTTCATCAAAATCATTGAAATCATGCAATTTCTTTGACATTTGCATTGAAGATTTGGGGCTTTTGTGATTTTCGTGTTTGATATGCATCCCAAGCCGAATCGAGATTGCTGATTACTGTTTGCATGTATGTGGGCCGATATTTCATCAGATTTTTAGGCTGCAAGTTTAAAATTTCTTCAATTTCTTGAAATTTCACTGGAGAACTTCGGCGCTTTTGCTTGGCACGCATGGCCAAGCAGTGAACAGGTGCTGCAATAGCATTATCTTGTTGTTCATGTTAGATTGGGTAGAGAAATTTGTACAAATTTGAAAAATTGTAGTAAAATTTGGGGATTTTCAGCCTTAAGTTGCTGCATTAATATTTGGCATGCGTTTGGAGGCAGATGTGGTGGTACAGCACTGAATGTTGTAAATTGCAGATTGGGCACTGTTGTGTGCAGTGTGGGCACACTTTTCGAGGAGATTGACAGTTTTAACAGTTTCGTACTTGCATTAGTATCCCTTGTTGGGATTCTAGTACTTAGTTGAGTACATTTCACACTTCTGCTTGAAAGTGTGTGGCTTTTGAATTTGTGCATTAATTTGCAGCAATGCCAAATCAGGACACCCAGGATCACAACAACATTTTGGGAGTCCTCACTCAAGAGGACAAGCTAGACGGCACCAAGTATCCCTTATGGAGTTCTATGGTGCATACTCTACTTGTTGTGAAGGATCTATGGGACTATGCCATTGGTGATTTGCAGAGACCAAGAGAGGTTGCCTCAAATGCCTCAGCATGGTGTTAGAAAACAGCCAGCTGACCGAGCTCCTCCTACAATAGATCGGAGGAGGTGGGTCTCAAAGGATGCACATGCTTTGTCATTTATCACCTTGTCAGTTAAGAGACCTATAATACCTCATGTTTGGTCATGTTGGACCTCTAAAGTAGCTTGGGAAGTCTTGGAAAGCATGCTTGCAGCTTGTAATGAAGCCTGAATCTCTTACTTACGAAGAGAATTGACTAATGTGCATATGGATGAGGGAGACAACATGACTAATCACCTTAACATACTTGCAGGACTTACGTGAGCAGCTGCTGAATATCGATGAGGTTATTTGAGATGTAGAAATGGTGAATGTTACTTTGAATTCACTTCTAGAGTCTTGCCTTGGATTCTACTTCTCACTGAATTTATCTTTGGGGAGGGGGGTAGCAGCCGCTTACTTTTGTGGAATTGGAAGGCCTCTTATTAAGAGGAACAGACTTGGAAAAATATTGCTATGTGTTTAGGTGATATATCCATGCTGTCTAAATATAAAGGCGAGGGTAAAGCAAAGCGTACGCAAAGAATCAACCCAAGGTTGATATGGGACATCCATCTAACAAGGCTGCCAAGACATAAAAGGCAAAGAAAAAGGAGAAATGCCACTATTGTAAGAAACCTAGACATTACATCGATGATGTCCAAGAGACATCCACCACTCGGTCTTCGGATGGGACTGCTGCAATCAATTTTGTAGAGGACTATGCATTCTTGATATGCAATTATGATTCTTCCATGGGGCTGATTCTACATGTAATGCTGCTGAAATGCAGCATACTTGGTATTTTGATGTGGGGCATCCATGCACATCAGTTCATGGAAGTGTTTGTTCACATCTTTGCATTTAGCTCTTCTAGGAAGTGTGCTACATGTGCTAATTACAACAGCTATGATCTTTGTGGCATTGGTTCAATGCTGATTACTGTTGCAGATGGCTCAGATTTTATGCTTTTAGATGTCTGTTTGTGTTTGGTATCACAAAGAATCTCTTGTTCATTTTGGCTTTCAATAAGCATAGATTTCAGGTCATCTTTGAGATTGACAAGTACATTGAGCTTGATTATGCTTTTCGGTTGTTAGGCACCTTGTATAAGGGCCTTTTCTTGTTAGACACATATGAGAGGAGTTCTCATGATGCTTTGGCAATTAGCACTTTTACACCTGCTATGTAGAATGTAGAGCTGTGGCATGCGGTCATATGAATCTTGATAGTTAGACACATATGAGAGTTCTCATGATCCTTTGGTAGTTAGCACTTTTATATCCGCTATGCAGAATGCAGAGTTGTGGCATGCCTAATTCTATTATGTGAGGCTTTATAGTTTGATGACTCTTCAGCATTGTTAAATGGTGGTGGATGCCTTACCTCTTGAGGAGACCCCACCTCATGCATGTGAAGGATGTATCTTGGGTAAAATGCATAGGTTTGCTTTCAAAAAGGATGGTGCCGTGTATGCTGTCCAAAAATTGTAGTTGATACACTTTGACGTATGTGGTTACATGAGGGCATGAGCACTTGGGGTCATTTTTGTTTTGTCACTTTTATAAATGACTACTCACGGTATACTTGGGTGTATGGGTTGAATGCAAAATCTGATGTATTTATGCACTTTAAACATTTGGTTGCCAAGCTTGAGGCAGAAATTGGTTTAAAAGTGCAGACACTTCACACGTTTAGAGGTTGGGGGGAATATATTTCTCATGCTTTTGAGACATTTCTACTTGAAACATGTATCACACATCAGGCCACTGTGCGGATGACCCCTCAGCATAATGCCATTGCTAAAAGAAAGAATCGGACCCTCATGGAAATGACTAGATGTGTGCATAAGAGCAAAGGGCTGCCACATAAGTTTTGGCTTGAGGGTCTTCAGTGCACTAATCATGTCTTGAATGGTGCGTCAACAAAGGCACTAAAGACTATTACACCTTTTCAGGCTTGGCATGGAAAGAAACCAAAGGTAGACTACTTTCAGTATTTGGGTGCATATCCTATGCACACGTGCTGAAGGACCTTTGTGGTAAGCCCGATGACAAGGCCTTAAAATGCATTTTTATTGGCTACAATTCGGAAAGCAAAGATTATCGGTTGTATGATCCACGCACAAAGCAAGTGTTGTTAGCAAAGATGTTATTTTTGCTGAAAATGCAGCCTTTTTGCATGATCAATTTGAATTTGAATTGTGAGCTAGCTATGACTTGGGTGATGTTTTCGAAGGCCTCTTACCACTTTAGGGTCTAAAGCCTTTTGTAAATGGCCGGACAGACTTATTACAAGAAGCTGTTCCTTCGCCGCATGCTCCTGAACAAGAGGTACTTGATGATGCTTGACCTCCAATAGTGAAACATGCAATACAACAAGAAAGAGATGTTAATATTAAATAGTCCCAAGATGGCTGTTGGAAACTCTCTAGGAGAGTAAAATTGATGCTTCCTTACCATAGTACACTAGAAGGGTTGCTAGACATGCAACACATCATGATGGGGGGGGGGGGGCGCTCATTTGGTTGATTGGAAGTAGATGATCCTTGTGATGAATATGCATTCATGGGCTCACTATTAGATGATGATGAGCCTACTTCCTTGGAAGAAGCCCAATTGGATGTACATTGGATGCATGCCATGCAAGAAGAACTGGATTCTATTGCCACCAATAATTCTTGGGTTCTTTTTGAGTTGCCACTTGGTAAGTAAGCTGTTGGTACCAAATAGGTCTTTAAATTGAAGCGCAAGGGTGATGGTACTATGGATAGGTACAAGATGTGTTTGGTTGCCAAAGGCTATGCATAGAAGAAGGGCATAGATTATGAGGAGACTTTTATTTCTACATCTTGTGCGAGTATAGTTAGGTGTATCATTGTTGTGACTGCAAATTATGGTTGGAAGGCACATTAGTTGGACATTAAGATAGCATTCTTGAATGGTGACCTATATGAGGAAGTTTGTGTGTCACAATCTCTAGGGTTTGCGGTGAAAGGCACAGAGCACATGGTTTGCAAATTGCATAAAGCTCTTTATAGATTAAAACAGGGTCCTTGTGCATGGTATGCTAAGACTAATGCTTATTTTGCTAGCATTGGTCTCATAAATAGTCCAATCGCACTCTCTCTACATTAAGAATGAAGGGGGGGACTTGTTGGTTGTCATTCTATATCTAGATGATATGTTGCTCATCAGACCAAAAGAACATAAATTGCAGATTTTTCAAGGCTGAATTGAAACAAATATCACGTATGGGATGCTCGCACTACTATTTGGAGATCCAATCCACTCAAAATTAGCATGGCATCATCATATTGTAATCACAGTATGTGGATAAGCTTTTGCATATTTTTAATATCCAAGGTTGCAAGCCTATGTGCACTCCAATGGAGCCGAGGCTAAACCTATCCATGCATGATGGTGAAGAGATGTTTGATGTTACAATTTACAGCCAGGCTGTTGCTTATCTTATTTACCTTTGCAACACACGTCTTGACCATAGTTGCCTTCGTACGACGTACGGACGGGTTCGTATCGTATGGATCGTATCGTATGTACTCATACGAAACCGTAAAAATTCGTACGTGATTTTAGACACATTTTTTTCACCCATCTTGTGGATGAAAACTAGTTATGCAGAACGATTTCAACACATTTTCGTGGGGGACCCGAGGCAGGGTTTGGCAAAAGAGACGGGTGTTGAACTTGGGGCTCATTTGCACACTCTCTTATGTCTCACTCTCTCCACCCTCTTGTCTCCAAGCATCAATCTCCCATCCCCTCCCTCTTGAAGCATCATCTCCGGACCGCATCCCTCTTGGGTCTTCAAGCCTCTAAAGCTCTCACGCTCTTCTCTTTCTCCCATCCCCTCCCTCTTTAAGCATCATCGTGATTGGATTGACAAGTCTTGACTCTCTCCTCTCCATTAGGCCTTGGCTTGATGCCTTGGCATCATGACAGGCAAGAAGCATGAGGCCTTCAACTTGTATGCCATCCATGTGGAGGACACAAAGAAGTTCAACTCCCATCATTTGACATGCAAGTATTGCGGGAAGCACTACATAAGTGGTGTGACCCGGCTTCTTCAACGTCTTTCCAAGATGAGGGGTCAAGTTGGCGCATGCAAGGTGATTCCTCAACACATTGTGGAGGAGATTCTTGCCAGGATGAGAGGGGGATCCACTAGAGGAGGAGGAAATGGCGCATCGGCGATGGCACCCACACCTATGTCTACTCGTGAGGAAGCCTCAAATGTAGGCGTATCTTCAGTTGATGCGGGTGAGGCCTCCACCATTGGTGGTGCTAACTCCACATTTGCTTCTGACTTCGGAATTGGCAAAAGGTAAAGATTTGAGGCTCATGGGGCATTAGAGAGGTGATCCTCTCTCTCTCAAGCTCCTGATCATATGCTTGGATTGGTTGCCTTTCTTAGAGAAAGGCAATGACAAGTGGACATTGAGATTGCACGCACATGATCGAGTGCAATCTTGCATTCAATGTTCTAAAGCATGAGCAATGGAGAAAGATGGTGAGAACCATCACCAATGTGGGCCCATGTGAAAGATGGAGCGGTGTTACATATAATGATATGAGGACAAAGAAGATTGATGTGAAGAGAAGGAGAGGATTGATAAAGCCTTCGACCCTATTCGGGTTGCATGGACAAGTTACGGCTGCTCCATTCTCATTGATAGATGGAAAGACCGTAGGAAACGGGGCATGATCAACATACTGGTTTCATGTGCACTTGGCACATATTTTTTGCAGGCCGTAGATATTGGTAAAAGGGAAAGCAAAATATCTTACAATGAAGCACAAGAGAGAAAGAAACAAGAAGCCAAACAGGCTCAATCCCACAACGTGGGATCTCACATCACATTGGGTCACGACCACATCCCTAGAGCTGGTATCTAATATCACCATTCCACACTATCTTGTAGACAGATGCATTGGCTTATGGGCCAAGATTCCAAGAGTGATGATCACACAATAATGAGCACAATAGGGCCAGTCCTAGTACCCTAACCTTGAAGTGCTCTTAGCGCGTTCATATCAGGTTACCTAATGACCATAGTGACTAATGCTATTGGCACCCATCCATGGGCCAGGATCGTGCCATATTTTATGCCAACCAACATTGCACTCCTTGAGAGCTCCAAAAGGGCATGGCAGTTTATCTTTTTGTCCCAAAGGACTCTGATTCAAGAACTACTAGCAAATGCTATAAGTTATCTTTGAGGTATTGTGGTCCTTTCTAAATAACCAAGAACATAAGTAGTGTGTCAAGGAGCTTGATTTACCTGTGGAGATCTGAATTTACTCGGTGTTCAATGTGAGTCGTTTGAAAGAACAACTCGGGCAAGATATATTGATAGTTGTGATTGAGGACATCCCATGGCTTGAGGACATTGCCATTATGTTCCACTTGAATGAGAATTGGTTCTTAATCGATCAGACTGTTTATCTCGAGAGTATGCTCAAGTGGAAGAATTGCCCAAAGGCAGAGGTTACTTGGGAGTTGATACGTTCATTGAAGAGTCATTTTTTCTATGTTCTTCCTCAGGATATTACTGAGGACAACAATCGTTCATAAGGGGGGAAGTATTACATTTATGGACATTTGAGCACTAGTAGCATTGTTCGCAGTGGTTGTGAAGTGACTTAGTGCGGATGCACTAAGGGCTCTTCGAGGTTAGGGTAGTCGAGTCCTATTTATAAGACTCAAGGCTCCAATATCGCCCTAGTGTGATCATTATTGTGTGATCACCATTGTTGGACTCTTTGCTTATAGACTGATGTGTTTAAACACTGTGATGGTGTGGTTTCGTGATAAGGGACTCATTCTTGAATCTTGAAAGTTGAAGCTTAAAGGCTCAACTCTCTCTCTCTCTCTCTCTCTCTAACCTCCAAGTATTGTTTCTTACTTGTAATTAGTTAATTGTAGTTGTAGGTGGGCCCCTCGAATGTGGCGCAAGTTGTTATCGACAATGCATTGAATTGTTGGCGCATGGGCTGTTTGCTTGAGGCTGAGTTTCCCATGATTGTGTGGACTCCATGTGCAAGTCATTGTTTGGACTTGCTCATGGAGGACATTGGGAAGCTCGAGTGGGTGAAGAGGGTGGTCTGCAAAGCTACATTAGTTTTTAACTTCTTCACGGTAAAGGTAAAGGTGCTTGTGATGTATCGTGAGCATAGCACACTAGAGTTGAAGAAGCCTTCTTTAACTCGGTTTGCTTACATGTGGTTATTGCTGGAGCATCTTTATGAGGTGCGGTTCACCTTGTGTGAGATAGTGGTGTCCACTCTATGGAATGAGTGGGATGAGCATGAGATAGAGAAGACCAAAGCCATGTAGCGCTTGTGCCTGAGCAGTTTTGGCAAAAAGTCAGTGCCGCTGCCATTGTCGTGACTTCCTTTTATAGTGTGTTACGTATGAGGTGATTGTGAGGGGTCCACCATGGGCCTTCTCATTCACTTCTTTAGAGCGGCTTTGGTGGAGAGATAGTGGTGTCCACTCTATGGAATGAGTGGGATGAGCATGAGATAGAGAAGACCAAAGCCATGTAGCGCTTGTGCCTGAGCAGTTTTGGCAAAAAGTCAGTGCCGTTGTCATTGTCGTGACTCCCTTTTATAGGGTGTTACGTATGAGGTGATTGTGAGGGGTCCACCATGGGCCTTCTCATTCACTTCTTTAGAGCAGCTTTGGTGGAGGTACGTGCTTGTACAGTGATCAGAGAGACACAACGTGCACATGTTTTAGAGATAGCAAAGAGGAGATGGGCATGGATGCATAAGCCCATCCATGGTTTTGCCACATTGATAGATCTGGTCTACAAGTTGTTGGTGGTTATGGATGATCAACGTACTTATTTCACTCGTGTTGTCCATGTGGATGACCACAATGTAGTGTTGGAGGAGCTAGGATGCTATGTAGATGAGAGAGGGCATGTGGCTTTTGCTTCTCCCACTTGTTGGAGGAGAGAGTCACTTGTGAAGCCTGTATTTTGGTGGCAAAAATTTGGATACATATTGGAGATCCTCCAATCCTTAGTCATGAGGGTCCTTGCTTGGTGGTTATGGATGATCAACGTACTTATTTCACTCGTGTTGTCCATGTGGATGACCACAATGTAGTGTTGGAGGAGCTAGGATGCTATGTAGATGAGAGAGGGCATGTGGCTTTTGCTTCTCCCACTTGTTGGAGGAGAGAGTCACTTGTGAAGCCTGTATTTTGGTGGCAAAAATTTGGATACATATTGGAGACCCTCCAATCCTTAGTCATGAGGGTCCTTGCTTGGGATTGCTCTTTAGGTGTATGTGAGAGAAACTGGAGTGCCTATTTTCTCATTCACACGAAGATTCGCAATCGGCTTAGCATATGATAGTTAGGGGGGACTAGTCTATTGCTGCAATAGCTTATGCATGATGAGGGCTATGATAAGCATGGGTAGTTCGAAGTAGATAAATTTTAAACACTTAACCATAAAATAAAAAATTTGTCGGTTAAAACTTTGAACTTTGAAGTTTATACTTTACAATTTAGACTTTAGTATTTACAATATTATGTGCATTGTGGAGATGAATGTTGATACCATAGTTGCCTCTGTACGACATATGGTACTGTCTGTACCGTACAATTCGTATGGTACGTATCCATACGGATTCGTACGATATTTTGGGTCTATTTGGGCCACCTCGCTTGCGCGTCCTGGGTTCCTTGCGCCCTTGCCTTTACTCTTGCGTATTCTGTCTACTTGCGTGGCACTTTTTGGGGGGGTGGGAAGCCTTGGATTCCTCATCCCACCCCCTTTTCTAGTCATGCCCTCTTTGGATTTCTTCTAGTTGGCAGCCCTCTCTTTGACCATAGACCCCTCTTTGACTGTTTGAACTTTGACTCTTCTCTCATCTACAAGAGGTGCTCCTCTTGTCCATGCTTCCAGACCAATTCAGAAAGCACTTATCATTCTCATCTTCCTCTCTTGGATCTTGATTCTTGAATGGACTTGTGATTTGTCATTCTCGAATCTCATCTCCCATCCTCTCTTTCCTGCATCCTATCGAAACATTTGCCATTCTCAAATCTCATCTTCCATTCCCTCTATCCCGCACCCTATCAAAGCATTTGCCATTCTCATCTCCCATCCCCTCTCTCTCACTCTTGTTCTTTCAACTTTACCCCAACCCTTGGGCCTCTCAAGTCTCCCTCCCTTTCAACTTTCAAGACTCAAGTTTCAAGAGTTGAGACTCGAGCATCTCACTCACTCACTCTCTCTCCCCCCCCCCCTTGGGCCTCTTTTTGGGTCATTGGCACTATGAATCGTGAGAAGCACTAGGCCTTGATTTTGCATGTGATCCATGCGGAGAGGGACATAAAAAAGTCCAACTCCCACCATTGGACATACAAGTATTGCGAGAAGTGCTATATAAGTGGTGCAACTCGGCCTCTCCAACATCTTTCCAAGACGCAGGGGGGGGGGGGGGGGGGAAGTTGCTCCATGCAAGGAGATCCCCCAAAACATCGCGTAGGAGATTCTGGCCAAGATGAGAGGGGGATCCACAAGAGGAGGAAGTGGCTTATCGACACCAACTCCTATGCCTAGTAACGAGGAAGCATCAAATGTGGGCATATCTTCAACCGATGGGGGAGAGGCCTCTACCATTGGTGGTGGGGGCTCCACATCCGCATCCGCCGGCTCTAGTAAAAGACAAAGACTGGAGGCTTATGCGGTGCCGGAGAGATAACCCTCTCTCTCTCAAGCTCCCGATCATGTGCGTGGATTGGTTTCCTTTCTTAGAGAAAGGCAACGACTTGCGGACATTGAAATTGCACGCATGTTGATTTAGTGCAATCTTGCATTCAATATCCTAAAGCAAGAGCAATGGAAGAAGATGGTAAACGCTAATGCCAATGTGGGTCCATATGACGGATGGACCGGTGTTATATACAATGACACGAAGACGAAAAAGATTTATGAAGAGAAAGAGAGGATTGATAGAGCCCTTGATCCTATTCGGGCCGCATGGATAAAATATGGTTGCTTCATTCATCAACATACTCGTTTCATGTCTACTCGACACTTACTTTTTGCGGGCTGTAGATACCGGCAAGAGGGGGAAAAAAATGATGGGTGCATTCATCTACTGCCACATTCGACAAGCTATCATTGAGGTATACATTGCCTTTTAAATTTGTTTCACTTTATTTCATTATGATAATTGATTTATGCATAACTATCTATCTCCCTATTCTAATTTCTCTCTAGTATCTATCTCAATTCTCTTTTTCCCTGCGGGCCGCAAGGCCCCTAACCCCCATCTCTCTTTAATCTTGAAAGTTGAAAGTTGAAAGGCTCAAGTTTCAACTCTCTCTTTCTCTCTCTAACGTCCAATATTGTTAGTATACTTGTAATTTGTAAATTGTGGTTGTAGGTGGGCCTCTTAAATGTGGTGCAAGTTGTTACCGACAATGCATCGAATTGTTGATGTATGGGCTACTTGCTAGAGGCTGAGTTTCCTATGATTGTGTGGACTCCATGTGCAAGCCATTGTTTAGACTTGCTCATGGAGGACATTGGGAAGCTCAAGTGGGTGAAGAGGGTGGTCCGCAAAGCCACATCAATTGTCACATTCTTCATAGTAAAGGTAAAGGTGCTTGCTATGTATCGTGAGCATAGCACACTTGAGTTGAAGAAGCCTTTTTCAACTCTCTTTGCTTACATGTGGTTATTGCTGGAGTGTCTTTATGAGATGCGGCCTTGTGTGAGACAGTGGTGTCTACTCCATGGAATGAGTGGGATGAGTATGAGACAGAGGAGGCCAAAGCCATGCAGGGCTTGTGCCTTAATGAGCAATTTTGGTAAAAGGTCCGTGCTGTTGCCATTGTCGTGACTCCCTTTTATTGGGTGTTATATATGAGTGATTGTGAGGGGTCCACTATGGGCCTTCTCGTTCACTTATTTAGAGCGGCATTGGTGGAGGCACGTGCTTGTACAATGATCACAGAGATACAGGGTGCACATGTTGTAGAGATAGCAGAGAGGAGATGGGCATGGATGCATAAGGCTATCCATGGTTTTGCCGCATTGGTACATCCGGCCTACAAGGAGAGTTCTGTTCGTACCAACTTGCTTATTTGACTCGTGTGGTTCCTGTGGATGACCACAATGTAGTGCTGGAGGAGCTAGGATGCTATGCATATGAGACAGGGTATGTGGCTTTTGTTTCTCTCGCTTATTGGAGGAGAGAGTCACTTGTTAAGCCTTTATTTTGGTGGCAAAACTTTGGATACGCATTGGAGACCCTTCAGCCCTTAGCCATGAGGATCCTTGCCGAGGATTGCTCTTTAGGTGCATGTGAGAGAAACTGAAGTGTCTATTTTCTCATTCACATAAAGATTCCCAGTCGGCTTAGCACACAACAGTTAGAGCAGCTAGTCTATTGCCGCACTAACTTATGCATGATGAGGGCTATGATGAGCATGGGTAGTCCAAAGCAGGTAAAGTTTAAACACTTAACCATAACATTTAAAATTTGTTATTTTTAACTTTAAACTTTGAAGTTTATACTTTACAATTTGAACTTTAGCATTTATAATGATCAATCTTATGTGCATCATTGTATTGTGTAGGTGAATGTTGATACATTCAAGTTGATAGGCGACACTCTTTCGAGTATACATCAGGATGTGGACGAGGAGGAGATGATTTTTGCAGAGCTCTATATAGAGCTTATAGTAGCAGATACTCGTGACACTCGCAGCCAGCGTGCTCGTGGGTGAGGAGTTCGAGTAGGTGGTAGTAGGGGCATGGTCATTTGACACCCTCCTTCATCGAGGAGGGGTGGTTCGAGTGGCTTGCAGATACATGTAATACGGGGTTCTAGTAGTTTAGATCGTGTGCCTCATGATGACATTCCCCTCTTGCCTACACAGCCGTCACCTAGGGAGCCATTATTTGATGATAATGGTAACTGTTAACCCTCAAACGAACAAAGGTAGAAAATCTGGAAAAGCTGAAGCAGAAGATAAGGCCAAGGCAAAAGAGAAATGGAAGACAAAGGTGCGCCAAGAAAAATCTAGAAACACAAGAAGCGCAGAAAAGTCCTAAATAAGGGAAAAAGACGCACAAGGAAAAGCACAAGTCAATACTTTTGTAAAAGAGCGCAAGTGTATCATGATTTCATTTAAGGAGTACCGGGCTCTCACCCGTGTAATTTGTAAATGTAGACGGGCGGTGGAAAGGAAGCTAGGAAGATAGGACAATGGGAAAAAGGGCCTAGGCCATGGCCGGCCATGTAAAAAAGGGGATAAGGGGATGACCGCCCAAAATGGATTTAGGGTTTTGTATATAAAGTTGAAAAGCGAATGTGAAGCTCATTCTTGTGTGTGGCCAAAAGTGGCTCTCCTCTTCTTCTTCTTCTTCTTGTTCTTGCTTGATTGAGCTTGTGCTTGAGAGAGGGAGTGTGAAGAGTGTGAGGGAGTGAGTGTGTGAGGGTGAGGGACCGGGGAGGAGAAGCTCTCCATCTTCTCCTCTCTTCTTCTCTTCTCTTCTCTTCTCTTGTCTTGCTCGCGGCTATGGATCTTGGAGCGTGGAGCTTGAGGATGGAGCTTGCTTGAAGCTTGCACTTAGATCGTGGAGCTACTGGAGTGCGCGGGAGAGGAGGTAACTCGATCGGCATGGAGGTAAGCTCACTACACCCGTAGATATGGATGGTGTGTCGGCTATGTGAGAGGTAGCCATTAGTGCTGGGCTTGGAACACTTGAGAACAATAAGCGGTCCGTGGGTCTTGACGGTTGAGCGAAAGCTCCCGCATTTTGGTTCCGTTGCCGGGACCAACGGATTCAAGCCTTGAGCGCTTACGCGCTTCGAATTGAGCATTGAAGTAGGGTTTTCCCCGAACCGGTGCTTGAGGTAGATAGGTAGGAAGTGAGGGAGTTTGAAGAGGTATACGATGTCCTTAGCAAGTAGGTTTTTGTTGTTTTGGACTTGGAAAAGCATGATGGAGTAGTATAGGTATTTTTCTTATAATTTTTTCTTGCATTTAGGAAGGATAGGAGCAAAGAGTAGGGTTTTCTGTTGCTGTATAACAGGCTGAAACATGAAAATAGGGACACAAATTCAGATTTCTGGCTGGAAGAGTATGAGGGACTAACTTCTGAGGTCATAGCAAGCTGGGATGGGGCAATAAGAGGCCCAGGGAACCAGGAAGGACCACATTTGACATCTTGCCTTCTGAGAAGAGAGTGAGCTTGAGAGCCAGGGAGAGAGCGAGAGAGAGAGAGCTGCGAGGAGATCGTTGAAGTGCTGATCGATTCGATATGCCACATTGATTCCAAGTATACCTGGCAGTTCCTTCTATTGTTTTGCACCTATTTGGAAGGCACGGGATGATTCCGTGAAGTAGGTGTTGACCTTGAGGCATCGCGCGCAACACGCGGGCCGTCGTCCGCACCGTCGAACTAGTCCGTCCGATTCCCAGAATTGGACCATTCAATTTAGGGATCGGACCGTCCCATTGCTAGACTCAGACCACCCTGTCTGATCCGATTTCCAGACTCGGACCTAGACTCAAAATCGGACACTCGGACCTTGAAAATCGGACACACTGAAAATCGGACTTCAAAATCGGACACTCGGACCTTGGAAATCAAACACAAGGAATCGGACGGCTCAGAATCGGACGCCTGTTAAAATCGGACTTCCGATTCCAAAAATCGGACGTGACCAAAATCGGACCACTGAGCCGATCGGACCAATCTAAAATTGGACGTCCGATTCTGATAATCGGACTCCTGAAAATCGAACATCTAAGAATCGGACAGAAAATTGTCAAAATCGGACAGGTATCTAGAACACAAATTTTGACGCATCTAAACCCCGAAATTGGCCCCAAAGGCTACGTAGAGCTAAAGGCACATCACATATCCATCACTGGGCTGAAACTTAGGGCAAGTAGTTCAAAATTTGGCTATAAACGGTTCTCCAAATTGCGCATGGTGTTTACCATAACGGCCCTGCGGGCCGGGGGGGACTGCCCCTTTCCCTCCCCCTTCCCTGACCCCCGTAGAGGGGGCTCTATCCCCTCCACACCTCCCCTAAGTAGGTTGAAGAGAAAACGCGCGTCGTGACCGGTCCTCCAAATTGGACCCTAGTGTAGTAATGGCTCTACACGAGCATGGATTCTCACTTGCAAAAGAGCAACCAAAAGCCCCTACCCGAAGAGAGAGAAACAGAGACCCTAGAACATCAATGGGCCAATCTAGCCAACAAGGGCAAAAAGGCCACACTGCAAAAACACATATGTATTGCATACGGACTGCATCTAATCAAAGCAGAAATCAACAACATCAAACTGCAACTGTGAGAAGGACTAGATATGACAGTCCTGATGATAGATGCTCCTTGAATAGCCCGGCACTGACGATCCAAGACATCAATGGAGAATTCACATCTGGTCGTTTAGTTGGGGACTCAAGCGCATTTGTCAGAAGGCTTAAATTTACAAGCGAAGACCCGAAAGACGAAGATATAGCACCACCTGTTTTATCTTAGGGTCAAACTCACCGTGAAAAGAGAGCATACTATCGATGCTCTGATTGATGAAGGAGCAGGTTTTAATATCTTGACCTATGAATCATGAACCCTACTAGGCCAACCAGAGCTCACACCGACTAATGCAACTCTTAGTCCTTATGGGGGATACCCACAAGCACTCATAGGGAAGTGCAAAATCCTTGTGACAATCGAAACTGAAAGCTTGTCTATCCTATTTCATGTTCCTCCAAATAGTGCTAATTATGGGAAGGAAACCCTCCTAGGAAGACCCTTCAAAAGGGTAACCAAGTGTGAGGCGGACTATGTAGCATAGGGGATACACCTGACACTATCGGGTGTGAGGATAGTCAACCTTTAGCAAGGGTGACCTCATTGAACCTCGAGGGAAAGGCAAGGAGGGTGCTGACATAACAGTCAAGCCTGCTAACGAGAGCAAGGACTTGTTGGAAGAGTTGATACGAGCACAGGTCGAACAACGAGAACCAGTGAGTGAGGCCATGCCTGAAACAAGAAGGTCAAGAGACAATGCCAAGGACGGGCTTTGGACTTACAAATATCGTAGAAGACCCCAAAAGAAGCCCAAGCCTTATAGACGAAGGCATCGATGGAGGGTCAGCACAACGCCACGATGGATATCCAAAGCATTGCTACGTGCTGAAGGGTATTACGCAGGTAACCGATGGATTTGGGTGCCAAAGCCCCTTGCTAATCCTCCCTTATCGACTGAAGGCCAGATTGTATCAAGAGCAAAGAAGTATAGGAGGAGATCTAAACGAAAAACCAAGTCTCGAGTCAACAACAGTGGAGTGACCGAGCCCCTCATGGTCGAAATCAAGGAACCAAATGGGACCAATCGAAGGGTAAATCCTTAGCCTAGCGTGCTTGACAAGTAGATATCAGATGTAATTGTTGAGGATACGCAAAAGCCACTAGTGCCCAAGGAGCCTTTGATTTCCCAAGAGGATAGCAGGCATCATAGGTACAACATTGCCCATGGCAAGGGTAAATGCTCAACAAAGTAAATAGCAAAATCATCTAACAGCCACAAGCAAATCTCCCAGTCAGTGTTAAAGCCACTTAGGAGTCCCAAGTCTCCTACACCCTCTTCCCCTAAACGGATACAGGAAGCACAACAATCGTCAAGTGTGGCTACTCAATCCCAATCTCTATCTACATCAGAGCTTCCAAATGTCCACGAGACAAGACACGACACTACCCTTAGCTCTCAACCTAAGGATATGCTTGTGCAATCCACTGTGGCTAGCTCAACTGATACTCGATCTACGCAAGTGAATGTTCTAAGGGCAACAAAAGACACGACCACTTCCAATCGCCCTAAGGACTTGACACCGCAATCCACCAATAGTAGCAAGTCCACTGAACTAGCTGTTACTATTTCTAATCAGGGATCACAGCAGTCACAGCCCTTGGCCGTGACAATGCCCCTTACGGAACGTGTCCTTAGTAGTTCACCTGTGGAGGAGGTGTCGCAACCAACTTCATTCACAACTCGAGCCCTTCCAAAGCGCCTAAAGTCTAGGCTAGAGGAGTTAAACAGAAGGGAAGAGTTAGACTCTCCAAAAAGGGAGGTAGTTGTACCCTCATAACCTAGCGAGGCTATTCAGCAAGCCACGGCTATGTCTCATAAGGACACACTAGAGAAAGAGAATGCTGAGGCCCAACCAAGCATATCAACGGTTGACCTAGTCCAAGGTCCTGAGTCGTTGAGAGATGCACCTTCACTAACCAAGAAAAAGAGGAGAAAACAACGAAAACAACATCAGTTACAGGTGGTTGTGGACCCCAAGAACATTGACACCAAGAGTGATGGAGAGCTGAAAAATAAAGCATCGAGTCCATCCACCAATGACCCCATTGATGCCTCTCCTAATAGGAGTGCAACCTCAAACACATCCGTGTGCTCTGAAAAATCAAAGCAGTCGTTACCATCAACGGTTGCTTGCAACACTAAATCCACTGACAACAGAACTCGCATTGACCAATTAAGAGTGGATACAATGATGTCACAACAGGGTGACAAATTTATACCAGTCACAACCAAGGAGAACCATGACGCAATAACAAAGCCTCAGGAGAAACATGGAAACCCCAAGAGCATAAGAAATCCTAGCGCTGACCAATCTTGCTCGTCTAGGCTTGAGCCCCCAACTATGCTAAAGCCTAGGCAAACTCCTAGAACCTTGCATGAGATAGCAACCGAGCAAGCCCTCGTTGAACATAGAAGTGTTGCAGAATGCTTAACCGAGTTCGATGCTAAGCTCAAAGTGTTCGCACGTGTGTCTGTCCTGGCAGACATGGGCGCATTCCCTAAAGAGCAGCTTGAAGAATACTTGCCATTTCCCTTATCTTGGGAAGAGCAAGAACATCTTGACGAGTACTATAACAGGCTCCTGTATGAACACATGCGACTTATCTCTGATGAGGAAGCCGACCAACTACGCTTAACTGTAACATTCAATGATGTACTCTGCCAACCAAACCTCTTAGAGATAGAGTAACTAAAGCAACAATCAGAGGGTCGAAGTCAATTCGAACAATGTTGGTATGAAAGCTGCGTTGCAATGGCCGAGCTAGGAGCCCAGATCATGACAGTCTCAGAGGAGCGATTGGCCGAATGGCGGTCTCAAAGAGCTTGTATGAGAGAGAGCCCAACACTCTTTTACAAAATGAATTACAATTCGCCTCATGCTCTTTTTGCTAAAATATTAATGTGCACTTATTTTTGTGTGCTTCCTCCTACATTTAGAAATTTTCTTGCACTTTGTGTCTTAAATTTTTTTGAGTGTGCCTTTGTTCTCCGTCTTTCTCTTACCTTAGGATTGTCTTCCACTTCTGATTTTTTGAAATTTTTCATCTTGCTCATCCAAAGGTTAATAGGTGTGATTGTAAAATAGTTGCATATACTAAATCAGTACTACAAGAGGTGGAAGAGATTTGATGAACCAAACATATAGTGTGGAAAGTACCATTAGGTAACATATTTAGCCACTAAATTTATCCAAAAACAAACTATCCCTGGAGTCTTCTTTTCGTATTGTTTAAGACCCAACCTATGTGGCACCAACTTCCTTTCGAGTGCTGAATGCCGTTCGGGGTACGGACTTAGCTGAAACTAGCCAAGAGAACTCTCTGTCTGATAAGGTTCTCACTGAGGAGGAGTTACATGTTGCTAGTAGACTCGGACAAGGTTCCATGCTACTCGATGTTGCAAAATATCTATCGGTATTGAGTAAGCTGCTACGAGTACTAGATGCGTGTGCCACACTCCAATACGATCCGGAGTTCTACAATTGGCTTTTATCCTCGAGAAGTGACATGGATTTGTAAATATGTACATAAATAAACAATGAATTTTGTGACCCTGTATAGACAATGTCAACACACACAAGCAATGATAGTCAAGCGTAGGGAGAAGAGTTGGGTTCAACAGGCTAAGCTCCTCAGGTCCTCCTCTCACCACACATTTAGAAGTTGTGTAACCATTTCCACCTCCAGGTGGAGGGCATGCAACCCTCATTACCACCATAGGAAGCTCTGACCAACATCTCTGAGGGTGTAGGCAGGGTACCGTCCCTTTCTATACAGCTTTCTCCCTTTCCGGTCTATCCTTCCGAGGATGAGTCTTGCCCCACTCCATGACAACCAGTCCACGCAACTTAGCACGAGCCAAGATCTACTAATGGTTGGAGGCCAAATGAATATCATCATGGGGGCCATCCCTCTACAACAAACACTGCATGCCTCACCTCTCCCCTCCTCGTCATATGCGCTTGACAACCCACTATATAATCCCTTGCATGCGAATAGTTTTATCCTATCTCAGGGCTTAATCCTTGGCTCGCAATTTGTAGGTCCCCCTACGGTAGCCGACATGGAGCACCCAATGCAGTTGGCTTGCAAGGACGCTATTCGCCATCGAAGGGAGCATGTAGCACAAGCTCCTCTGCCGGAACGCTACGTACCTATCATTAAAAGGTATGCAAAGAAACGAGGCCCCAAGCAATACCGCCCCGGACGTAGGCTAAAAAATCCCAATGCCAAGGAAATAGAAGCTCAAGGGAGCACACAAGGCGTGGCAACACCGGTCGTGCGGGCCCCCAACAGACGCTCGAGTACCAGGTGCTCGAAAGATGAGAGGGCAGCTCGAGACAAGCAGGAATTTGATGCATTGTTCAAAAGTATTCTGGAAACAGTTGCGGCCAGGGACTACACCATTCAGGTCCCGGGCGACATGTCCCCTGTTCAACCTCACAGGAGCCCCTCACCAGCACAGTCTCAGTCGCCCGGACCACCCAGACTCGCCCCGTCTCATACAAATAGAGTAGCTCCATCTTGTATAAAAGGTTTATCAAATGCTACCTGGCCATGACTTTTTGTCTGTAAATGGTTAAGTGCTGACATGTTCCCCAATTGTACAAACTTTTCGTATCTGTGTTTAATATATTTCACGTCTTTAGCAAAAGGAAAAGCTAATCAAGCGCAGGTGATAAGTATCTAAGCCAACACCATGGAATTCAGATAAGTGATGTCTCCTTGCGTTGCACTGGTTTATTATAGTTGTGGTATGTGCCGTGCATGTACTCTTATGAAGTGACAAGTGGATGTAGGATGACACAGGTCCTTGTGCGAAAGCATTCAATACTCAAGACACCACAAGACCGCTAATCCCACGAAGAGCCGCGACAAAGCCATGCTGCCGAAAGCAAAAATCACACTTGCGAGTGGCCACGTCGCATGGCCCAAAGCATGAGCTTAACCACTTCCTCTTTCTGGGTTACACTCTACGCCGGGCACTCACGGCAGCTGTTACCCCAGTTGTACCAATATCACACGTTCCAAAGGGGGTTGCAATATCTCATGTGTATCTCCCCATCTCAACGACTGCTTCTCTAACAACGAGGCTAGGGCACAATCATCACTGTAATATCCATTTCTTGAGCCTTCGAACCTTGACATTTCCCAACCCACTGAAAGGGTGATAGCGTCAACCTATTGCAATGGTTGTACTTAGGCAAGTCCAAAAAAAAAAAAAAAAAAGAGAAGAGAAAGAGAATAAAGAAAGAAAGAAAGAAAGAAAGAAAAAAGAATAAGGAAAAGAAAAGAAAAAGAAAAAAGAAAAAGGAAAAAAGAAAAGAAAAGAGCGAAAAATAAGAAGCACCCACGTTCAGAGGGCACAGCACCTAGGGGTCCTCAAATGAGGTACGACCAATGACTTTGGTTGGTTAGCTCCATCTCTAGTTCCCTAGCCCTTTAGCATCACCCACAATTGTTTAGGGCACATCAAGGGCAGGACATACCTAGGGAGCTTGTCTCGCCTATGGTTAGACCTGTCACCTTGATCCATTCGCACAATTCCCTCTTGTACTCTGCCTTAATACCATTGCAATCACTTGTGGTAAGCACCGCACGAATGGCCATGAAAAGTACACCGTCCTCTTCAAGCAAGTCCAATAGCTCCCAACTACCGAAAGTGCGGTGTCCTTGTGTTCAATTAGGCTACGTCGTGCAGACACAACGCAAAGGATGTCTCATACACCTTCACGTGTACTTCTCAACATGGACAACTTTGCTTTATCCACACATTGTTACGAGAAACCAGTCCACGGTCTTCTAACTATGTAATATCTAAGTATGCACGAGCACTCACATAATATATGCACCAAAGTATATACACAGTTTGGGTCCTCAAGTGCAGGACAATACTCTCAGCTTGCTTAGAGTTCGACATGTCTCCCAAATTAATTGAACTATGTCTTGTGCATGATAGAGAAGACTAGCACTACCCCTAGGGAGAGACCACCTATGAGAGGTTTTCAATTGCAGGTATTAAAGACTCCAACGAAAGTGTCGTTCGCTCTTCATCGACACTCAACTCTAAATTTCTATCCTTTATCATCCTGCAAGCCCGCCAAGAATTGTCATGTGCAGAATCCCCAACAAACCGCCACTTGTACTCCATCAGTGCAATCCCCACAAAGAACAGCCCTACCACCAACTTCAATAGCCCTCCACCAACTACCTAGACCACCAACGTGTCCCCAACAACCTTCCTCCCCACCGCTACTAACACTTCTCCATGGCAACCACAGACGTCCTTGCCACCCACGTCTTCGGTGCATGCTAAAGCCTGCTACCTACGACGGTGAGTGCCATGGGACTGACACTCATCTAGGAGGGGGGTAATGTTAATCCTCAAACGAACGAAGGTGGAAAATCTGGAAAAGCTGAAGCAGAAGACAAGGCCAAGGCAAAAGAGAAACGGAAGATGAAGGCGCGCCAAGAAAAATCTAGAAACACAAGAAGCACAGAAAAGTCCTAAATAAGGAAAAAAGGTGCACAAGGAAAAGTGCAAGTCAATACTTTTGTAAAAGAGCGCAAGCGCATCATGATTTAATTTAAGGAGCGCCGGGCTCTCACCCATGCAATTTGTAAATGTAGACGGGCGGTGGAAAGGAAGCTAGGAAGATAGAAGGACAATGGGGAAAAGGGCCTAGGCCACGATCGGCCATGTAAAAAAGGGGATAAGGGGATGACCGCCCAAAAGGGATTTAGGGTTTTGTATATAAAGTTGAAAAGCGAGCCAAAAGTGGCTCTCCTCTCCTTCTTTTTTTTCTTCTTGTTCTTGCTTGCTTGAGCTTGTGCTTGAGAGAGGGAGTGTGAGAGTGTGAGGGTGAGGGACCGGGGAGGAGAAGCTCTCCATCTTCTCCTCTCTTCTTCTCTTCTCTTCTCTTCTCTTGTTTTGCTTGTGGCTATGGAGCTTGAAGCGTGGAGCTTGAGGATGGAGCTTGCTTGAAGCTTGCACTTGGATCGTGCGCGGGAGAGGAGATAACTCGATCGGCATGGAGGTAAGCTCACTACACCCGTAGATATGGATGGCGCGTCGGCTATGTGAGAGGTAGCCATTAGTACTCGGCTTGGAATGCTTGAACAATAAGCAGTCCATGGGTCTTGGCGGTTAAGCGAAAGCTCCCACAGTAACCTCATCAGTGAGGATGAGTATGAGTGTGTCTCATCATCCGATGCAAGGAGTCATCTTCGGACTCTCTTGATGAGCACTCAGATGGTTCTGATGATGATGATGATGATAGTGATGCTTCATCATAGATTCATAGGTCTCTCTCTTTTTTGTATCAGATATACTAGACTGTAGTTGTATCGCATGTTTTGCGCAACCCATGTGACTGCGATGATCACCCTCATGTATTCATCTTATTCTGTAATGAAATGGCTATTTTCACTTTAAACATGTATTCTATCATTTAACGATTTATGGTTTTTAAAAAAATCATGTCAAGTTTTTTCATACTAATATGGTACTATACCTCATAAAATCATAAGGTACCATTTAGTACCGTATTTTATCATACCGTACCGTACCGTACATTTCGTACTTGACAACTATGACTTGTAATAAAAGTTAAAGTAGTACTGCAAGGGGCGCTAGTTTTGGGGCCAATACGGTGTTCAATGTCTAAGATTAGAGTGGTAAAGTGCGCATTTTCAGTTTACGTGAATTTTATGCTTGTTGTAATTAGTGCTTAATCATGTAATTTACCCCCCTATATGAGGAGGAAGGTTGGTTTCACTTTGTTGAGTAGATCTATAGCTTTGAGTGTATTTTTTAGAGAGCTTTCTATTGGCACAATTGAGCAGCCTAGGATGCTATCTACTCTATGAAGCAGAGATTGATGACATGATTACCATTGGGGCTTGTTTGTATGTGGTGATGGGATCACATGCCTTGTCGAAAAAACAATTAGAAGAGTCCCTAGTGTCATGATTAGAGGTGTGATTGCTTATAGGGAGCCTCAAAGGGTGGCGCATTTGGAAGGCCCGCTATCAAGTGAGATTCAAGGAAGAGAAGCTTTGTGTTTACGTCACCCTAGTGAAGTTCTAGGTGTCTATTATCCATTTCCTTTTGAGGGCATTGGCAGATAGCAATGTAGACAACAGTTCATACTTGGGATTACCACATCCTGGTTTACACTCTATGCAATGCTCCCCTAGTCCCCTTAGATTCCTAAGAGGCTTTGAGGCTTGTATTCATATGATCTTCTTCGGATTTAGCTCCAACTAGACTGTGGAGCACTTGTGCTTAATTGTTTTCTTTTGAATAACAAAATTAGCCACCTTTTATTTTGCCCAAAAAAAAGTTTTAAAGATGATCTTTTATCAGTTCCTAAATCACTAAGATAGGCAATTTGTAGGTTGCAGATGTATTATCTACAACGTCGCATCTTCATTCAATTGGTTCTTTTTATGAACTTTTGTGATCAATCTCTAAAAAAGTGCCTGTTGCTTATCATGTAGAGGAAAGGGAAATCTGTTTGTTGTAAGTGAAGTTTTGTTGCCCAATTATTGAGAAGAAAGAAGTATATTTATGCAAAGTGAAGTCTTGTTGTCCTATTATTGAAGAAAGATGCAACAGATAATGCTAGTCGGTCTGTTTGGGAAAGAATTCATGGTGCATATTGTTTAAACTAGAATCCTTTTTTGGTTTGTATGTGGCAGTTCCGCATGTTCTTTATATGGTTAACAAAATTGCTTCGACAGCTAAATAATGAGCAGTCTCCTCAGTCTGATCAGCTTCCTGCAGTGAACAGGTGGTTGTTGTTTTGATTCTCTTACTGCAAGTACACCTTATCAGGAGACTGAAGGCTTTCACTGCATAAAACATTACTACTCACCTTATTTCTAATATTTCTGTTTTTCAAATACATCTACACTTTGTTGTAAAACATCAGATAAACAGATCTTTAAACTGGAAACAGCACCTTCTCCTGCTGCTGGGTTGTCTAACCATGGCCTGTTGCCTTCTATACTGCCCTGGTGTATCACCCTCAAAATCAAAAAAAGAAGAAAAAATGGAAGAGCGTACACCTTTATGGCATTGGTAATTGTAAGGACAAAAGACTGTTGCAGTTGGTTTTTTAATTCCAAGGAGTGGCAGTGGAGGATTTGAAGCACTAAGACCAGATGATTTTTGAATGTATATTTCATAATGCCAAGTTTCCAGCAACAAGGCAATAGCCTCCAACACAGCTGTGAGGTGTTGGCAGGTCGTATTGTTTTGACTTGTTAGATGTGGTGGATTTTGTGCACTAGGAGCTGCAGGCTGGCTTTTAGAGCAGGCAGGTAGATTATTCATGAACTTGCATGTGTCAATTGTGGCTGTCAGGTTCCTTGTCTTGTTTTTGGCTTGGGAGAGTTGGCAAGTTGCTGGCTCAGGAAAACATGTTTTGAGAAGTTGTGGGTCGTTGAAAGTTATTCTTTTTTGTTAGAATTGGAGACTGCAGCAATGTGAAGGTGGACTTCTCATTGCATATAAAATTGAAAACAGGAAACTGAATTTAAGTATATACTCTCCTGGTTTAGTGTGGCAAGTTAGTGTGGCAATAGACTAGTCGCTCTAATTTCCGTGTGGTTGTTAAGAAGATAGTGGAGTTAGTGCTAGGGTTTGCACTGAGGAAGCACAGAGTGTACGACGATGATAGAACACAAGATGATAGGCACAAACATAGAAAGCAAAACTCAAACCTTAAACACAGAACTCAAAACTCAAACACAAATAGAAGAAGAGATAGAAAGAACACAACTTTGAAGTGAATGAATGCTGTAAATGAATGTAAGAATATACAATGTGCCCAAGGGCAGAGCAGTATGTCGGAGACTGACATGATACATGCACTGGAGACAGATCCCAAGTCTGTGGCCACTAGTCAGAATGTGGGAGTGAGAAAGAACCCCAAATGTTGATCACCAGGAGATAGGTGAGTGCAAAGGATGATGCTTGATGATGAAAGTGACAGCAGAAAGCTGAAAACGTAGCAGTAGGAGTGCTGCCAGGAGGAGGAGTGATGTCGCCAACTACCGCAATGAGAAGGCCCATGGTAGACTTCTCACAATTGCTCATGCACAACACCCTATAAAGGGAGTCACTACAATCACAATAGCACGAACCTTCTTGCAGAAACTCTTTATTCCGTAGAGTGGATATCATAGTCTAGCAAAGGGCCTCCTTTGCCTCATGTTCATCCCACTTATTCCACAGAGTGGACACCATAGTCATTTTGTAGAGTGGACACCATAGTCTAGTGAAGGGCACTTTGCACCTCATAAAGGCGCTTCAAAAGCAACCACATGGGAGAAGTTGTAGCTTTAAGCATCCCACTCTTCATTCGTTTGAGCTTCTTGATGTCCTCCATGAGCAAGTCAAGATAATGGCTTTATAGGTAGTTGTTAGGTATGAAATGTATGATATGGTATCGTATGATAAAATATGGTACTAAATATAAACTTAAGATTTTACAAGGTATGGTACGATATTAGTATGACAAAAAGAAACTTGATTATTAAAAAACTACAAATGATGGAACACATGTCTAACATCAAAAGAGCATCGCTATCAGAGTATAAGATGAATCATTAGGACCATTTGCATCAGAGTGCTTATCAAGTGAGTTTGAAGATGACTCCTTAGAATTGAATAATGAGATATCCTTGTACTCATCCTCATTGATGAGGTTATGATTATCATCAAATGACGGCGTTGAGACAATGGCTGTGTAGGTCCCGCTCGAGGGTTGGGAGGGGGGGGGGGGGTGATCATGAGGGATAGGATTGAAGTTGTTAGAGCCCCACCTCATGTATGTCTACAAACCACTCGAACCAACCCTCATCAATATCGAAGGGTGCTAAATGGCCAAGCCCTTGTTGCTACCTACATGAACTCCTCACCCACAAGCATGTTGATTAGTGTCAATTGCTATCAATTATGTATAGAGATCCACAAAGATCAACTTCTCCTCCTCATGAACCTCTTGATGCACACTCACAAGATTCTCACCCGTCAACCTAAAGGTATCCAGTATCGACATTCACCTACACAATGTACATAAACATTGTAAATACTAAATTATAAAGTTGAAATTAAGTTGACTTATCGTTTATGGTTAAGTGTTTACCTACTTCAGACTACCCATACTAAACATGGCTATCATCTTATGCACGGTAGTGCAGCAATAGACTAGCCACTCTAACCGTTGCATACTAAGTTGATTGCGAATCTTTATGTGTATAAGAGAATGTACACTCCAATTTCCCTCATATGCACTTGTAAAGCAATCTTGGGCAAGGACGCTCATGGCCAAGGACTAAAGAGCCTCCATTGTGTAACCAAAATTCTTCCACCAAAAGAGGCTTCAGAAATGAATCTCTTTTCCAACAAGTGGGAGAAGCAAATGCCACATGCCCTCTGTGATTTGCATAGCATTGAAGCTACATTGTGGCTATCCATGGGCACCACACGAGTCAAGTATGGAAGTTGGTTTTGTTGGACCTCTCTATCATCCATGATGGTTGGCCAACTTGTATGCTTGATGCTCCAAAGTTGCAAAATCATGGACGGGCTTATGCATCCATCTCCATCTCCTCTTTGTTATGTTTAGAGGGTGTGCATATTGTCTCTGTAAGCACTTTTGCAAGCTCGCACCTCCACCAGTGTTGCTTCAAAGAAGTCAACAAAAAGACCCATGGTGGACCCCTTCCAATCGCTCATACGCAATAACCTATAAAAGGGAGTCACTGCGATTAGATTATATGGACCTCTTGCCAAAAGTGTTCATTGAGACATAAGCATGGCATGACGTTCGCCTTCTCTATCTTGTGGTGATCCCACTCATTTCATAGAGTGGACACTATTTTTTGGTGAAGGGTGCGGACCGCACCTCATAAAGGTGTGCCAAAAGCAACCATAGGAAAGCAAATTAAGTCAAAGATGGCCTCTTTAATTAGAGTGTGCTATGCATGTGATACATTGCAAGCATCTTTAACTTTACTGTGAAGGTGACAATTGATGTAGCTTTAAGCACCACTCTCTTCACCGACTTGAGCTTCTTGATGTTTTCCATGAGCAAGTCTGTATGATGGTTTGCACATGGAGTTCATATAATTGTGGGAAACTCAGCCTCAAGCAAGCGGTCCATGCACCGTCGGTAATGATTTGCATCACATTTGAGGGGCCACCTACAGACACAATACTTGGCTTATAGAGAGTGAGTTAAATGTTGAAAGATTTACCGTATTAGCTGGCAGTTGTCGCCAGGATCTTGTTTGTTCTCTAAATGCTGCTTTTGCAGTCTCTAGTTACCGCCTTGACATTTTGTCACCTTTGTTTGTTGCGTTTGCACCTAATAGTTGTTGTGCGAATTTTCTCTTTTCTTAGGTACCTGCGTTTTTAGTCTTTATCTCACTTGCATTGTCGTTTACATCAGATCCAGTCTTCCTTGGCTGCGTTTGCTGGCGTTCGACACTCGAAGGTTGCCTTTGCTACTATTCAGGATCCGTTGGGAGTACAACACACTCTTTAGCTCATAATCTGTGCCTTGATCCTAGAGATACGAGAGTTTGAGGTTCAGTATTCATTGCATAGTATGTTTGCTGCATGACAGTCTTTATTCATTATTTCATTCACTTTATTGTTTATCGTGTTTACTGTCTCTGAGTAACCCCAACCCTAACCCTAATTGTGTTTTGAGTTTATCAGTCTGGGCGTTGTTGTACGATTTGATTCATGCTTTTTGCGTTTTTACCATTTCTTTACAAGAGGTAGGGGCAAAAGTTTCCTCAAAGTCTATTCCTTGTTGTTTGGCATAGCCCTTGGCAACAAGGCGGCTTTGTACCTGTCAATAGAACCATTAGACTTTCTTTTAATTTTATACACCCATTTGGTACCTATGGGATGCTTGCCGTGAGGCAAGTCACATAGATCCCAAGTGTCATTCTGATGGATAGAATCAAACTCTGCTTTCATTGCTTCCACCTAAGAGTCATTCATTGCATGCTGTAGCCACCAATGCACATGCAAGAAGATTACCTTGTTCTTTATGAGTAGAGGTTGGTGTGCGGGCAGCCAAAGGAAGAGGCTGTTTGCTGTCCTAAAGAGTGTCTAGCAGCCAACAAGGGACTCTTTTAGGCTGCTGAATTTCAGCTCTTGTATGCTCCAATTGATCAAGAATAGGGGTTTGTTCTTTAGACAAGGTATCATGACTCTGTTGTGGCTGTAAATCAATGAAATAGACTGCTGTAATGTATCTATAGATGGTGGAAATGAAGGCTGGGAAGAAGGATCAGCCATGGAACCATTATGGAAAATTGGTAGTAGGCTGTCAAAGATGTTTGAAGCATCAATAGTAGGCTTTTTTGATAGTCCAACAAGGGGTGAGAATCATTTTCAGTAAATATATCATTTCTGCTATTGGGTTTTGACTCACGCCTATGCCCACAGAGGAGTGTTAGTGATCCTCGGTAGGACACTAGGGCACTTTTTACTCACCTTATGAGAGGTTCTTTCCTCCAGATTTATTCTCTTTAATTTTATGTACCTATGCTACATAGTTTGGATACTTATCGTGTTTTACACCTTTCAGGTGTGAACACACTATCAACCTTATGATTTAAGGGTTGTACTTTGTACTTGCACCTTACTCTTCAGATTATTGCATTGGGTATTGTGCTATCACTCTCACACACTCTCTTCATTGTCAAGTGTACTCTTAGTTGAGCTTAAGCTTCGATTTTTGTGCTTTCTAAGAGAAACACAACTTGCTTTTGTACTTACAACTCACAACACGCGCCCCTTGTGCATACCCCTCTCACTAGCATTGTGTTATACCACCCTTAACTAGATAAAGGCATACCTGTTAGGTGTGAACTATCACGGTCTATGAGCAAAAGTTGTTTTGTACATGTCATTAGGTCTTGCGTAAAATTGTAGGTGATGTTTTGATACCGACGAAATATTCCCCTAGGATCCAACTTGCACACAAGAGATGATACAAAACAAACTTACATGAAAGGGATTGAATATCAGACTAATCTCCCAGCCACCATAGAGCCAAATGGGCTTACCCTATGAATCATGGACTTTAAAGTGTTGGATGACAAAGGAAATGGTATCGATATGCCAAAGAAGGTATTTTGGGTTTCAATGGATGATTCTAGATGCTAGACTTTCTTTGTGAGGTAGTGTGAGGCAAATAACGTTGTGGGTGATGCCAAGCAAGCACAAGCATTTGGGCTTTGCCTAGGTGAAAAGGATCATGTTGTTCGCAAGTCTTGATGCCACAGATAAGGCCTCCTTTATACTGCTAAAGGACTTGTTCGTTAAGCGTTTTGTTGAAGTTGGCTATGGGGATAACCTCATTGTTTGGCTAACGAACGTCGAAAAATAGGGAGGGAAAAGCATGAGAGACTACGTCTCTAAGGTCAGGAGCCTGCATAAACACATATCCCTTGTAGAAAGACCTACACCCCCAAGGCAACATTTGATAGTGGCTATAAAAAGCAAATAGAGGCTAATGAAAGTGAGAAAAATGAAGGGGAAGAAGATGGCACTAATAGCTTTGGACTCCTTGTGCTTGGCCTTTGATTTCTCCTTCTTCTTCTTTGCCCTTCTCGTACCGTGTTGTGAAAGCCTTCGTGGCATTGTATCCACTTACTCCTACCTCTTTGAGAGGCTTATCATACTCCAAGACAAACGGTGCTAGTTCCTCCCATAAAAGAGTTTCTTGGATCCTCTTATGTAAAAAGATTGGTGTAGAAGACATTGTACTTCGGAGATGGCAATTGAGTCAAGAGAATCATTGCCATATTCTGTGAAGATATCATCTTACCAAGGGATGCAAGCTCATTCATCGTATCCTCCAACCTACTGATATGATCTCTCATGGAAGGAGAGTCATCAATATTGAGCATCCAGATTTTCTTCTCCAAGGTGATCCGATGGGCAAATGTCTTTTGATGATACAAAGAAGCAAGTTTTGTCCACACGTTTACTGTTGTTCACAACCTATGTACATGCACTAGGATAGAATCTTGTAGGCTCATGAAGAGGAAGAATCAAGCTCTAGAGTTGAACTGATCCCGTAGCGCTGAATGATCCATTGTCGATCCCATTCTAGGATCCTCCACGGGACGAGGTATAGGGTGGGTAACAAACTTATAAAGTTGGAAGGTGTTAATAATACATTCCACCTTGCAAGACCAAAGCGAATAATTTGATATATCTAGTTGGTCTTCTTTAGGCCAAAAAGGGTGAATGGGCACATGCACTGATGGTGCCATCATAGTCATCCTAGGGCCAAAAGGACGGGCCCTATGGGAAATAGGAAGAGAGGAGGGTGGAGATGGCTGCTCCAATCTTTGTGACTTGGCAAGAGAGGGTTCCTATTCAGAATGGGGCTTTGACCTCTGATCTTTACGATGATCTCGCCACCTATCAAAGGGAGTATGAATAGACTTCTCATCCGAGTCATCAAAGCCTTGGAATTGGTGATAATCCGTGTCTCTAGACCTGCAAACACACTAAATGGGTTGTGTTTGGTTGTGGAAGAGCCTGAATGGAGAGAATAATCAGCTGCACCTATAAGAAAACAGTTGTAGATGTCCCACTTTGTTGAAAGCAGTTGTAAAACACAAAAAAATTTTGTTTTCTGCAGCAAATAACAGGCTGAAAATTTGTGCTTTTAGCAGTAGGGTGGTTTTCTTTGAAGGAAACCTTAGTGTCCTCTCTTAGGCCTTGATACCTTGTGAGAGTGCAATGGAAAAGGAACATGAATATGGAGAGAAAAGGAGAAGAGAGAATGACGGCAATAGTGAAACAGAAATCTGCATTGAATCTGGAAAGAATGCTGAATGCAATGATGGACTGATCAATCCTTGCATGCAGCCCAAAGCGTCAGTGAGAGCACTGGATTAGGTTGGAAAACAATGACAGCATTAGAGGTGATGATGGTGACAGAGACAGAGGTGTAGCCAGTAGTCGTCGCACAAGATTGAGAAGAACGCTGCAATTTGGCCGAAAACCTGCAGGAGGAAGAGAAGAATGATTTGCCCCAAGTAGAGGACAACTATAAATAGCCTAATGTGGCTGAAACTGGCCGACCAGCAAGTGCATAATAAAATAATTCAGTCAACCTAGTCAAAACTAAATGCTCACTAAGAGTGGAGCTAGAATGCTCCTCAATGATGACACCGATTGGCCCTAAACCTTGACCATCCTTGTGGGTATTCCTTCATGATTATGAAAGAAGAGCTTTACAAATGACTATTCAACCGAGCTGATCAAGGTTGAGATGGACTTTAATGGTGACCAGGTATGTCTAGTCTTCCAAACAATCTATCAATATAAATCCTAATATTAGAAGTT
Organism: Lygodium microphyllum; assembly: GCF_053477565.2. NCBI lineage: Eukaryota > Viridiplantae > Streptophyta > Polypodiopsida > Schizaeales > Lygodiaceae > Lygodium > Lygodium microphyllum. The sequence goes on from NC_141153.1 coordinate 17,567,722, forward strand.
ACAAATCAGCCCCAAATTTGCATCATAGCAGCTAGAAATGTCAGAAACAAAATGCTATAAACGTGTTTCGTAAGTTTCTTTCAAGAGGGGGTAAAATAAGAAACATGGGTTTTTTATCTAGGGGTCTTTTATAGTTTTAACTAGGGAAAGAGGTTTTAAACCTCTATGGAAATCTCTCTTAAACAAAAAGAGGCCGATCAAGCTTGAATGATAATATATGAGAGTCAATTGAGAATAATATGTTACACATCCATAATCCTTTATTGACTTAGGTCAAAGGTAGTCTTTGGACAGGCTGTACTATGGTTCAGACCTCACACATTATAATTCATACATATCACACAAAGAAAATTGAAATTAACATGTAGATAGCCCATGTACAAAATGGACCGAGTCAAGTTGCAACATCATGATTCTCATTTCAAAACAAACTTACAAAATGTCAAAATCCAAAATGAATTATAATATACCATGAATAACTCATAAATGAGACTGAAGTTGTATAATAATCAACTCTCTAGACAAGAATAGATACTAGATTGATAGAGTCCAATAACTAAACAAAATTCCAAAAACGTAAGTCTCTCATCCAAAATCTTGAGCCCTCATGAGTCATTACTCATCATCAGAGAAAAAGCAGTTAACTGTTTAAAACGTTTCTTGCTTGAAGAAATGTTTTTTTTCTTTGTTGCTATGTTTGTTAGTGCATGCTCTTCAAAACCCAACCTAAGTTTGCTCTATTTCCTTTGTCAATCAGCCTCTTCTTCGACAAAACTGGCCCAAATGTTGATTGGGGTATTTGGCTGAAAACCCAAATTCATACAGTAGCAAATTGGCGCGTGCATCCAGTGCACGGATGCTCTTTTAAAGCAGTCCATCTTGGTGCCATGTTGCTCTCACTAACAATGATATTTCATGCAACAAAACAGACCCAAATGCACTCTAACAGATGCGCACATGGATCATGATGATGTTGTCAGCCTAATAGTGATTGCATGCCCATAAGGCACTGGATGGATGCCCATTACTGTTGTAAAGGCACACACAATGTCAAATTCTGGATTAATCAGCCCTGATTTGCCCTGATTAATCAGCCTGTGCATCTGGCCCTAATGCCGCCCGTCTGACCTGCATGTCACCTTTTTTCCTGTTGTGAGGATCTGCGCTGACTGTCAGATCGAGCGGGGACTGGCAGCGCCGACCCATTGCCCCTCGTCTCCTATGCATCTGGGCCCTAGTGCTGTCTGGCCTGCGTCTTGACTTCCATGCCGCTGGGTGGACCTGCACACACCATCGGATTGGCCTGGAACTTCCAACGTTGACCCCCTGCCCCAGAATGTTTGGCCACGCTGCACACACAGATTGATCTGTCGTGTGCCCTTCCCTTCCTCCTGTGGGGGCCCAACTATCAAACAGAGGGAGTGAGAAGGAGAGAGTGGACTTGTGGTCTGCCAACCTGCAACAGGGGTCAGAAAGAAGCTCGTGCGCAACATCTAGTTCTGTGGTGGAAAATCTGCAGGTGTCAAATGGTATCGATATGGCCTTTCTCAACCAGCATATAGGGAATGGGAATGTCCAAGATCTGGTGGACTCAAATGGTGATTTGTCGGCTAAGGATTCCAGGCCATTGACCGATGGGGATGAGATAGGTAAATGTCCGAAGATATCGGTTGAAGAACCGGTATTATGTCCCTCAAATTTGCCTCAGCCTGAGGTTCATGCTTCTTGTTCTTCACAGACTGATGGGTCTCTCCAGTTCATGCTGACCACTGCCAATCATCTTATGTCCAATCATGTCCATGTTAATGAGAGTAAAGATAACTCTTTATCGGATAGGGATCATGTAGTTGGAGTCATGGGAACGGAACTGGTCCTTCAGCAGATTGCTGCTTTCCATGAGAGGGAAGCCATCTTTTACTTTACAGGAAGGACTCCCTTGATCACCAAGATTTGTGCTTGGCTGCAGTCCATGTTTGTAAGTGTTGAACAGTGCCCAGATGGTGCTTCAAGGCATGTGCAAGCCCCTCTTGTTGAAGAGATTTATGATGGTCTCAAAGGGTTTTTTGAGGTTCTTTTTCGTCCCTCGGAAGTGTGGGCTTTCATTATGCTGCGCATTCCTTTGTTCTTGGATGGGAAACTTGTTCATATGGTCCCTTGGAGGCCCATGGCTGAGTTTTAGGAGGTGTTGAGGCAAGCATGCCCAATTTGGGTGTAGGTGGTTGATTTTCCTGCACATCTTTGGAGACCCCTCCCTTTGGTTTTGAGAACCCTTGGTGAGGTGTTGATGGAGTCTTGGTTGGCTTCCAGCAATAGGAACAGGGCATGCATGCTTTGGGATATAGGGAAACCAAGCCTGACTAAAATTCATTTTGAGGTTCCATGACTGTAAACATTGGTTTATGAGTTGAAATAGGGTACTTTTGTTGGACATTGTTTTAGATGTGGTCAATTGGGCCATTTCATTTCAGAATATGACAAAAATCCTGAGGTTTTGCAATGAACTATAGATCTAAACATGGATATACAAGGCCACCATCCTCAGCACATACTTCAGCAACCACAAGTTGATCCTCAGATGCTTCCCCAACATGGTCGTGATGAAGGAAAGAAGGAGGTTTCTCAAGTTGGTCTTGAGCATGCTTCGCTTGCGGTTGAGCAGAATGTGTCTCCTCGGGAGGATTCTTGGGTTAGACGTAATGCCAGATAGGCTTCTCGTTCGACTCCTGCCCACCCATTGCGGCACCCAATCATTGAGACCTTTCAACGCAGAGGTAAGGGGTTTTACATGAATCCTCAATCTTCATGTGCACCGGCAGTGGATAATAAAAGGACTTCCGATTTTGCTTTGCGGTTTGATGCGCGAAGAGGCTTGTGTCTCCTAGGGATGTTTTTCGTTCACAACAACAGCAGTTTCCTTCTCGTGCTTTGATTGCTGGTTTGCAGAGGGCAAACCTTGTAGATGTAATCTGAAGTGAGATTGAGAGATTCCAGGTAGCTAAAGCTATATATGTAAAAGGAAAAGGGAAAGCGGTGGTTTAGTAGTTTTTCTGATTTATGATTTATCATAAGAATTGCTTTGTGGAACGTGAAAGGTATCTCTTCGGGTAGTAAGCAGTATCGGTTGTGGAAAGTTGTGTTTGTTGGAAATTGGGATGTATTTTGTGTTGTGGAGCATAAACAACACGCTTTGGTTGGATCTTCTTATGTTTATAAGAATTATGTAGTTTTTTTCAGTGGTTGAGCTCCACATAAATTTGGAGTTATGTTGGTTGTCAAATCCTCCATGCAACCATCGTTGGTTTCTCAGGACCCTCGTGGCCAGTTTGTGATTTTGGAAATACTATATAAGGGAGAGGTTTTGTGGTTGGTGGGCATGTATGCTCCTACTGCTAGGGAATGTCGTCAACTTTGGGATGACCTGCATTGCCTTGCCATGGCTTGTCAAGGTTTTGTCACGGGTAACTTTAGTGCATGTGTATTTGGGGATTAGGCGACTTCTCTGTACTCAGTCATGGATGGTCCTGAGCGATAGGCTTGGGATGCCCTTGCAGCTGTGTCTTTGAAACAGGACATGTGGTCCTGGATGTGTCCATCACAATTAGGTATACCTATTGTTCTTTTCAGCATCCAAATACTTGGGCTAAATTGGATAGGACTACATTTTCCAGAGTGATTCCTTTCTTCCTACAATCATTGACATGTGGGTGGAATGATAGTATGTCTTGTTAGATCACTACCCTTTGGTCTTGGAAATGACCCACAAACCTGTTCATGTATTTAAGGCTCTCCTTGGTCAGTTGCCTCTTTGTTTTAATCAATCTTCTTTGCAGCGGAATCAGTTTTTGGAATATATTTAGTAACGGATCGCTTCTTTTAGCTTGAAGGTCCTATTTGGAGGGAGAGATGCATGGGCTGTTTTTAGGGATAATGCGGGAGAGTTATCCCGTCAATATGGTATTCAGCATGCTTTCTCTTTACGAGCTGAATTGCAGCATGCCTAATCTTTATTGGCCCACTCCTTGTCTCTGAGTCAATCAGGTGATTCTATTGTTGACTTGCTCACATGCGTTGAAAGGCAGGGTTCATTCTCTTCAGGAAGAGTAATATGCAAAATATAAATTATTGGCTAGAGTTGAAGCTTTATACAATAACAACTATCAATCCCATTAATTCTTTGCTTGTCTGCACTAGATATATGCCCGGGAAAATATTGTGCGTTTAATGGATGAGCAAGGTGTTATGGTGAGTGATCTTGCCTCCATCATTCCGATGAGTGATGACTTTTATAAGTCCTTGTTGGGTTCGCAAGAGATTTTTTTTGATGCTGTTCACTTTGCTCGCCAATATATTTGTGAGTTGGTTAGTAATCAGGCTAAACCAGAATGGGTGGATTCAATGGAGGTTGATATTTCAGAAGATGAAGTGGAAGAAATGTTGTCCCACCTGCCTTGAAGGAAAAGTCCTGGCCTTGTTGGATAAGTTGGCTGATCAAGGTGAGGTAGTTGGCTTGTCTCTTCCTAGTGGTACTCAACTTGTGGGTCAATCTTTGGCAGATGATTCTTTTATGTTCCTTAAGGCTAATCGTACTAATGTTAATTGGACAATGGTGGCGTGGAATCTTTTTGCTTTGGCATCATGTCTTCATATTAATACTCAGAAATCTACACTACTCTCCTATACGGGAATGATCTGCAGGCCTTGGGTTGGCATGGAATTGTGATCTCAAAGGGAAATATAACCAGACACTTGGGATATCCTATCGGTATGGAGGTAGCTCCCAGTGCCTTATTGGATTGGATAGCCTCCCAGATTCATGACAAGGTTGGTCTTTACATGCCAGACTTAAAGTTGCTCAATGTATTATGATCAGTATGATATCGTTCTTTTTACCATTGATATCGTTCTTTTTACCATTGCTTCCTTGGACTAAGAAGTCCCGTTTGGAATTGGTTTAGCCTATTAGATTCATGTTGTGGAAAAAGAAAGGCAATGGTTTGGGACGTGTGGATTTTGTGGCAGAGTCTGAAATGCAAATTTGGGATCTGATCTAGGCAAGATGCAGGCATCTTATGGTATAGATGTTGATTTCCTTGACTAGCAAATTTGAGAAGGGGAAGAAAAAGAATCAATGAACTTTGCTGTTGACACTTTAGCTGAGTATTTTTATGATTCGGTGGAAGGAGATGAGATGGGCAAACATTGCAAGTTGACGTTTGATCCTCCGTTTTTGGGTGCTTTAGGGATGCCTCAACAGATATATGTTCACCTCACTTGCAGACAAATGAGTCTTTTCAATATATGCTTGGCAGTGCCAATAATCTAATGAATAGCTATGCATGTGTGACTAAAGGAAAATCAGGCTCTTTACTATGTGGTGATCCTATAGTGACTGTCGTGGGGACAAAAATAGTGTTACAGCAGATTGCTGCCTTCCATGAGAGTGTAGCTATCGTTCCTGTTACGGGTAGGACTCCTTTGATTCCTTGTAATAGAGCATGGCTCATAGTTCCCAGGAAATGTGTTTCCTAATGTTAGGAAAAATTGGAAATGTCAGCCCATTTCATAAATGTTGGAAACGGTTGAATCTGTTTTTCAGCTGCCACACAATAATCTCCCATTTGTTTTTTTTGGACATTTTGTTTTTTAAATCAATGCCCATTTAAAGTCCTGTGGACGATCCAATTGTGGAGTGTTGATGAAATTCAGATGGATGATTTTGTTCATGGTGAATCGTGGGAGCTGCATTCGTCAATTGCGAGCGACCCTATTCTGCCCCCGAGTCCAATCCTGGCTTGTGCCTACATGCATTGGTTGTTTGGCTTGCTCTTGCATGTGGTTAAGTCTCAACACATGGCTGATTACTCTTTCTTCTACTCGTATTCTTTGCAAACAACAATTGTGTATCTGCTGTCCATGAACCATAACAGGCTACAGTCAACGAAAACAATCCGATTTCAGATTTGTGATTGCTGCCCAATCTATTTAAGGAATCACATTGAACACATGTGACACAACTAATCCCATGCTTATTTTCCATGCTTAAAATGATGGTTGAACTACCTCAAGTTTTAAATTGCTGCCCATTGCCTACATAAACATTTTAGGTGGGTGCCCCAAACTTTAGCTCAAACTTGAATTCACACTCTTTTGACCCTTAAAAGAAAGCTTGAATCTCATGTTTGAAAACCAACAATTTTTGAGGTCCTATCCATGCCTAACATTGCTTATGCAATTGTCCATCATGCCTAGGGCCTAGAATAAGTTTATATACTTGTGAGATACTCCCTCTTCAAAAATGGCAAGTGACCTCATTGTAGTTCTTTAGCATCTAGAAAGAGCAAACCAAATACATGTGAAGAAAAATGATGCATGCAACTGTTGCTGCCATATGCATGTCCCGACATGTATTGCAAATCGGAGTTGCCCTTATGATACTTAGTGCTATGGTTTGCATTGATACACAATTGCAAAAGCCCAAAGAGTAGTGCAAGTCCAAAAGAGGATATACTGTCAACAATAGTACATCAAATGAACATATAGTACTGTCAAGCGACCTCTAGAGAACTGAGCTTGTCTAAAGCAAGGGAGTGCAGGTGCTACCCCTGTCTTGAGCATTGAGCGATGCTCCAAACCTATGCTTTGTTGGACCTAACTAAGCCTTAACCATAGTTGCCAAGAAACCCGTTCCATAAGGTTATGAAACTTGTTTTATACCTAGGATGAATGTATGAAACACCTAGTTGTCCATGATGATTGGATATATTGATGGCTCCTTTTACAAGTAAAGTTGATTTAAGCCATGGATAGTGGACCATGATGCATGCAAATATTGATGCTATGTTGAATGTTCATTTGCATTGTATAGAATAATGAATAATGTCAATTTGTGTTTTCTATGTCGTACGGGTCATACAGTATATGTATATGAAGGATTCATACTTTTCTTAATCTTGAACGAAACCCATTTCTAACATTTTATGAAACTCTTATGAAACCTATGAAACCCGTTTCATACCTCCTGTTTCAGAAACCCTTGGCAACTGTGGCCTTAACCAAAGTAACGGCTTGGTTAGACCTAACCTAGGTAAGCTCTAAATGAAATGCCTCTAGATAAATGTGCAGCAATGGAGGTGAATCATCGAAGTTAAGCCTCCTCCATGGACTTAACATTCATAGGTGATTTAACTTTCAAAACAACAACAAGAGTGGGAAGCCTTACCTCTAACTTATGTGCGGATAGTTACTTTGGACAAGAGTTCATCAAGTTCTTCAACAGCTCTACATGTTTTGTGTGCATAACTTTCTACCATAATTGAAGACCTGAACTGCTTTTTGATAGACTGCACTGAGGACAATCTCAAGAGATATGCCATTCCTCTTCACAATGATAGCATCTCTAAACTCTCTCTTTGCTGCGAATATGGTATGTGTAAAATTTGAACCTTTACTAATGGCCCCAACTGCTTCGTGACAAACGGCACTAAGGTTAATTTTTAGAGAGATGCCCTTTCTATTCTCAATGACAACACCTCTAATCTGTTTCTCAAAAGAGAGCCTGCATCACAACACAACATACTGAAAACAGAAAGGATGGGGCAAACATGTGCCCATTCCTATAATCATCGCATGTGACCTATCTTTTGGAGAAGCCAAAATGATGTTTCCACACGAAACATGGACTTGTCTAAGTATTCATTAGGGGCGTATTCCTCTTGGAACATACGATCTATCCCAGCATGAAACTCATGCCTTGTTTGTACGCGCATCCATGATGCCTGATTGTAATATGATGTCAAAATCAGGCTGTCCATCCTAGCAACAGCACATGCTTTTCTTCATAGAGCTCCATATATGCAAGGCCACCAGAATGAGAGATTCACGCAATCCCATTTGCTGTGTTATCCTCATCAAGTCTCACACACAATCAATTGATCCGGTGTGAGAACCAGCCCACCAGCATATGCTTAAGTCTTTATCTCAAACCCATCACTAAACCTTGCAGAATTATGAAAACGTGGGCCTTGGTAAAATGTAATTAACTACCCAACCAGCAATCCATGTCATATAGCTTTTGCTCTATTTTGTGGCTCTCTCAAAGTCACGTTCTATGCCAACATACATTTGCAAACAACCCAGGATGGCAATATCATTAAAAAGCATGGTAAAAGATCCACAAGCAAAGATACCTTATATGACAGTAACATAAGCCCTCAGTTGTGTCCATGGAATGAATGTATTGCCTGCACAATATGGCCAAATAGTCACATTGCGGTAATATTGAATTCTTGCTTCTTCCTTTAGGATCTGTAGTAAGATTTTCAAAAAGCAAGCAGTAACGCATCAGCATTGTTAGCCAGAAACTTAACAAGGCATGAATCCACATACCACACATACGCTTTCATAGGTGCTACGCTCCTCAAGATGCTTTAGCCAACCTTTTGTTCAAGGGCTGCTTGGCAATAAAACCAAGACTGATTGTGGCATGGTAGTAGGACAAAGATACAAGGATATTTGAAACGTATTTGTATAGCAAATTTGATAGTTTCTATAAGTGTGAAGTACACTTCTGTTACTTATCATTATGTGATGGATCCAGAGGTTCAAGCTCTTAAAATCACACATATGATGACTCAACCTAATTTTTGTTTAGTTTACAAACTGCTCTTTGTATCAAGGGTTTGAGTGCTAATTTCTTGTATAAATTAAACAGCGAAATTGTTGCAGAGTTTCTCAGAACACAGTTTGTTACTGATTTTGTGGGTCCGCATTTGGCTCCTGTTTCCGATGGGTTAACTCTGCATATGGACTCGTAAGTGTCATGTGTATTCAAATCAGGGCCTTACTTTTATATTGATGCATATTATAGCTTCTGCTTGACTGAATGTGTGCCTGCAATAGAGTGTACTGATCAGCACTTGAAGAGTCAATGTAGTGCTGAACATTAGAGTATGGTGTGTTAGCTAAGTGTTCTTTACTCGTTTTATGAGCTGTCTTATGGCTCTTTCTGAGCATTCACCTCAGGCTTTTATTGTGATAATCTGGCTTGGAATGTTATGTAAGAAGTGCCCTCTATTTCTGTTTTTAGAGAAGAAGTTGAACAGCTAGAAGAACTCGCTCTGATGGGTGGCTTCAGAGATTGTAAATTTTTTCAAAATACTCTAAATAAACAAATATCTCTCTTGGTACACAGGTATGATTAGAACAATTTTGTAGTGTTTTGAGCTTTGAATACTGGGTTTATTCCACAGCTACCAACTTTTTGTATGGGTTTTCTCTCATTGGGGAATTTGAATTTGTTCTGCAGTTGCGAAGAAGCCTTCTGCATGCCATCAAAGGTCGTCTCACCAAAACTTTGTTGTGAAGATATTCTACTGTTGTGCGAGCTGAGAAGCCCATACATGGCTAATAGTCATGTACCAGTCTCGTTGGCATACTATGAGGTATGTATGTGACTCAGTTTCTGAGAGTCTGGTGGTGGAGGTATACTTAGAGCATGTGTTAAAAGAACTGTAAATGCCGGCAACGGCTGTTAAAATTCTATGTTGTCTTGTGTTTGTGCTAGTGTGTGTGATTCCTTCACTAACTGAAATTACTGGTTTTCTTTAGGACAAAGAAAGTTTTCCGTCGATGAAGCAGCCTTCAGGGGAACCAAGCTTGATTTTCTCAACTCATTATATATGCTATCAGATGCAGAGCATGACTTCTGATGGAGAATCTGGTTTCATTGGAATTATCCGTAAATTGAGAAAAACTTCCAAACAGGAAAATCAAAGAGCAGACTTGGAAGTCACTGCACTGCGTATTCAAGAAGGGCTGTTCTGTATTGACTTGGCCTTATACAAGGTATCCCCTGAAGTCTGGGTGTCAACTTTGGATATTGATACAACCTGGTTGCTAGCTTTATGTTATTATACCATAGGTGTGTATGACAATACTCATGGGGATTACATGCAGGAAAGGCAAATTGTTCTTCTGTTGGGTAAGGGCGACCCAGCAAGGATAGACATACCTGCAGAAGCATGGTTGATGGTCCTGGATACAAGCTGCTTTCCATTCACGAGACTGGATGGATTGGCATTCTCTATAAATTCATCTCTTTCGCACACATGTCTGTCCATAGTAAGATTTTCACTTTCTTTACTCAATATAGTTTGTGATAATTTCAGTATGAATCTCTCTAGTCTTATCCTGCTGTAGTGTGTTTGGGTTTAGATGGTCAACGTCTTGCTCAGTCTGCAAGCAGTGGGGGAGACTCTTCAAGAAGGCAGGTGTTCATCAGGAGACATACAGGGTACAGGTCATGAACAAGTGTTTAACGTGCAAGCAAACCCGGCATATCACCAAGAGTTGTCGTAGGATTGACAAGAAGGGCTTGACTCCCAGGGTGGGAGTCAAGTCCATGGATGCAGCCACTACCAGCTGGCATGTCCCCTGTCCCACCCCTCTGTATATGGGGGGACACACTATCGTGAACCTGTACACTAACGAACATAGAGTGACATACAATGGAGCATATGTGAGCTCATATGATGATGTGCCAGATAACAACTGCTAGCACCTTGTCTCAGGTCATAGGCGATCACATGTTAAGCAGAGCAAAGTACCACTCAGATGCATCGTGGTTACTCTAGCAGCTTGTACTTCATCGGATGTGCATCTATACCAAAGCAGTAATGAAGTAATACTTCTGAAGGGCTCACCTATGAACAGGAGAGGTTGAAAATTGGCGCTGGCACTCTGCCATGTCAATGTCCACCATGGGGTTGAATATAACATATGTGCCTTTTTTTTTTGCTGGAGTGAGCAATACAGCATAAGATTCCGAACATGACCTCCTCTGCATTAGAAGATCCTAAGCCCAAGAAATAGTGTGTGTGAGAACAGTAGTGAAAATTCTACATAGTCCACCACACTAATGATCAAAGATTACTTGCTCCTTCATTGCAGAAGCAATTAGTAGAATGTAACATCACTACAGTAGAGCCATTGGTAGGCTTAGAGTAAAACAAGCTAGACACTGCCAGGTGTCCCTGTATTCTGGCAAGTAGGACCACCAATGGCTCTTTACTTAACACCAGGTCTTCACCTTCACTGTTCACATACATGACCAGCTGCCAGCAGTATGTTATCATGGACATAGAGGCTCCTTTTAAGGCTTTTTGTAAAGCATCATAGCACTCGATCATTGCTCTCTGTGTATCATCAAACCAATGAATCATTCAATCACAATGGCATAGAGAAGAACACTTCATTTGGTTTGTCGTTAGGAATAGAGTGAAACAAGCTGGAAACCGCCATGTAACCTTGTATTGTAGCATGTACAGCCATAGTTGACATGGCTCTGTAGGTGTTCCTCTTTTGTGCTTGCACTTCAAATAAGTGTTTAGCGGTCTTCTTACGGCTTATGGCAGCTCTGTGGTCTGAGGTGTTGAAATACATGACTCGATGCCTTTCCTTATAAATGGCGCCTTTCCTTATAAATGGCAAAATTTCTCAGCTATGCAATAATGCTAGGAGATGCTCCCATTTTCGAGATTTTAATGCATCAGCACTCACGACAACCTCATCCAGCTGTGTCATGGTAAACTTTTCCTCGTTCACTTGCCCACATGAATTTCCACGGTATACTCATGAGCTAGTTGTCGACTTATGGAGGCATCCAGCTACTTGCATCATGGTCAAACGCATATCTTGGACTCGCCCATTTGATTTTTCTAAGTATTGTTGTATATCTTTTTGCAGGGAACTGTAGTCGATGTTCGCCTGACAAACGGGAAAGCACGTCTGCTTTCATATAATGATGCTGTAGCCCCACTAGCCGTTAGTGGTATGTTTCTCAGTATCTTGTGTTCCTGTAGCTGTGATGAAGGTTTTTCGCGTCTGACAGTCGAGTTAGTTCAGGGACATGTTTGGTTTTAGAAGGGATAAAATGCTATAAGCGAGGAAAATAACGGGTTGAAATTGGTTTGTGACATTCTGGGAAACACAAGACGCGGGCAGTTCTCTATATCGCATGCTGGAATGACGTACTTCCTTAGTTGATAAAGAAGAATTCTATGCATGTTGTCTATCCTCACATTCTTTTGTTGTTGGTCTAGCTTCGAGAGGCCTCGCTTGTATATTCGCTGGACAGCGGAGGGCGTTACTCTACGACCTGGAAGAAGATGAAGACGACGGAGAGGAAGACACAGAAATGGATTGAGCAGTCAAGTGATGATATATAGATAGAGGCGTCTTTCAATGGATATGGCCTTGTGGGTTTATAACACAGCAAGCTTGGCAGGCTATTTGAACTGCTCGAGCAATGCTGGCAGATTAGTTGTGGTTGCCGGCCATTCTTATGTGTCTTGCGTTGGTTGTAAAGCTCAGCTTCTTCTCTCTCAGCTGTAATCCTGACCGACTGACAAGTCCAGTAATGCGCAGCGGGGCTTCTGGTCAGCTTGTAAGCCAGATGTAAAACCCGACGGCGGTGAGCCCGTAGACGTGGCACCTACTCATTTTGATGGCCTTACCCTTTGTCTCTATTGAATAGATCACCTTTGCCTGTAGAGCCTATCCCGTCAATGTGTGCATGAACGCTGGCGCGATGGTCCGCCGTCCACGCATGCATCTGTAGACCAACATTTTAGACAATGATGACAATGACGACAATGGTTTATGTGCACGTCTGCACGCGTGAATAGAGATTTGCAACCATATGGAACAATGCATGATTCCCCAAAGTGATTTTTGTGTGCATGTACATGTGATATGAACTTGTGCACACATACATATATCTCCTTACAATTTTTAATTAGCAATGTATGTAGATAAGTTTGTGAACACATAAATATGCATGCATATATTGAGAGAGAGAGAGAGAGAGAGAGAGAGAGAGAGAGAGAGAGAAATCAAATGGAATGGGCACAATGTAATTGTTTAGCGGGGAGACATTGTAAAGCAACTTGGGTATTCCTTGGGAGTGGATGTGCAGCCCAAACACTTGCTGAATTGGATCTTGCAAAAATTAGAAGCCAAATTTGTCTATTGAAAATCTCCAACTCCGCCCTTTCATGTGCACCTTAAAGTGGTGTAGACCATTATGCTTTCCATGCTCACTTTTGCCATTGTTGCCTTGGTCTAATGTTGCTTTGAAGAATCTCACCTACCACTTTTGTTTTATGTTGTGGAGAAAAGGCTATGTATATTGGCATATCATGGTTTCTTGGAATTGTGTGTTTGCATATTGAAATCTGTAGGGGAAGGGGTGTCTTGGATGTGGAGACCCATATGATAGTCCTTTGTTGGTCGCTTTTGTAATGCATGCGTGCTAGTCAACAGCCTTGGGTAATTATTGTCTATTTTTTCCTTGATCATGATGTTTGCCAGGGTAATACGAAGATTTTGGGTTGATGGCATGTCTTAATGCTAAGGTTGAGTCCTCTACATCTGCTTCAGTTCTTCACAATCACTTGTATGTTTGTAGATATTGATACTTTGCAAGGTTTGACCACATCTAGTCAAGGACAGATCATGTGCTAATTCTTTCCAAATGGAAAATTTAGCGGTATCTCTTTTGCTTTTGTGGAAGGACAAATAAAAGAATAGACCCAAGTTGAATCACATGGCTCTCCTTGGATTGGTCTCGGTGGGGTAGATGCCACTCTCGCCTCATGGTGCAATCATGCCTTTTTGCACTGTCATATGGGTCTTCTAAGTCCCTGGTGGCTATCGTGACCTTTGGGGCAATGTTTCTAGCAGACCTTTGTAGGATTGCAAATCTTTTCTTTTCTTAGATTTGCCATGTCCCTAGCAGGATTAGAACCTTTCAAGCCACTTGAGTCTCCTCTCTTCATATGATTAGATTTACCAGCTCATGATTAAAGACCATTCATGGTTGATAATCAAGGCTAATGCATTTTGGGGGTTGCACAAATCGAAAGCGCGGTGGAAGTTGATAGTGATCAAGGGATGGCACAACAAAACCCCATTCAAATGTAATGCATTCATTTGGTGCATGGTGGGTGGCCTTTTCCTTGTTTTGGCTCTTCGTTGTCATGGTATTTTCAATGGGAACTACTTTAGTACTGCTGTAATGGAGTCTAACTGTCATTGATTTATCTTGTTCCTTTTTCCATGAAATTAGACTCGTTTATGATATTTGGTATGCTGTGGTGGACACTAGGATGCGTCCTTTTGATTGGGTTTTTGGTAAGCCTAAACATCATGGTCGCAATTCCATATGAAGATTTTGTTTCACTTTCTTAGATTATGGGGCTATTGGCATATTTGGGCTACTTTCAATTTATTCATTTTTTATGTTGCCTTGGTATCCAAAGACATGTTGCAAAGCTGGAAGGACTTCTTTAGTGGTAGTTGGATCTTATTTTGCACGTTGATATTGTTTATAAAGGATTTAGTACATTGGTATCGGGTGGTTCTTCAAGGGACCTTACCTTGATTTTTGTATTCCTTTATGCTCTTTTCTCCTTTGACCTTTGTGTTTCTTCAGAAAAGAAATGCATGATGGCTTAGGGCCACCCTGTATCTTGTAATCTTATAATCTTGTACATTTTTTTGTAATTAATATAATTACCTATTACCTATTACCAAAGAAAAATAGAGATCAAATGGTCTTTACTAAAAAAAAGTGTTGGTCAATAGCCTTGGGTTTCCATAACAAACTTCTTTTTGGAGGACATGAGTGTTTTGCATGGTGATACTTATTTCAATCCTCATAGTGTTATGCTATCTATGGTGATCAACTTGTAATCCCCTAGATTTGCCATGTTATTCACACCTAGTTCGTTCATGGGAAGTGGTGCTTGAGAAGTCCTCTTGGCACCAAGCAAATGATCAATTGCACATTAATTCTCTACAAGATGATTTGTTAGTTGCTTCTAAAATTGTTTCATGAAAAGAAAAGCATCAAGCTCGGCCTAGGTTGCACAGAATGGTAAGTCTACAGGTAGTTTCAATTGTTTATGTGCTTCCACTTGCATGGTAAACTTTGATGATATTTTGGTTAGTTTGAAGTAGTTTTTATGTACCTAGAGGGTGTCCTAATTTATTGTGATATGCTTCTACTTGCACAAATTTTGATATAGTTGCGGTTAGGGTGAATAAAATTTCATGTATTTAGAAGGTATCATAAATTTTGGGAAACCATTTCAATATCTTTGCTTGTTTGGCAACTTTTTCCTATTTGGAGGTGGATATCTCTTGGCAAGATTGAAAAAATAGTGAAAGGATGATCTTAGAGCACCAATTTACCAATCAGATATATTACTTACTAAAAAATAGAAATGATCGATGGATAAATGTTTTCTCTTCTAGGTCTTTGCAATGGTAGAGTTGTTAGCGTGCTTATGTTATTCATGTGGGTTTGCCATATCCTAGTTTTGAGCTCATGTCAAAGTTTGATGGAGGCATAGGAGCTTTGGCAATTTAGGTGCATTTTCTTTATTTGTTGGCTTCTTGTGTGCATTCCTAGGTCAGTTACTATTTTCCACAGTCTACAAACACCTGTTGGACATTGTCATTGTCATATGGGATTTTTAAAGGGTCACCTTTTTTTTGGGCACTTTTCACTTCAATGATTAGCATTAAATGTTGGTCGGCTAGCAAATACATATGGTCTCTACTTTTCAAGGCATTGTGCTATGTTGTGGGGGCATCCATGCACCCACAATATTGACTTTTTAGCAGATCTAAATTGACAACTTTATTCAGCCATGTGACGATTGTTTGCACTTTTACACTTTTGGGGCTATTGCCATAATTGGATTATTTGGAATGCATTCCTTTGTTCCCCTTTTCGAAGTGCATAAGCACCCTGGCCATTTGAGAGGTCTCTTACATTAGTCGTTTTGGGAAAATAACTTCAACTATGTGTGGAGACTAGGAGAGTAGTGAACTGGGGAAGAACAACAAAGTTGAGTGGCAAAGAATTGGTTGGCAATTTGCAAGGGTTCTCTGGGGAGCATCTTTAATGTGACCCAAAGTTGTTAGGATCCTTAAGAATTCAATGCTCTATCAAGTATTGCTAACTTTATCCATGTTGCATTTGGATGACCTGATGTAAAGGAGTCAAATTGTTGAGCTTCCTCTACTTCACAAATCCTTTCATATATATCAGATTATTTGTTTGTAGGGACAAGCTCCAAGATGATTAAGAGTGCATGCAAAAGAGGTGAGGATCATCCCATCTTTATGCAGTTAGATGATTATATTCATATCATACTTTTATTAAGGGAGGCACTTTCTTCCTTGAGAGTAGTCACTTTTGGGATTCCATGCTTCTTTTTACTTTGATTTATGTTTAGCATTGTAACTTTACCTTACTTTTTCAACAAGTGTAAGCTTTGCAATATGTTTGCATATGATAATAATTTATATAACTTATTGTGAGTTTTGCATAATTGGTACTTGGGATTCATTTGTCACCATAAACTAGACATGCTCTCTAGGAAGCTCTTTAAAGAAGTTGCTATTTTTTAAATAGTGAAACATAAGTAATTAAAAAAAAAGTATGTCTACATTGGAATGCAAAAATTTGAAGATGAGAGTAAAGGTAGTGTTGCAAGCATAACTCATTAACTAATAGTCTAAGGAGTTTACATATGCACATGTGTGTGACTAAATTAAGCATAAACAACACATAAAAGACCAGGAAATATGTGTTGGTAACTAGAATCTAGCTATTATCATTAATTTCAAAGATGGGAAAAATTCCACACCAACTTGAGGGCCAATGCAACCCAAGGATATTTTAATTGTAGATTGATAAGAAATTCCATTGTTGAGTATGTTTACAAATAATAATAAGTGATGGTATTCGAAAAATAATGCAACCATCAATACTTACACCATATGGCAGTGGAGTTACAAAGAGTGAAATGTAATCTATATTGATTTTTCAAAGGCATCGTTAATCTAGATTCATAAGCAATTTCTTTGTTTCAATCTATGGATAAGTGTCATTGTAGCTTCCTTACTCAAATAAGAAGAAGATTAGAGTCCATGAGTCCATTAACCATTGTGGCATGTGCACTATGTGCTAGGCTTGTTTACGATTGATGTTGTTCATGTGGAAAATGATGCTTTTTTTTGGGCCTTCTATCTTATGTATTGTTACTTAGCACATGTAGTAGTAGATATTGTAGCTTTTGTTGCAAGCTCACTTTGCAATATTATGTATATATTGTTTAGTTATTAAACTTTGGATTACTATTTTTTGATCAACTTCAAAAAGCTCCACTTCATTGCACAAATATGGGAAGGTAGTAATCAACTAAATGCTTGGGTCTAGTACGTTGGTTAGTATGTAATGCACATATATATTCATGATATAGCTTGAGAAGCTAGCAATAGACTTAACATTTGGATCTAGGTGGTTTTTGTCACAATTCTTTCCAATTACACCTTGAGATAGCATTCAAAAGAGCATTCACTATGTTGTAAAAAGCATTGTGATTGTCTAATTTTGTGAGGTATCACTCAATATCACTCTAAGATTAAAGGTTGGATCTTTAGGAGGATCCCTCAAGGTGCCCATTGGAAGAAGAGTAGCCATTGCATTTTGCATATTTGACTCACAATTTCAATCAACAATAAGATGAAGAAAGAAACATATAACTCTACCTATGGTATTTCAAGGTTAGGTTTCCTTTGACATTAGTTAAAGGCAATGTTATAAGATCATGACCTTGCTTCTTAAGTTAAATTTTCAATGAATACTATCTTCCTTCTAGACAGATTGTGATTAGAACATATCAAAGAATCCCATGATATTATAGACACCTTGATCCTTATGAAACTAATCAAGAAAAGGGAAACCTTCAAGATTCTTGACCCTAGTGGCTTAAGAGATCTTAAGAGGCTATTAGTCTTTTTGACCTAAAAAAGGAATGATGTTTTAAACTCCAAAGAAGACGGGATTGAATATTCGAAGTTAAGAAAAAATAGCCAAGTAAAGGATGTAACATCCTTGCTTGTTTGTATTGCCGAGCTTTAGTACGCTGACATTGCAGCTACTTAGGTATGTAAGACTCCACCAAAAGCTTTATTTGTGGCTCATAGAAATATCAAGCAACCAAGTTCACAGTCATATCTTGCATTTGGTACATCATGACACATAAAATCTTTTCGCACTTTTTGAAATTGGACTTGCATATAGATACAATACGTTTTTGAAATTTGACCTACATCGAGGTACATATCAAAAGCACACATTTTGTAGAAAAAAGTGAAAATTTAAACCTATGATATTTTTTATTTTTTTGGCATGCAAAACGTGCACCCTTGTCTATCATTTTATAAAGCTTGTGGGGGGTTCACTAGTTTAGTAGGTAAACAACATGTCTTGCCTTGCTAGTGTGTAAAGGAGAGCATATGCAAACCCACAAATAAAAAAGTAGGCATTGAGAACATGATGGAATTAAAACTATTTATTAACTATTTTCTATCTTTAATGCTTTATTAAGCATACACTTTTCTTGATATGCATTTCTCAATATGCTTTAGTACATGAATTGGTCCTTTTGCCATTGACTTTGTGTTTTGGCAATAATTTTTTGATATGCATTTCTCAATATGCTTTAGTACGTGAATTGGTCCTTTTGCCATTGACTTTGTGTTTTGGCAATAATTTTTTGCCTTTCATAAGTCTTTGAACATAACCTTTTCTCTTACCATTTAACTTGGGAAAGTTGAAGTCAAGTGAAGCTGCCATTACTTCTTACCATTTTATGTAGTGTTGTTATGTACTAGCACATATTATTTTAACTCAAAGAAGAGGTCATGTGTTCTTGTATATGGCCACATGTTAATTTAGCTCAAGGAAGTTGAAGCCAAATGATGTTTCTTTTGCTTTGGCAATGACCTAAGTTTAATGCATACAAAAATTTCATGCATTGAAAGGTTTTCTGTTCACACACACACACACACACACACACACCCACCCACCCACCATTATTTAATGGAGAAAATAGAAAGGTGCTCATTATTTGCCCAAATGGTGGGTGCCTTTTATTTTGGAAAATGAAGAAGGGGTTTCATATTTTTCCTGGACATTCATAAACGGTTTTTAAAGCTCAAATGTGACTTCCCTCTTCTCTTTTATGATGTTAGCTTACCAAATGCAATTGCCTTGATGATCCTTTCGGTGGTTAGAATCACAATGGCCTTTCTTCAATGCTTGATTTCTTTCTAAAGAAAAAGCATAACAATAGGGTATCTTGATAACTTGCACATCCCAAAGCTTGATGAGACTGAGCCTCAAGTTGATACCGAGTTAATTACTCCATCTAGTCCAAAGTTAGATCCACATAGGTCACCTTTTTAATATTTGGTCACATAAACCTCATTTGGAATTCAAGTGAAGATCCAACCAATATTTGAGCTCATATGTGACTTTTCCTCATAATGGGGGCCTTACAACTTTGAGAATCATGGATCATTGGAGGCACCTTACAAGGTTGGAGCACTCAAAATATCTAACACCCCTCCTTAATGTCCACATGTAGTTGAACTACATCCTTAGCCCAATGTTGACTTGGAAGATGAACTCAAAGAGGAGATCCTTTGTAAGTGCCTTAGTGAAAATATTTTCACTATTACCCTTTGTTGGATAGTAGACCAACTCTATTATCCTATCCTTGATCAAATCACATAAACAAAGATATTGAATCTCTATATGTTTGGTGCACGTATGGGATATTCGATTTTTTGCAACGGTGATGCAACTTTAATTGTCCCTTCTTTGCACAATTAGCTCTTCATTCTAAACTTCGATGTGCCATAGGATCCTCCTTAATCATGCTATTTGACATGTAGCAAAATGGGTTGATTTGTGTCTCGATACAAGACAAGGCTACTTTTGGTTGCTTCTTGTTGCTAATCTAAGAGAAAATCCTTGAAGCCAAATGAGAAACAATAACTAAAAACTTATTTTTCCTAGAATCATCATTCCCACCCAATCTAGTTACACTCCTTAATCAAAGAAGTTCCACAACCATAGGTGATACTATAGTTAAGAGTTCTCTTCAAGTATCTGAGCACTCACATTAGCTTTTCAATAACTCTAATGGGGTTCATTTGGAAACCTTCTTAAAACACCAATACAAAAATTGATATCTAGCCTAGTGTTGTACAAATAGATGAGACTGTTAACCAACCCTTTGTATCTCCCAATGTCTACTACTGTTGATGTATCATTAATGGATAACTTCACATTGCCCTCCATAACTATAGATATCTCTTTGCAATTGACCATGTCAAATGCTTTCAAGATCTCCCATGGCATAGTTCTACGAAGAGATGAAGATATTTATTCACTCTTCCTTGACTTCAATTCCCAAAAAAGGTACATCAAGCCAAGTTTGTCATTTCAAACTCAAAACTCAAAGTCCTTCAAGTTTGATGGATCATATGTTCACAGTCACATGTTATAAGAAGGTTATCCACATATAGGATAATCACTACAAATTGCACCATCCTCATTAACATACAAGTTAGCATTTGAGGTACATCTTTTGGAGTGTAAGATTTAGAAGAACTTATCTATTTGTTGATATTATATTCTAGGGGCTTGTATCATCCTATACAATATCCTTTTCGGTTTACACTTTTGTTCTCAAAATGGGTGGCCTCAAACCCTAATGGTTGATCCATGCACACCCCCTCCTTGAGGTTATTGTTTAAGAAAATCTATTTAACAGCCATTTGGTCAACTTTTCACTTCTTGTGAGTGGCCACTACAAATACTATTGAATAGTGTTCATTCTAGTAGTTGAAGCTAATAATTCTTAAAAATCAACCCCTTCAACCTATTAAAATCATTGTGCAAGTAGTTTGATTTTGTACTTTTCTAAAGTCCATTGGCCTTGTACTTTATGTTCTAGACCCATTTAGTGTGAATAATATTCCTCTTGATTGGTCAACCTACTAATTTCGAAGTATCATCCTTCATTATGTAATCATACTTAGCTTGCATAATTGATATGTATGGTAGATGTATAAGTGCTTTGTCCATGTTAGTTGGCCTCTTTACTTCTTTACTTCTCATATAATATCAACCATCAAGGCCCTATTGACTATGTGAGAAGAAGCCTTTCTTTACTCCACCACTCTCTAAAACCTCCTTGGTCCATTTGTCCTTTTCTCAAGAGTTGTAGGCATAATATTGTTTCGATCATAAAGTTGCTTCACCCATTGCGGCAAGGGATTTTCCATGGTGTGATAGCATTTGGTGGCCTTTCCCTTTATTGTCTAATGTGGATGTTTCCTCCTCCGTAAGAGTAGGGATAGCTCTTGGGATTGTTTCATAGTGGACTACTTTGCTTGATGTTAAATCGGAAGAACATTCCTTTTCTCCCACTATATGTGGTTGCTCCCTAATGCCACATTATGGCTTGCTATGATTTTCTTTATCTCTTAGTTATATGATTTATAAGTCTTGTTGGCCATTATAATCCAAGAAGTTACATTTGGTGCTTTTTGGTTGTAACTTGTTTCACTTCTCATTTGGAGTATGTGCATTATATTCATATCCAAAACTATTGGTTTCCTACTATCGTAGGTCTCTAGTGGTATTTCTCCCTTTTGCATCTTTTTGTAGCTTTGATTGGAACTATAACAAAATAGGTGATAAGAGAGTGTAACAAATTTGTAAGCAAGTGATGAATTGAGAATATCAAGAATTAAAAACTTTGATTATTTAGATGAAAACAATAGATAATTGATGAATCCTTGTTGGTGCTTTAATTAGGAAGCTTTAATAGCACATAAGGAATAGATGAGAGCAAAGACTATGTATATGAAAAAGTGCAGCTATACAAATAAATGAGCCACAAATTGACATGCTAAATAGAGTATTGCATGTATGCTTTTTTGAGCATGCGACCAAAACTTATGTATTCACGATAGGTCCATAAATTATGCCCCCCCTCCACACCTTATCCCAAGAAGGAAGCATTAGGGAGGTCCGGATTATTTTGCTTCTCTTTTTCAATCTAAGGGATCTAGGATCTCATCTAAGGAACCAATTCAAAGTCCAACTTGTGGAACAAAAGGACGCATCTCATTATTTGGCCTTCACATCTGCCTTATTCATCAGGAAGGACAGTGCCTCATGGTTCACATAAATCTTGAAGTATGTCAACAAGAGGTAGTGTCGAAACTTCTCCAAGGCAAATAGTGTTGCGAGGCATTCTAACTCTATCTCACTATGTAGTTTCTTTCTCGATCAGTGACCTTAAAGCTTGCATAGTAGATAGGCTGATCTAGCTTCGAGGAGCCTTTTCGACATAAGACTCCATCTAGCCCTTCGACAGATGCATCGATGTGCACATGGAATTTCTTTGTCCAATCAGGAGGTTGTAGGGTGGGTGCTTCAATCAGAGACTGATTCAAGGTATCAAAAGCTTCTTCACAATTAACTGTCCAAGTAAACTCTGCATCTTCCTTTGGAACTTATGCAAAGGGATTGCTTTTGTTGCAAAATGAGCAATGAACTGCTTGTAATAGCCCACATGAACAAGAAATCCCCTCAACTATTTGAGGTTGGTTGGTGTGGTTGGAGCTAAAATCTTTTCAATCTTGATGGGATCTATTGCTATACCATGTATAGAGATAATGTGGCCTAGAAGAACTCATGAAGAGACTCTGAAGATGCATTTGTCGGGTTGGGGGAGATATCATACTCCCGTCATCGATCAAAGCACCGTTCCAAGTGTCCCAATGCTCACGAATTAGGCTATAAACACAGAAGTCATCTAGGTATACCTCATAAGATCATATAGGTGATTTTGGAATGCGGCCATTATCACTCTTTGAAAGGTAGCAAGGGTGTTATGGAGCCCAAATGGCATCACTTTGTAAGCATAGGTTTTCCATTCCGTTGTGAAGGTTATTTTGGATTGATCTCCTTTCGCTATTTGGACTTGATTGTACCCATTGAATCTATCCATTAGGGAATAGAGTTCATGTCTTACCACTATATCTAACAATCAGTCTGTGAAAGGAATAAGAAAATGATCCTCCTTTGTCTTGGAATTCAACTTGTGAAAGTCCACACATATTCGTAGCTTTCCATTCTTTCTTGAGTACTACCACAATGGGTGAAACCCATTCGCTATTAGCCATTGGATAGATAAACTCAGCTTCAAGGAGCTTCAATAATTTGACTTTCACTAAGGCTAAGTAATTTGGATTCATGCGCCTTTGCCTTTGCCTCACAGGTTTGGCATCAGGCTCTAAGTTGATGTGATACTAATGCACCATGGGATCAATCCCTTTTAGACCTTTATATGACCATGCAAAGATGTCTAAGTTCTCCTTCATTAGTAGGTCATGCATGACCAATAACTCCTCTTCTAGAAGATTGATATCCACCTTCAAGTGACATTCGATACCATCTATATCCACAAAAGTTAATTGCTTTTTCCCTTCCACTTCACGGATGAAGGTCCCATGGACTGTTTCTGGATATAGATCCAACTGAGATGCTGAAATGGTATCATGACAGTTTTGAATTTTATGGGAAAGTTCATTATCTCTTAACTCGAGGACTCATCTTAAAAGGATGCCTCTAGGAACGTCACATAAAAGGGAGACCATCTGGATTCTGTTGGGGGGGAAGAGGTTGCAAGATTAGGATCCGTTGGCAAGGTGGATCATGACTGTCCTCTCTTGAGAAGGTAAATGATGGCGAGAAGAGCCACTACTAAAGGAAGGCTTATTTTGCTTAATCCATGTCTTATAGAGATTTTGCATATGCTGTGATTCATTTACCAGTCCAAACGATACTAGAGTCATTATGTCCAATTGTATGGGATCTTTATCTTTTGCAACTTTTGAGACTTCCTCCTCGTTCCTATCCTCTTCTAGTTGGATAGATACCTCCACTTGCTTCCGTAATCTTCATCTTGACTTTTATCATCGTTCTCTTCAAACTGCAACTCTGCCTCTGTAGGGGTTCTATAGGAGAAAAACAAACTCTCTGTTGTATATTTTGCTTTTTCTTTTGCTTTTGTCTCTACTTCTATCTCTGCTTTTGTTGCCCTTGGCTCTAATGTGGCCATGTAAAAGGGAGAAAAGTATATCCATGTCTCTATCTCACTATCACATGTAATTTCAGAAGTCATTTCTAGTTCAAAAAGCAGGTATTCCCTCGTCGTCGACAACAAAGACTTTATTTGTTTTGGGAGTTGGCTTACGTGTCCATTGTTAGGGAACGTGTCTTTGTTTTCTTGAAAAAGAGTTGTTTAATAGCTTCTTCCTCTGCTAATGTAATATCTATAACTTTTTTGGAGGAGATAGAGGTGGATCCATTACCCTTTTGTGAGCCATACAACTTTACTGCCACCTCGTTGGGTCCTTTGCCTAGGATCAGGGTTTCCTTGAACCAATCCGTTCGTGCTCTTGCTTCAAAAATCCATGGTCTTCCCAACATCAATATAGGATATGAGGTCCCATAGGAATTTGGTTTTACCACCAAATAGGTTAGTCAATAGTATCATCCTCTGAGAGTTATCTTCACATATGGGAGAACGCCCAAAGACTTAATTATGTTGCTTTGATGTGCTTAGTCTAATAAGCCACTATGTAGGCTGCATACCTTGTAGTCCTAAATCCTTCATTGTCACATCTGTTATTATATTCACCGATGAGCCACCATCAATTAATGCATCTGCATAAAACATCCTTCAATCCAAATGCATATCTCTGAGGTACCAGGATCCAAGAAGGCGTTAGCTATATCCACTTTCTTCATAGGTTTTGGGGCTTTATTGGAATTAGTGGTAGTTGTGAGGGCAATCCTTAGGCCATGCCTTCCTATTAGTATGCTTTTAAATTTCTTTTAGCAACTGGGGGATATAATTAGTAAAAATTGTCAAAATGTTAGGTTTGGTTTGAATGTATCTAGGTTTTTGACCAAGCCATAATCTTTGATAGGGTCCACGGGCTTCTCCAGTCGGCTAGGGAATGGAGCAACAACCACTCTCATTTTTTCTTTTTCTTTTAGTAGTGGCAATATCTGCACTTCTTCTATTACTAGGGGTACTTTTGCATCCTCTATATCCTCGATATTTGGTCATGTCTCTATAGCTGTCTGTGTATCCTTCTGTGATATTGGACTGCTCTGTACTGCATTGTTATGTTATGTACTATTCTTTTTCTCTTTTGGAAGATTGAACTTCACTATTTTGGTAGAGGAAACTTTGTATTTTGGAACTATGGGTTCTTTTTTCTTGGCATGTGTTATTGTGGAAACTTCCAATTCCACCAAGTTGGAGGTAGGTTCTTAAGTCTTCGATTGGTTATAAGTGGTGTTGTGGTGGCTTTCACAGGAGTTGGACTAGGATAGTATTTTGTGGTGTGGACTTCTTCTTTGTATCGACTGCATAAGGGCTTGCAATCCATTGACCTTCTAGGATTTGGACAATTTAGTGAGATATGTTTCTTTTTTCCACATTTGTAACACTCCATTTCTCATCTCTAGCCACTGCTAGACTATCATCCTTTGTAACTTTGAGACAAAAATCTCCTTGGTCCAAAATTAAGACCGAACTCTCTAGGCTTTGGTCCGATATCTTGGGTTTTCATCTTGGATTCCAAAAAGTTAAATCTTGCTTCTTTATCTTTCTTCCTTCTTTCATGCAACTCCTTCCAGAGAGCAAATGTCCTTTGTATGGTTCTTCCTTAAACAATAAGAACATAAGGCTCAATAGTTGGTTTTCAGGCATATTCAGTGGCTAAATGTCCCGTCTGTGATTGAATTTTTTGCACCACGTATTAGATTGCATTGTCTCTTCCACCTCCTGTAGTACTAAATATGTTGGCGATATTCACCTTCAGTGTCTACAGCTATTTTATAATCACATCCATTAGCTCTTTTTTTATGCTTGCCAACTGAATTGGGCAAATACTCCTTCAAAATTTCTCCTCCTTGAGTACTTGTAGTAGGGTTTTGGGAAGCCTCTGTAATCACTGCATAGACTAGTTGAGGTGATCTAGAGGGTCCTTTGTTCTGATTCTAATTCAGAGCTTCTGTTATTGTTCAGACTGGTGGTTGTTGGTTTTAGTTGGTAGAGTTCCATTGTTGTTATTGAGTTACCATTGGGAAAATTGTTGAGATCACTATTGTTGTGGTTGAACCATCATTTGAGATACTACTATTTGCACCCACTGTGAATTTGGTAAATTGTACTGTGACACTCTTTGTATCTGAGGGTATGGGTAGGAAACAATCCCTAGGATTGTATTTGGTGGGTATATTATTCTTGGCATGGGAGGAGGTAAGACTCCTCTTCTTGAGGTCATCGACAGACTTCAACTTCATCGTACAATCTTGCACCTTCCACTGTGGCTTGTAGGTTGACTGGCCGTCTTAGCTCCACAAACTTACAAACTTCTTGTTGGAGGTCTCTAAGAAAAAAACCCTTCTAGATGCCTTCATCCAAGTGATGGTTGGTCCATCTCTTCAGTATGGATTCCATTTTGGAGACATATGCTTCTACTCGTTCTCCAGAGGACTAATTTAAGTTCATGAACTCCTCTCACATCCGCTCTTTAAAACCTTCATGCTTAAATTTACTGAGGAAGGCCACCTTTAGGTCATCCCATGTGCTAAAAGTTCTTGCTGCTTATCTCTCATACCACTGAAAGGCCACACCTTTAAAAGTGGTAGGGAATATTGCCAACCAAGGAGATTCTGGCATTGTTGGCTACACATGCTACAATGAACTCAACTACATGAAGATTAGGGTCTTCATTGTACTCTCCCTTAAAAATTAACAACGGGACTATATCCACTAGTTTGTCCTCATTAATATTTTCAAGACGGATTTGGCTAGAAAGGGGACCTTGATTTTCCATGGGGACTTCTTTAAAGAGTGCCGCAAGGGTGTCAAAGGAGGCTTCTGCCTACTAGCTTGTTCTGGACTTCGATTTTTGCCTTGTCTCTTCTCGCACGTATGTCTGGATTCATTCTAGTGCTTGCCTCTTGAAAGCCACCCTCCCATGAATACAAATAAGTACAAAACCAGAGTAGAAACATGCAAAATCTATACACATGGTTGCACCATTGATCTCAAAAATTGAAACAAACCAGAAGGATCTCTCTTAACAAAATGAACAGAGACTCTTCATCTTCATCTTCTTTCATTTTCATTGCACAAAATAAATAGGAAAGAGAGAAGAAGGGAAATAGAAAATTTTACAATGAAGAGAGAGAAGAGAGGAGAGAGAAAAATTTTTGACCATCCAAAAGGAGAATGTGTCTTGGAAGAAAGGGAGAGAAAGAGGTACATAATCACTTGTGCACTCCACCCCACCTTTTCCCCAAAAGACACAAAACCTTTCATATTTTGTATTATTTCTTTGAAATTTTGCTAGATTTGTATTCATAAGGCTTTAGCCTTCATGTTTCAATTCTTTCTAGCTTATTACAAATGCATCAGCATACACTTTTGTATATACCATTTATTTATGATGTATGTGGATGTGGCCCCCTCATGTATAAGAATGTATTTTAGTGCTTTTGCAACAAAATGAATGTTAATTCCTTTACAAAACCTAGAAATGTGATATATGCATAGACATATTTGTGCCTTGTTTTAATGCTTCTTTTGGTGTCGTCATTTCCTCCCACATTGAAATGTGAAGCATCCTTGCAAACTAGGTTGAAGAAGAACCACTGTCCAACACAAAACACTTCCAAAATTGTTAATCAAACTACTTTGATCACAAGGCCTAGCCATGGTAGGGTATGGGATTCCAAAACCATGACCGCCAGAGTAAGGGAACTCTTGCCTCAAATATACTCCCACACTGAAAAACTTGCATACTTGTCAAAGGGCTTTGTCTTTGATATGGGATCACAAGAAGAACTTTTCTACCAAATGTAAGGAGGAAGACTCCATAAAAGGCTCCAAAGTCACTTGAAGGAAAAGGATTTGGATTGTAGAAAGGTCTTCATTATCTCTTTATATGGAGTAGGATTATTAGTGTTGTGAGGTATGAGGATGGGATATTAATAGAGGATTATAACTTGACAAAGGGCTTTGAGTCTATATATCAAGGATATGAGGTTTATGAACCTTTAGTTTATGTGTTTAGCTTTTATCTTTTCTTGGTTTATTTTTTTTAAAAATGGTTCCTTTATATCTTGAAGTATATATTTCTATAGTTTAACACTTTTTTTGTTTCTCTAAGGGTTATATAGGGTGGGCCATGTGGACACACATATCCAAAAGGAAAAACAAAATTGTGACTATGTAGGAAAATGGTTGTGTTGAGAAAAGGGTCATGTTGAGAAAAAATATGGATGGGAATCTGTGTTAAGGAAGTGAAAGTAATGAAGATGCACTTTGTGGGACTTTTATTGTGTTGTATAAGGGAAATAAAATAGCATGGGAACAAGATTTAATGGAAAGGATGATTAATTGAATTCAATGTTTATATGAATTTTTAAATAAAAAGGTTAAAGGTTTTGAGATAAGCAAAGAAGAAGGAGAAGTCAATGATGTTGCTTTGCAGATATGGGGGTCGCTGTAGGAGATAGTTGTGTCTTTAAGCCGAGAGGTGTAGATTCAAGGTGTCGAGGGAGGATAGAAGTTTCCAAGGAGATCAAGGTGGCATCATGGAGAAGGAGAGGAGTAGCCAATGAAGAAGTGCACTACCTATTCTTTAGCATCTTCTTCTTTTTCTTCTTTTGCTTTTGCTCTTTGCCTATTTCACATGGAGGTTGTGGCGAGAAGGGGAAGATGATGATTGAAGGCATCGGCTACTTTGGAAGCCCCCTCATAAGCCTATGTGAGGCAGTATATTTTGGAGTGTTAAAAAGGGGATTGCATTGTCGGAATGAGGAATTAGCCTACATGAGGCAGAATGGCATGAAAGAGAGAGAGATGCAATTGAGTCCTCTCTTTCTATCTCTCTTTTTTTCTCAAAATTACACTCGACTTCTGGAGTGATGAGAGTAGGGCATGATCAAATCCAAGAAATGAGACTTTGTTTAAGAGACATTCTCACATGGAAACCCCTTCATAAGCTTGTACGAGGAAGCATCTTTAGTAGCGCAGGAAAAGGATCAAGTCATCGGAATGAGGAATTGGACAGTGTGAAGTGAGGTAGGGTGGCATGAAATAGACGGAGATGCAATTGTGACCACCCTCTCTCGCTCTCTTTCTTTGTGTCTCAAAATCATTCCCTCTCTCCTTTACCTATTTTCTTTTTATTTCCCAAGATTGATCTGAAAAAGGACATGTGCTAAACAATGGTGAATATCACTAGCCTTTAGATGCTATTGTAAGATCATGCTATGAAATTGTCAGAGAGAGAACTAGAGAGAGAGAGAAAGAAGAGAGAGAAGACTGCAGAAGAGAGAGAAAGACTGCAGAAAGAGAGTGATGAGGAGAGAGAAAAACTAGAATTGTAGAAAGAAAGATAGGAAAGAAAGAGAAGCCATGGAAGCTATGAGCAAGATAGGAGAGAAGGACAGTAATTGTATTAATGTGTCAAAAGATGTGAAAAATTACATGTCCTCTCCTTTTATACCAATGTCAGTGTGACATGGCATAATATCAATATTATTTTTTACACTAAATCCTTATTCCTAGCTTCTTACAATCCATCCCTTCCCAAAAGTTTTTGTCCTAAAAAACAAACTTGAAAGACTAGAAAAGAATGGATAAAACAGAGTACTACTCTGTTTTTACAACTTTACAAATGAAAAAATGAATGAAGAATGACCAACATATGGACTAAAATTGAAGAACAAGAGTAGGCCTCAGCTATATACATGATATGGAATACTTCAAAAGTATATGGAGCCGTAAAATCTTCAACATATAATCTCAAAATGAAGTAGACAGCTTGCTGTGTAAACAGACCCTGTTGGACCAAATTTGCCATAACTTCTAGTAGAAGTGTCCAAATGAGGCGTACCATATATCAAAACGGAGCTCTTGAAGAGTACTTTAAGCAGCGCATGTAGATAAATTAATTCTAAAAATTAGGCACGATAAAAACTATTCTAAAATAGTATGCTGTCCTAAATATGTTTGCCCAAAACTAGCTCCATAATCAATAGGCTTCAACCACTAATGTATCCCTTAAGAAAGAAAACTCATCCAATATAGAATCAGGCCTCCAAGAACGTTCCTCGGGTGGTAACCTGTCCATTTGATCAAATATTCCATGATAGAACAAGATCGAAGCTTCTTCTCACAGCTTCTTCTCACACTACCTATAACAGCCTCTAGAATGTACTGAATAAGACCTTCTTCATCAATAGGTGGTAGCTCATCAATTATATCCACTGGATCACCATAAAAAGGCTTGAGCTGACTAACATGGAAGACATTGTGAATCTTTGAGGAAGAGGGAAGCTCTAATCTGTATGCCAAGTCTCCAATGCGCTTAAGGATCCGGTAGGGGCCATGAAACCTACGAGCAAGCTTATTACTAGATCCATCTTTTAATGTGGAGTACCTAGACTTGGGCACCTTCAGTAAGACCAACTCTCCTTCTTGGAACTCTAAAGGCTACCTCTTCTCATCATCATACATCTTCATTCGGTCTTGAGCTTTCCTAAGATTCATCTTGCATTGTTGAAAAAGGGTTTGCATTCTTTCTAACTCTTCCTTCCCATGAGGATTAATCCTTTCATTAAAGATGACTGTGGATAAGGGCACCTTGTAGCCATACAGAGTCTCAAAGGGTGAAACTTCAATACTAGCATAAGTAGAGTTGTTGTAAGCAAACTTAGCCAAGTGTAACCAAGAATCCCATGAAGTTTGGACATCATAGCAGAAATGGCGAATATAAGTCTCCAACCATATTAACTTTTTCTATCTATCCATCAGTTTGTGGATGATAGGCCGTAGATGGAGCCAATTTAGTGCCCATAGATGTAAGTACCACTTGCCAAAAGTTACTCATAAACTTTGAGTCTCTACCATGAATAATCACTTGTGGTAATCCATGTAGTCTAAAAATCTGCTCCATAAACTGACTGGCCACTTGAGAGGCAGCAAACTGGATCTTGGTTGGAATAAAATGGGTTGCCTTGGTGAGTCTATCTACCACCACATATATACTATTCCATCCCTTCTTGGTAGTAGGCAAGACAGTAATGAAATCCATAGTAATATGAATCCATTTACCTATAGGAATAGGTAATGGCTGTAACAAACCTCTTGGCATATGGATGCTATCCTTATTCTGCTGATAAGGCATATACACTTCATGACAAAGTCCTTAACATCTTTCCATAGTCCTTTCCAATAGAAACTTTTGCTGATCTTGTCATAGGTCTTGAAAATTCCTAAATGTCCAGCTAAAGGCGAAGAATGTAGTTCCTCCATAATTTTCCGTGTAAAAGAAGAGGTAGAAGGAATCACAATCTTGCCTTTCTACCAAATAAGGCCATTTTTAACTGATAATCAAGTTTTCTTCCATAAGACCTTGCTGTAATTTTTGAAAAATATGGCTGAATTCTTCATCTAAAAGATAAGCATATTGTAGTTCTTCAATCCAATCATTATGTAATTCAGTCATTGCTGAAACTTTGCAAGCCCACATACGAGAAAGAGAATCAGCCACTATATTGTCTTTTCCTCTCATATGAGTGATGTCAAAATCATAATTGTGTAGTGTAGCTACCCACCGACATTGCGTAGGAGTAAGATTAGACTGAGTAAGGAAATCATGAAGAGCCCTGTGATCACTCTATACTCTGAATCGACTACCATACAAATAATGGCGCCATTTCTTAATTGCATGCAAGATAGCCAACATCTCCTGGTCATAAATATTCATGGCCATTTCTTTATCTATAAGCTTACGGCTCTCAAAGGCAATCACTCCATGCTCCTGTAACAAAACAACCCTAATGACACGGCTACTAGTATCACACTGCATGGTAAATTCTTTGGAGAAGTCCGAGCACACTAAGATAGGAGCAAAGGTAAGGAGTCCCTTTAAAATTATGCTCGTGCTAGTGGAACTAGGAGCTAGATCGAACCACAAGTAGCTGGGTGTTGTCCCACACTTGAGGATCCAAATCCTGTAGTAAGAAGGTGCGGTAGGTGTAGCTTAAGGAGACAGATCTAACCATAGGCGAGTTTGACCTCCCTAGGTGTGCCCTGCCCTTGATGTGCTCTAAGTGTGAAGTGGGCGAGTTAAGGACAGAGCCGGCCGCCCACTAATCGAAGCCACCGGACGCTCCTAACTTGAGGACCCCTAGGTGCAGTGATTGTGACACTCATGAGTTTCTTGTTTTTGCTTGTGATTTTTCAGTAAATTGCTTCAACTCTTTAGTTTTCTGGTCTCTGTGTTAGGGGTTGTGCTCTTATTATATGAGGTGATGAGCTATCTTTTCTGTGCTTGCTCGTGGGATATCTCGGTGCAATTACTCCTCAGTTGCATGGGGACTCTTGATGAGGTCAAGGTTTGACTAGGCTAGATAGGTCTACAGAGCTTAGGCTATCGATGTTGGCTGCTTTTGAGGAAGTGGTGCAGTCACTTGTGCACTAGGCGAGGGTTTGTGATGTATATGTTGTGTTGCTAGATGCTTGGGAGGCCTTGGGGACACTAGGAGTGTTAAGTTGAGGTGGTCTGGAGGCATCGAGCTATAGTTTCAATTGGTAAACTTGTTGAGGCTCTGCATGCATGGTGGGTTTGGACTTTATGGGCTCTACAGCTTGAGTTGTTCTCAATTGAGGTTTCTGATTTTCCATGTGGGTTTGTATGGATAAGCTCAAGGGTTGCGCTTGAGCAATGCATGTGGAAGTCTTGGCTTTAGGCACCCATATCCAGGTATTTCCCTCATAATAGCCTTGTGCTTGCAATAAGTTCCTGTGGGGACCCATTTGCAACTTGACTGTTTGTCGATGCCTATAGTTTCTTCTCTGTTTTCTAGGTTTCGAATATGTGTTTCTAGCCTTCCAAGGTCATGATTGGTTGCTTCTTGGTGGCATTTCTTGATATTTAGGCACCCATTTGAACTTGGGTTCATGGGCTTT
This sequence comes from Lygodium microphyllum, assembly GCF_053477565.2. Taxonomy (NCBI): domain Eukaryota; kingdom Viridiplantae; phylum Streptophyta; class Polypodiopsida; order Schizaeales; family Lygodiaceae; genus Lygodium; species Lygodium microphyllum. Next base: position 17,600,733 of record NC_141153.1, read on the forward strand.
GGCTTTCATCTCTATGATTTGCTGACGTTGAGGCTTAATGAGTTGTGACAAGTCACAACCCCCCTCCTTAGACTTGGTGGAGGATCCCTCTATTGGTGGCTTCGCAAGCTTGGATGGAGCGGAATGCCCTTGCTAAAAGCTGTCATGATGCGTACATTGTTGATGGCGAGGTGAATGCACAGTGGCTGGTAGTCAATGTTGCAATGCACCTGTTTTTTTAAGGCATGGTCCTAGCAGTGATTCCTTACCAACATCTTTTGTATTCAGCAACACATAAAAGATTATGGTAATGCTTTCAAACTTGATAGAAGCTGCGACTTTGCACTTTTCTAAAAGTGCGTATGATTGGCCTCCCAAAAGGGCCGAGTCTAGTGCTCATAGGTTGGAGTTGTGGTCGGTCGATTTGAGCCCAATGATCGTGAGTTAAGATGTTAAAATCACCTCCCTCATCAATCAATGCATCGAAAGTATGCACTCACTGGGTAGTGAGTGTTATGCGAAGGTAAGTGGGTTTCACTGCTTCTTCATGATGGTCTTCAAATTCCATAATTGTGGCAACTTGGGCTTCACACGAGACTCTAGCATGGGAGGCTCATGTAGTGGATGCATGGGAGGGTAGTACTTCTTTATGCGGCTACCATTGAAGAAGCCTATGCCCTCTCCATCTAGGGGTCTCGAGCTCTACATTGCCGGTTCGACTGATGGTGCGAGCTCGGAAAGGCCCCAATCCCCTAAATTTCATCTTTTGCTTGTGGCCTTTCAAAGAGTATAATAGTACGAGGTCACCTTGATCAAAGTCTTGCTGCTTGATATGCTTGTCAAACTAGCTCTTACGTCATGCCTTCTTGCAAATTAGTGCATGGGTAGCTAGAAGTCGAGTCTCTGATAGGAATTCTAGCTCAAATAGGAATTTTGTCCATGCCTTCTTCCCATCCCATCTCTCTCTAGCTCAACTAGGCATTTTGTCCATGCCTCCTTCCCATCCCATCTCTCTTGAGTGGCTACTCTCAGGCTAGGGACAAAGAATTCTACATGTAAAGTGGTATCAATTCTGCAGGTCAACCTAAAAGGAGTCTGTCATCCTACAATTGTTTTATAGGTTGTTTGATAGGCCCATAAGGCTACCATAATTTTGTTGTCCTAGTTGCTGCACAAAGCAGAGACTACCTTGGTCAAGACATTCACCAATATCTTATTTGTAGATTTTGCCAAGCCATTCACTTGAGGATAGTAAGACAAGGATTTCTAATGTACAATTAGAAAGGTAGTTGAGCAATCACTTCATTGATGAAATGTGTGCCTTGATCACTAACTAGTTTGATGGTAGCTGAATTGCAAGATCACCTGCCCCCATAGAGACTTAGTTGTGGTTCTAGCATCGTTCTTTCTAGTGGTTCATGCTTCTGCCCATTTTGTGAGGTAGTTTGTGTGTCTCTAGCAACTATGATGTACTTGGCCTGCGAGTATTGTGCTGCGGGACTAATTGTCTCGATGAAGTCAATTTCCCATTTTTTGAAAGGCTATCTTGCAATGATTGGGGTTAGCTCCATCTTGTCCTTGCAAACAAGTACCTTGGTCCATTGGCACTCATCACACCACTTTAGAAATCATGTTGTGTCTCATAAAAGTGTAGGATACCATAATTGAGAGTGTAGTGCCTTGTGGGTTGTGGTGTCTCTGCTGAAGTGTCCTCCAGCAATTCTGTTGTGTGCTTCTACAAGTACGTCATGCATTTCATGCTCGCACACACACCTACGTAGCAAGCTGTCCTACCCTAACCTATAGAGCCGTCCAGCTAATCAGCTAATAGGGCTACATCTTGAGGATGAGTCACCTAAGTTGGGCCTTTTCAATGGGTCAAGTTAGCCCTAAACAAATCTTTCTCACTAGATAGGTTAAAGATATGCATGTCTGGTAAATTTTCAGAGATACTCTGTCCAAGCGGCTTCTCGTGTGGGTATGCGGGACACATGGACAGCTATGTAATGTTGTTTCCCCTTGCACACAACCACAGAGAAGTCAAATTCTAAAAACAGAAGTAACCATTGAGCAATGCATCCTATAGCACAAGGTTTATTAGTAAGATAGAGCAAGGCTTGATGGTCAACAAAGAAAGCAAAAGGCGTAGCCAACACACAATGCTGAAATTTCTTCATAGCAAACCCCATGGCTAAACCTTCCCTCTCCATTGTGGAATAATTCATTTCGATATTTGTGAGTTGTCTGCTAGTGAAACTCACTGGATAGTCTAGATTGTATTTGCCATGTTGGCACAACATTGCTCCCACAACAAACTTCGAGGCATCTATGTGGACGTGGAAGGCTATGGTGCAGTCTAGGGCTTATAGTATTGATGTGGTTGTCAAATCCTTTTTCAACTCCTCATATGCAAGTTGGCATTCTTCGGTCCATTCGAATATAATGAGCAGGTTTTAGAGTGGTCTAACGATTAATACATAGTTCAACATGAATCGCCGATGGTATCCTGTATGCCTTGGAAAACACTGAAATCCTTTGTAGTTGGTTGGTGATGGAAGGTCAATAATAACCCTAACTTTCGAGAAGTCAGTGGCAATGCCATTCTTGGACACCACGTGCCCTAGGATGCATCCATGCTTCACCTAGAACTAGCACTTAAGGGGATCAACGAGAAATGATATAGTCTGCATCGTTCAAAGACTACGGGGAGTTTGTCTAGGTGTTCCTTCTAACTCGAGTGAACACATGGGTCATCAACAAACACTTCTAACTCCCGCCTAATCATGTCCTTGAAGATGGTACACATGAGCTATTGAAATGTGGCTGGTGCATTTGTCAGCCCAAAGGGCATGACTATGTAGCCCAAGACACCCCACTCAATAGCGAATGTGATCTTATGCCTATCACCAGGATGCACTTGCAGCCGACTGTAACTTGAGAAGCCATCTAGAAAACTATATGCTTCCTTGGTAGCTACCCTTTCGAGCATATGCTTAGAGTACGGTAGTGGATAGTTGTCTCTCTTCGTAGCAATGTTGACTTTCTTATAGTCAATTGGTGCATTTTTCAAACATAATCTTGAATGCAACTATTTCTTTTTTTTTGGTTATGTAGCACATCCTTCTGATCGCTCAAGTCGTCGTCTATAAATACCGGTCAGGGTGTTTCCCCTTTCTCAGCCAAATTAACCTCTTTTACTTTGGGAGGTTCTTCTATAGGCTCACTTGCTTGCCCTTGTCATTTGGCTCCTAGCAAGATCACTACTCTATCACCTTTCTTGCATTTCGTGAATCGTTTTAATAGGTCTTGCAGTTTTTTCTGTTCTCTAGCTTTCGACTCCCTAGTCTGTCTCTTCCTTTCCTCCTTCAATTGTTGGCACCCCAAGTGGACCAGTAGGTCTCTCTTGGTGCATTTTGCACTAGGAGGTCGAGGTATCTCGGGGTCACTATCTGAGTGTACTTCCAACTCATAATCAAACTCTCCATCTTCGCTATAAGAGGGAGTGTCTCCTAGTGATCATAGCTCTAACGGTGACTCCGTTCTCAATAGGGGCATGGCACGTGGCTGAACTAATCCTACTTGCTCATAGTCTATCACCCCTACATGGTCTAGCCAAGTATGATCACATTCAATTCTAAAAACTCCTCTTTTAATTCTGGATGTGTTGGCACTCTACAGTTTTGAGTCTCCTCTAATCTACTCAATCACTCATCCATCCTTGTTGTATTCTATGGTGTCGGTATCCTCTTCCCCGTCATCGTTCTTTGTAGAGTAGCAGTATTCATACTCATAGTTTGAATTGTTCTCATTCGACTACTTGTTACCTCTTAAGCCTCGATGCTTCGTTTGTTTCTCACTAGCGACTAAGGCCCAATTTTTCCTAAAGTTTAGATCATGAAACTTGGTTCACCTCCACTTGGGTTTGTCCAAGAGATCCTTAAGGGGTTTGAGATTAGCGGCTGGGTTGCTAGCTAGCTGACCATCATGCATAGTGGCAATGAGGGTTTGTCCTTGGGCTCATCAATCGTGTTAGCAGCTTTTTTGTATTCCTTGTTGTCAGAGAACGATAGATTGATAGTGGCTATCATGTGCGTCCAATCACACTCGTCCTCAAGGTAGGGGATATACTTTGTTAGCGGTCCGTAAGATTTTCTAACATGAGTGTCACCCTTCAGCAAAGCTAAGATGGTGTTGAGGTCAACTAGCATAGTCTTCAAGGTGTCCATTTCGACCCTCACTGCTTCCGTTCAATTTCCTAAGAAGATCAGACCGTTGCCCCAGTCTTTTATGACTCGTGCATTCTACATCCAGGGATGGCCTAGCAGGACATCATAGTCGAATCCCTTCATGATGATGAAGTCTACTGAGAACTGGACTCCTGCGATCTTCAATGGCCAAATTTTTAGCACTCCGAACAGTTTGACCTTCATCCCATTGGCCAGCATGACATTAAACCTAGCATTCTCAACAAGCAGGTCACCCCATGCTTGGAGCACCGCGTGGCGAAGCACACTAACTCATGCCCCTATGTCTACGATTCCTTTCCTTGTTGCATCTCCTAGTGCTAGGACTGGCAAGGTTGCATGCATCTCCATGCCTTCCCAAATAGTGTTGACATGTAAGGTCATGGGCACTAAGTGCAATGTCAAGCTCGATATCTCTGTCTGTAGGTCTCACTGTGCACAGTCAAGAGGCTCCACAAGATGTTCGATGTATCTAAAAGGGTATTGGAAGGTTTTCTTGCTACGGAAGGTGCTCTGTTTTGCCCGAGAGATGCGCTGGACTAGTCAATTTTTACCATCAACCTTTGGTTTGATTTGAAAGGGTCTGATTTCCATAATCGGACGTTTGAGTGCAGGTGGTCCGATTTTGGGCATCCAAATTTTTTATTGTCTGATTCAGACAAGCCACGTGTTCGATCGAACGAGTGGTGTCCGAGTGGTCCAATTTCCAAATCAAATTGTTTGATTATTCAAAATTGGACGTCCAAGTCTGATTCTGGAAATCAGAATCTGTCAATCGCATCCAATTTTGACGGCCGTGGTTCTAGTTAAGGAAAAAATCAAATCAATGGTGGGTGGTAATGATTTTGGGCATGCCAGGCTACACAGACTTTCAAAATGCAAGAATAGACAAGGGGCAATGTTTGTATATACCTAGAATGGCCAAAAAACTCTCACACAAGTCGATCAATCCGTGCTGATGAGTGACCTTAGTCAGCATATCTACAATCACCATAATTGAATTATACCCTCCTTGAACAGAAGGTAAGCCAACTACGAAATCCATGCTGATGAACTCCCATTTTATATGTGGAATGTCAAGTGATTGGAGCTTGCATGGCATTTTGACACGCTTAGCTTTCACCCGCTGGCAACTTAGGTATTTAGTAACATATCTGAGTACATCATGCTTCAGTCTTTCCTAGTAGTAACTTTTCCTAACTGCATTAAGAGTTTTTGCATAGCCAGGGTGTCCTGAGAATGGGGAATCATGGGCTTTCCATAATATCTTCTTTTTCAGCATTTGACTGAGGGGAATGCAGAGCCTTGTTCTGAAATAGACAAGTCCATCATCCACGATGAAATTTTGGTATTTGACTTTGAGCTTAGGATCTGTGTCCTTAACTAGGATTTCTCTAAGCATTAGTTGATATTTAGGATCCTTGTCTGCCTCTTCTTTGGGTAGCTCAATGATTGGATTGCTAGGCATCGATATCATGGTAGCTAAAGTCTCTCCTTTAGATGGCTCTTCCATGATAAGTGTATTTAGAAAATCTTTACAACTTAATGCATCAACAATCACATTCTCTTTCCCAGGTCTAAACTTGATTTCAAAATCAAATTCTTGTAAGACTTCAATCCACTAACGTTGTCTCATGTTGAGGTCTGGTCGAGTAAAGATCCATTTGAAATTTATATGCTCAATGACGAAAGTAAACTTGCTTCCAAGCAAATAGTGTTGCCACAATTTGAGAGCATGGATCATAGCTAATAGCTCGAGATCATGGGTGGCATAATTCCTCTCATGGATTTTCACTTTCCTTGAGAAATAGGCTATTGGATGACCTTGTTGCATAAGTACACAACCTAGTGCAAGAGAACTTGCGTCTATTATGACCTCAAACTCTTGACTTAGGTTAGGTAGCTTTAAAATGGGTACTACTCAAAATTGGCTTGCTCAATGGGCGTCCATACAATGGCAGTTTGATTTTTCAGCAAATCAGTGAGAGGTGCAGCTATTAGGGTATAATTTTTAATGAAAATTCTATACCATCCAGTTAGCCCTAAGAAACTTCTCACTTCCTTAATTGTCATTGGAGGTTGCCACTCTTGAACATCTCTAACTTTGGCTAGATCTATAGAGATTCCTTCAGCAGATACTATGAATTCGAGATATTCCATCTATCTCTTGAAAAAGGCATACTTAATTTTCTTCGCATAAAGCTTGTGCATCCTCATTATGTCTAGCACAATGCGCAATTGCAGCTCAGTGTCTTCGTCTCTCTTGGAGTATGTTAGGATGTCATAAAAGAAGACTAGGACAAACTCATCAAGATAAGGTAAAAAAATGTCTTACATTAATTTGTTAAATGTAGCACGGGCATTAGTTAGACCAAAAGACATTACAAGGAATTCAAAATGACCATATATTGTGTTGAAGGCAATTTTGGGGATATCTTCTTTCTTAATCCTTATTTGGTAGTAATCAGATCAAAGATCAAACTTGGAAAAGATTTTTTCCCCTTGGAGCCTATCAAATAGCTTGTCTATTCTTGGGATCAGATACTTATTCTTGATTGTTACCTGGTTTAGATCTCGGCAATCAATGCAAAGGCGGAAAGTTCCGTCTTTTTTCTTTTGAAACAATACTGGGGCTCCCCATGGCGAATTACTGGGTTTGATGTATCCTTGATCTAGTAACTGCTTGAGTTGCTCTTTCAATTCAATTGCTTCAGGGATAAATATTTTATACGGACTCTTAGCGATTGGAGTGGCTCCTAGTTCAAGTTTGATCTCGTGATCGACTTCTCTTCGAGATGGTAATTCAATTAGCTCTTCTGGAAAGATGTTATCATATTTCTTCAACCAATATGGCTCTCCCTCGTCTTGTTTATTCTGCTCAACCTTATTTAATTTTATGTGATACACAGGTAATCCTTTTCTTAACCCTTTTGTTATGCGAGATGATTTGGCTAGTTGGACCTTGGGTTTTCCTACCTCACCTTGGGTCATCACTTTTTTTCCCTTTAGGTTTTGAAAATTCACTTGGCCTTTTCTGCACTGAATATGTGCATCATTGGGGATTAGCCAATCCATACCCAATAGACATTCGTAGGCCCCTAAATTCATGATCCTAAATCCCATTTTAGAGAGATTTCTTCCCAGGCTAAATGTCACTTTGTAAGTTTGTTGAGTAGATAGGATTTCTTTTCCATTGGCAAGTTCCACAAGCAGCCTAGATAGGTATTGTGTCTATACCTAATTTCTTGGCACACTTTGGTCACATGAACAAGTGTATGCTTCCACATTCAATCAAAATTTTAAAGGACTTACTGTAATATTATGCTGGTGTTTGAATAACTGAAAACTAGTGATTTGGGTCTTTCTTATGGAGGGTGGCGTGAACTGATGCCCTCTCCATATCAACTTCCATAGTTGGGTTTTCCTCTTCTTCAAGCTCTTTAATAATTACAACAGATGTTTTTCCTTTTGCAATTGAAGCTTGGTTTTGACCTCTGTACTATCCTTGGTGAGGAATTTGGCCAAGCTTTGGGCACTCTGTCTTTTAAAGTGGCCTGGCTCATTACAGTGGAAACACCTAGATACTCCTAAATTACTTCTTGTAGGTATGAAGTTCCTGACTGTATTTGTTTTGGCCCTCTTTCCTTGACCAAGTGGATGCTGACCTTGGGCTCGCTTAATATAGCCCCGTGAGGTCCCTTTGTTTTGATTCCAAAGCCTATTATTCCTTGGCTTTGACTGAATCTCCTGAACAAGAGGTGTTGCATGAATCAAAGCATCTTGTAGATAAGCTGGGTGCATGGATTCAAGGTGTGTGTTCAAAGGATCATTCAATCTGCGACAAAACTTGAACACTTGCTAAGCAATAGGCATGGAAGGCGTATATTTAAGTAGTGAGCTAAACTTTGAGCAATATGTTTCCAAGCTCATTTCCAGATGTCTTAAGTTAAAGAACTCATTCATTTTTAGTGTGTGATAAGGTGATGGCAAATATCGACCACGTACAGCTTCTTTCAGCTTTTCCAAGGTAATTGCTATCATACGTGCCTCACACCAGTCAATTTCGACTTGGCGATCATAGCCTGATTAGCAGGGGTAGTTCCCATGACAATAAAGTAGTCCTCCATGGACTCAATCCAAATCTCTACCTCGGCTTCAATGTCTTTGCCCTTGCCATCAAATTCCAGTGGCTTAATCTACTTAAGGAGATACTTCTTCTCTTTGAATTTTAGTCAGACTAGCGATAGCTGTATTACCCTGGGTTATCATAAGTTTTATGAATTAGTTTAGCACTTAAACTTTTCAGCTTCATTTTCACATTAGCATATCTTACTAGTTTTATAAAACAATGATGGGCCAAAGAGCACAATATTTTTACAAAATCTAGCTGCCATTATCTTTTATTATCAATAGCCATATGCTATGATTTTTACAAGGGATATTTACAAATGGTAGATGTTTACAAGTAGAGATACATCAACATCGATAGGATAGGCTGGATGCTATGTACAATTTCCAAAACAAGATATGATTATATTTTTATTTTTCAGGGATGGATATCAGTTACATTCATGTAGAAGAAAGTAGGCCAATTGCTGTCTATGTCCAGAAACCTATACTATGGAAATGGCAGATCTGGAAAACCCTGGATACGGTAATCTCAATACTTGCAACATCCTTGAATTATAATCCTGTCAGTTGGGATTACCTTCAGTATCTTGTCATTTTTTCTTTTTACTACCCATCATTCCCATGTACGGTTTGTCCATTATTAAATTTTTTATCTTTTCGAGTATTTTCGTGTGTGTTTTTGACCGTTTTTCCATGTGAACTTGCCTTAACCCCCTCGAAATTCAATTTTGATTTGATACTCTTGTTTGCTTGCTCCCTTGCACAATTTTCCTTTTTCATCTATCATGTTCTAGCCCACCAATTTTATTTTATTAAATTTTTAGTGTATTTTTGTGCTCCTTTTTCCTATTTTTCCCATGTGAATGCCCCCTAATGCCATCCCAACAGTGTTCTGACTTGAGAACCCTATCCCATTGGTTTTCCTAACATTTTTTGTTCTTATGCTGCTCTATTCTAATGCACAGATTTTCTCATATTAATTTTCGACTCTATTTTTGTGTGTATTTTTGTTATTTTTTCCATGTGAATGCACTCTACCACCCCTATAACTGCATTCTACTTTACCCATCCTGTCCGACTCCTTCTTGTCAAACTTTTTTGTTTTCCCCTCATCGGGTTTCGCACGATAGATCTCTCTATATTAATTTTTATTTCATGTTTCGGGTGCATTTTTTCAGTTCTTTCCATGTGAACGAGACCTATCCCTGTCGGAACAACGTTCTCATCTAACATGCACATTTGGCACATCATTTTGCACATTTTCCTTCTTTCCACACTTCATTTCAATGGCTTGATTTTTTAGAATTTATTTTTGTATGAATTTTCATTACGATATTCCACGTGTTTGTGCCAAAATGCCCCTATTTCTGTCTTCTGATGCGTGTTGATGTGTCCGTCATGCCGTCTTCCACCCGCACATGTGCTCGCATGCCCTCTCAATCCTAAGAACACAAATTTTTTTACCCTCACCCTAGTGTGCGCGAGACGAGAGGGATGACAGCTATTAAGAACAAAAAAAACCCCCCAAAAAAAAACACAAAACTAAACAAAAAGAAAGAAAAAGAAACCACTACCAACACTTAATCCCGTCCCACCTCCACCTCCTTAATACCACCCCCGCACCCCCCCCCCCCCCCCCCCCCCCCCCAAGCATCCCTCCCTCCTAATGTCCCCCCCTCTACCCCATGTCCACCCCCTCCCCCCTAATGACCCCCACACCCCATGTCCACCCCCTCCCTCATGCCCACCCACATCCCACGTGTCCGCCCCCACCCCCCCCTCGGGCATGTGACCATCCCCTTTCCCCCATCTCGTGCATGTGTGTCCCTTTCCTTAGGCTTGTTCGCATGGAGGGTTTTGGCCCTCATTACACATGTTCATGCTCGTGGTTGTTCATGCGTGAGGACACACGTGTGGTTTTATCCGCGTGGCGACGAGCTTGCAGCTATTCACGCGTAGTCCATGTCGTTTGTGATCAGGTACCATATTTCCCGCCTTTTTAGTTTTTGAAAACAAACCATAAAAACATTAAAAATTTATCTAAAATCCATAAATTAAATAAAAATATAGAAAATTACAAAAAATAATTAAAAATCTATAATTTTTTTAAAATAAAATATTTTATATTCATGGAAAAGGCTAATAACAAACTAAAAATCAATTATTCTATTAAACAAAAGGGGCCAAAATTCACAAAACTTCATTATGTCCTATAAATTTCTCAAAAATCAGAAAAAATTTCAACAAATTACAACTACATTTTCATTATGATTATGACTTGTTAAAATTTCATAAAAATTAGTAAACATATTCACAATGCTTCATTTGAAAAGAAAATAACTTCAACAATAAGACATTGTAGAAATTTTTCAAAATGGTTGTCTTCATGTCTTAAAATATATCAACCATATTTCTTTTTCTCATATTTTTTGCCATGTGGATAATCATATTTATTTATTCATTTCTTTATTTATTAAAAATAAAAAAACAAAGAAAACAAACAAACACCCAAATCAACAAAAAGAAAAAAAAAATAAAAGAAACAAAACCTAACCTAACTTAAAACACATACACAACAATCTTTCAAATTAAAATTTAAAAAAATATTTTAAGAAAACAAAAACACAAACTTCACATATAATTACTTAAATGTCAAACCGTCTTTTATCCCCATTCGTTTTTATATTAGGATGTAGTTTTTTGTAAATGCCAGGAGACCGACTGTCCCTTGGTCACCTTGTTGGTTGTGTACAAGGATTTTCCTATCTTTTGGATTGTGTACAAGTGGGATTTTGTACAACAGACCTTGAGAGTATCCACACGCCATCAGGTTTTTCTCTTTCCCTTCTTCACATGCACTGTCACACACAAGTAATTGTAACAAAAATCAATCAACTGTTGCACCCACAAAATTAACAGAATGCACATCCTTAAATTTAAATTAAAATGAACTGGCTATTAAGTTATAAAAGGAACCTCACCGTTGCACAAGCACAATTGCATCATAACTCACTTAATTTGGTAACTTAAAATTCATTTACATGTGCATGTGCATATGCACTATACACACAATTAATTTGTAATTAATAATGAGCCCCCCAAAGTCATGCATGCATGTACTTTGTGCCAAAGATCATATAATTTCTAAAAATGAATTGCATTTGTAAATACCCCAGTCTAGCCAAGTCAATATGAGTTGGTATTGGGCTATGCAAATGACTCACCATGCATTAATGGATTAATTTAATAAATGAACTAAGCTTAATTGATCATCTAATAAAATGAATCGTGTAGTTTTCACTCACCTACTTCACTACACCCTAGGTATACGCCTCATGTTTACGGGGCTTGGGATTTTCTTGGTCAAAGATAAAATCTTGTCTATCCATATTTATTGATTGTCATAGTCTACGATGGTTTAGTCTTGATTTGTGTATTATGTCTAGAATACAGAATGCGTAAAATTTTATTTCCTTTTGAGTGCCTGATTACAAGGTTTCAGGGTGCATGAATGTGTGCATCGCATGAAGCTTTTGGTCGTATCTGTGCGTAGGTCATATCAAATTTTTGGTAGGATGTGAACTGCTTGGGGAGGTCTAGTCGAGTCCAGTCAATGTGTTGTCGTTGCTATTTTTGTTTCCCCTATTATCTATCTTAGTGGTGTTATATGTGAGTTTTGCAGGAATCCTTACTCTTTTCTTGGTTGTGTGTGTGTGGATACTCTAGTGTGGTCTAAATGGCATCTTCTTCCACTCCCCCACTTGTTATCTAGCATGTGTCATTACTGGTCCATGACTATTCCCTTCTCTTGGATGTTGAATGTATCCACAAGGTTGGCCTTCATCTTTGTGTGGCCTTGAAGTCTCTTTCAGTGGATGCAAAGCTTTGTTATTCTTCCCTGGAGACTTACAAGAAGCAATCGGGCTTGGTTTATGGCCGTCGATTCTGCATATCTCCTATTAATGTTAATGAGGCCTTGTTTCTATCTTTTGCAGCTTTTCCTGTGCCTAGTGGTAATCAATTATTATTCACTACAGAGATCTTTGCCTTGTTTGCAGAAGGAAACCCCTACTCCGTTGGTAGCACATAAAGTTATTACTAGCTCTAGAGTATCAGTGGCACATATTACCTCTCCGTTATGGAAACAATTATGCCAATTCCTCCAGGATAGATTCATGTTAGGCAAGCCTACTTCCAAGTATTTATCCAGAGAACTCTTCACAACCTCTGTCAAGATCCTGGAAGGGGTTAAGCTTAATTGGACAACCTTTCTGTTGGCTCAACGAGTCACGAAAGGTCAACTTAGTAATGTGTCCTATGGAGTTTTTATGTAAAAAATCATTTAGTTGGCACCTCCCCCAGGTGGCATTCCAGTGCTGCCTGATCCTATTCCCCTTCTATAGTAGTCTCCTCCACCTGTTCTTTCTCCTCCTATGGAAGTCCATTCCAATCTAGTAGATGAACCCCCTACTAGATTCATTTGAAAGAAGCACTACACATAGGGTCCGTCTAATCCTCTACCTGTTCCAACCCCTATGGTACAGGTTTCGATCCTTGAGGTTTTTGGTACCTCCCTTCCATCATTCTTGTCATGTACAAATATTTTTGCTGCACAAAGGGAAGGACAATTGGATCCATAGATTCCTCCATTACAAATAGTATTATCTGGATTTATGCCATCACAGCTAGTTTCAGGTGTTCAGAATACTTTGGATACTTCCATGACTTCATGTCTTCAAACCATTTATACGTGAGTGCATACTTCATTGCAAGACAAGGTGGATTCTTTGATGAGGCAACTTAGTAAAGCTCTTGAAGATTTAGCCTTCGAAAAGACTGCTTTAAGTGATATCCATACCCAAATAACTACAGCTACGACTTTGATGGATTTACAATATGCCATGATTAAAGAGTTAGAAGCTAAAGTTGCTACTTTAGAGGAAGCAAATGTGTCCTTGACCAAAGAGAAGGATGCTGCCCTTGAGGAAATGATTGAATCAACTCACAAGCTTAGTGTTTGTGAAGGCCAATTGTAGCATTCTCAAGAGACTATAGAGTCGCAAAGAAGTTTATCATTTGTAACAAAAGGCTAAATTATGTGATGGATTTTTTGCAAAGGTAAAATGCCTTCAGCAGTGCATGAATTGTATCCAAGAGGATTTTGTCCACTATGCTGAATTGGTGTCACCTCCATCATCCTTTTGGATTCAATATCAACAGCAGCGTTTTGCATTGTATATCTCTTTGAATAATGTAGATCTAGAACCTCCAGAGGATGGGTGGCAGAATATGTGGTCAACAGATTTACTAAAAGCAGTATTTGACAAATTTGTAGATTACTTGATCTCTCATGAAGCTCAACTCTTATCTTTTATGTATCTCCGAGGAGATTTGCACATCCCCCCTGATAAGGAGGATATGAACTTTTGTGTAGGAGACGTGATTTTACAAGCAGTCATGTATGTCCATTCGGCTGAATTGAATATGGTTGATGGCCTAAAGACTTATCATCAATAGTAGACATTGTGGTGTAAAGGCTATGCTTGGCATCCTCCTTTGGAGGATGATGTTCTAGAACCTTGCAGTCGATAGAGTGTATTTCACAAGTCATATATTGAGCCCTTGCGATCCCAACTGTTTAACCATATTGCTAACAATCCTTTATTCAATGAATCTTTCTTTTCAACCTTTGATTTCCGTTGTTCCATTTATCCTTATGATCCTCATGATACCCTATCGTATTCCTTAATCTCCTATCGATTACCATTGTATATTGCCATTCTCCAATCTAATCCAGATAGTATCCCTATTTTATCTTTTACTATTGTAGTTTTCCCTCATATTCCAGTTTTTACTACATGCCTATTTATTGATGATCCTATATCCTCGCCTACTCATATTGAAACTACTTTTGTTATTCAACCTATTTCTTTTGTTTTTCCAGCAGAATCCCTTTAGAAATTCCTACTTTCTTTCCCTTCTTTACCACCCTCATTATCCCTTTAGATATCTTCATTCTATGATTTATCTTACCCCCCTCTTCATTGTTCTCCTATTATGCCTTTACTATCTCCATCTAATTATATTAATCTTTGTCCCCAATCAATTATGGATACTCTCGGTTATAACAGTGATATCCTCCATCGACGACAGTGGACATTCAATGATTATTTGACAGGACCAGTGTTTAATTGGCCTACATTCCTGGTTCTTGGGACACTTCAACACAATGTTCCACTTCTTATATACAATTTTCTAAAGCACATGATTCTTCTGAGGATACTTTGGTACGATTGGCATCTCATTTTTTATGGTATCTCACTTTTATGCATTAGTAGTCTCACCACATGATTACTAGAAAAAGTGTTCCAAACTTGATGATTAATCCAAATGAGGATGTGACTGTTGCTTAGATGGATGTTTTGTATTATTTTGCGCAAGCTTTTCCTACTAGGTTCATTATCCTATTGGAATGGATGTGTTGGTTACAATTTCTTCAAAATGTGCATTTATATTTTGTGAATGGGAAGAAGAGTTTGAAACGTCTCAAGCTGAGTATGAAGTTCAAGAAAAAATATCTTCATCCTACATAGCCTATGGACACTCTCTTGGATGTATCGATCCTTTTTAATGAAAATATTTCTCTTTGCTCTTCATTTTCTGGGAGCATGTGCCATTTAGACTACATTGTTTTGTGTCCATGTGAGTTGTGTATATGTTTAATGGTGTATATATGGTGTTTTATCCCTGTTGCATGGAGTTAAAGATGAAGATGAAGCTAATTGAGAAGATGATTAATGGTTTTTCGTGATTCTATCTATGAGATGGATGCTTATGGTGGAAGAAAATAAACCTCTTATATCCTTTACGAATTTGTCACGCTTTTCTATTTCAAAGTTATGATAATGGATAAAGATGTTTTCCTTTCGTTGTATTCTTTATTAGATACAAGTTATGAGTTGGAGTCGTGGTTGGATGGTTTATTGAATATACTAAAGAAGATCGAGATAAGCTATATTTTGAACTTATATTCTCTTTTTCCTAGGTCGCGAGGATGCTCCCTGATTAAGTGTGGGGATATGTTGTTGAGGGTTGAAATGATTGATTTTTTGGTTGATTTTTGTTGTTTTTGTGGATTGAATGGTTGATTTTTGATGAATTTTGTATGATGTTTATTTGTTTTGGAAGTGTTTGAGAGTGTTTTGGATGAGATTGATTATGGTTTGAAAGCTCATGATGTTTTATAGTGGAGATATGATATTCTGTTGGTCCTATTAGTGTCTAATTGTGCCTGTTTGAGTGTGTTGACCTTTTATTTTGCTCTGTTTTTCTTTTCTATGAAGGGTTGGAGTAATGATTGATGAATTTTAAGAGTTTTTGGAATCTTATTGATTTATTCTTAATGGTTTGGAATGATTTAAGCAAGCTCAAGGATTTTTTATTACCTTCTATTTGGTTCTGTAAACCCTCTATTGAGCGTATGTAGATCCTTTGTTCTTGTTCTGTTTTGCGCTATATACCTCTGTAAGTGTGATATGAGATGAATGTGTAGCTTGCGAAAGTTTTCCAATCTTGGGAAGGGATGAATATAAGTTCAAATTAGCTTGAAGAAGTTGAAGATCTAGTCTGCTGAAGACTTGAAGTAATGACTGAAGTGAATTGACAATAGTGAGCTCTCAAGAGACATTGTAGTGGTCATGGTGACCTTTCATACTAGGCATACCTCTTGGAAGTGGTATCCACAAGCTAATAGGGGTTATGAATGATTATTCTTAAGGATATCATTGTACATTTAGAAAAGTCATGTATGTGAGAAAGAGAGAGAGAGCCAATTTTATGAAAAACAATATATCTATGAGTGAGAGATTGTGAGAGAAAGCTATGGAACCTTTGAAGAAGAATATTATGTGATGATTTCCATTCAAAGTGGTATATTCTCTTGTGTCTTTGTGGTTTCCTGATGAATATTATGAATAATATGAAGAGCATAATGGATTTTGTTTAAGTTAAAGCCGTGGGAGAATTGTTTCTATGAAGCTACGTGAAGATTTCTTGTTCCTAGTGTTTTTTACTTATTGTGGACATACCAAATATGAAAAAGATAATTTTTGATAATACAAGATAGATTTTATTGCAGTAGAATCCCTGTTAACCCCAAGCCAAGAAGGCGGAAGAATGCCCAAGCCGAGAAGGCGGAAGAATGAATGAAAAAGCGGAAAGAAGATGGAAAAGGAGCAAAGACACGCAGGCAGCCTCTAAAGCTAAGCCGGGGCCAAAAGCGTAGTTTAAATAAAAGGCGCCTCAAAAACTCCAAAAACTCTTGTAAAAGAGCGCTAGGCTCCCTCTTGTGCCACTTGTAAAAGAATAGTCGGGTATAGGCTTAGGGTAGAAAGCAAAAAGAGGGAATTAGAAAAAGGGACCTTGCCACAATGGCCGGTCATGTTAAAGGGGATGGGCGCCCATGGGGTTTTAGGGTTTGTATATATAAAGTTCAAAAAGTGAATGGAAGCTCATTCTTTGGTGTGGCTAACAAGAGCTCTTCTCTTCTTCTCCTCTTCTTGCTTATGTGTGCTCTTGAGAGAGGGAGTGTGAGAGTGAGGGAGTGAGTGTGTTCAAGAGGGTGAAGCTCTTCACCATCTCCTCTTCTCTTCTTCTCTTCTCTTCTCTTCTCTTCTCTTCTCTTCTCTTCTCTTCTCTTCTCTTCTCTTGCGCGTGCGGCTATGGTGGATGGAACTTGGAGATGGAGGAGGCTTGAGGATGCTTGAGCTAGCATCTAGGATCGTGGAGCTACTGGTGTGTGCAAGAGAGAAGGCAACTCATATCAGCATCAGGGTAGGACCAACGGATTGAAGCTTGAGCGCTTGTGCTCCCCATATCGAGCATCGAAGTAAGGGATTCATCCCCGAAACGGAGCTTGAGATAGGTAGAAGGTTGGTGTTTTGATCTTCGAAACAAGTAAGTATTTTGGGTTAGTTAGTTAGTTTGATGATTGGAAAACAAGGAGAAATCATTTCAGTTTGTTGCTTTTGATTCTCGTTGCATTTAGTGTAGGATAGGATTAGGAAATTGAACCGGGAAAGGGTAGGGTTTATTGTTGCAAAACAGGGCAAAACATGGCATAAATCATGCAAAAGATGGCAAAAACTTGCTTGGGATGCTTAATGTCGGCAAGTGAGTGATTGGGAGCATCAAAGCCTTGACCGGGAAGGGGTTTAAGAGCCAAGAGGCCAAGGGAGAGCTCATTTGCAATCATTGCACAGAGAGAGAGAGAGAGAGAGAGAGAGAGAGAGAGAGAGAAAGAGCCCGCAAAGATACAATTCGATCTCGTTATTGGAGAGCCTACCACTCACCCCAGGTATACCAATCACTTCCCTTGTTGCCTTAGCCAGGATCTGGAAGTTTGTGCTTGGAATGATTGTCTGACTCAGGAGATTCGATCGAAATTGTCATCGCGCGGCATTTGGCGCGCCGCGTTTGGCTCGTCTGAACGGCCTTTGTCAGGCCGAGTCCCAGAATCGGCCCTCAGACCCGCCCATTCTGACCTCGACCTAGAAACCCTAATTGGCCCTTGGCCCAATATTTGATTCGGTCCGTCCAAGTGATGGCACTCAATCCTTTGAGCAACCTGACACTCGACCCGAAGTCCACTCAGCCCAGGACCCGACTCGGCCCTCGGCCTGACATTTGACTTGGCCCATCCGAGTCACGCCACTCGGACCTCGGCCCGCAAAAAACTTTTTACACTTGAACAAGTGGGTTTCATCCCGTCCGAGTCACTTACTCAGCCCCTGCAATTCGGACCAGTTGGGCCAAGTGTGTGTTTGCCTCAATTTCTAAGAAATTTGACCTGACCCAATTGGAGCTCAGCACCGCAACCTGTCGGAAGCCCTCCTGATGTTCAGAAAAACCTGATTCTGGTACACGGAGTAGAAAAAATCGTAAGGCGTAGCCGCTTAACAATTTGAGTGGGCTGTCGCGATACCTAGAAACCCAGAGACCTAAAGGCAACCCGCTAAGCCATAAAACCCTGATTGAGCCCTAAAATGGCAAGGCAACGTAACCGAAAGGCCGTAAATCCCGTCCAGACGACCAGAGAATTGATCGACAAAGCCTATCAGGCTTGAAACGAAGCGAAGGTGCGTAAGACGCTTAGAGGTTGTTTACTGCACTCACCTTGAATTTCCGCACTTGAAGTGCACTTAAGAAAAACTGAAAGCCTGATTGAACACAAGTGCACCAAAAAGAACACACGCACTGAGTGGAGATAACTTGAGGATTGTATTTAATAAGTCAAGGAACTCACTCAGATAAGCCACTCAAAGAACCCATCAATAGGAGAGAACCCACAGATAGAGACAAACTATCAACACGCAAAGTAGGACCAAGCAAGCGGCGCAAACGAAGGGGATTTGACAAAGCCACTCAACCTGATCGATAGCTTGGCGAAGCACAAGAACTCGACTATGGCAAAGGAAAGCTCAGACCACAAGTCTAATGAGAAACTTGACTTAGGCGTCTTCCCCGAGGCCATTCAGCAACTGGTCAGCAGCTATGATGCGCATGCCCGGTATGAGCACCGCGGTCAGACAACAGATGCTATCATTGTGGACTTAGAAGAAGAGAGGAAGCTAGCCCACAAGGCATTGCAAGGCATAGCCGCATACAATAGAGACCAGCAGGCCAAGAGTCAAAGGCAAAGCACGGAGTTGCGTGAGGTACAATGAGTACTGAACTTAGCTGATAGAAATTGAACGGATCACGAGAGAGCCCTAGAAGGAAACTTAACGTTGAGCGAGCTTCTTATGAAGCGATTGTTAGACAACACCGCAACAGAGCAAAGTTCTACAACATTGGCGACCTCACTACTGGTAGGGTTATGAGCAATCCAAGGCTCTAAGAGCCAGTCTAAAATCCCAATAGTCGCAAAGCAGCTCAACAAGTACGAACCCCATGACGACCCATACAGCTTTGTAGAGCAGTTCGTCGAGCAAGTCTGCGAAGCCAACGGCCTCAGCGACCTGACTCAACGTTCTCAAGCATTCGGACTCTGCCTAGGTGACAAGTGCACGACTTGGTATACAAGCTTAGACACTGCAGAGTGGGCGGCTTGGCAAATCTCTTCATTAAGAGTTTTTCTGAGCCTAGATACTTCGACAATCTGCTAGTATGACTGATGAATGTCAAACAGAAAGAGAAGGAGGACATTCACGATTACATAACCCACGTAAGGAGCCTCTTCAAGAGAATCGCTCTACAGGTGAACGACCGACTGAAAGAGCAGTTTCAACTGTGTTCATCAATGAAATTCGAAATGAGGAACTGTATAAGCCTTTGGCAGCCAACTTGAGCTTGCAGTGAGACACACTATCTAGGGTTTTTGAGGAAGCTATCAGAGTTGATGATCAACTAAAAGAAAGGAGCTCCAGGAGCTCCAACTCAGAAGAAGACATCTCGCGAAGTTTAGAAAGAGCATTAGCCTCTGGTGAGCGACCGACCCCATCATCCCAAGATAAGGGGAAGGCCACCGAGACAACCAAGACTCGGCTGATGTCAAGATGGAGATAGTCAAGCTGCAAGACCTATGGAGATGACCAATGTGGCCACACGTCCAATGTGTGTACTGTGGCGGAAACCATTTGCCGACTGAGTGTCAAAACCCTCGGTCGAGACCTTGTGCTAACTACGGCAAGTTCGGTCACGACATTATGCATTGCAGATTGCCCAAGAGACTTTCGTACTCACAACCATACGGTCAGCCTTACCTAGCGACCGAACCATAGCCACTTTTTGAAAGGGGAGCCCCATTGGCCCTTCCTGTGCCTAACGACATTAAGCTAGCTGTCCCTAGGGTGGACATAAACCCAAACAGGTATACCTAGGCCGCCCGGTCCCTATGTGACCCATCCACCGAGTGACACTCCAGTCCACTACGTGGAAGAGCCAAATGAGGAAGAGACTTACTTATACCTTTATGTCTCTCACGAGGAGGAGGGCAACATAGTCCTTATGGACTATCGACCAGTACAAGTGATGGCGTTAGGGAGAGGATGAGGTAGAGGCCTAGGAGGGCAGACGTAGGATCCAATCATCTGTTGGACTTGTGGTCACCGAGGTCATGTCTCATCACATTGTCCCGAGAGGGCGCAACAAAATAGAGACAAAGTTGACCTAAGGTGTGTTGAGTGCGGAATCACCTATCTCTTTGTCGCGATTGCCCAAAGCGAAAACCTTGTGCAAGTTCAGCCAACGTACCATCTGTTCCATTGGGGTTGTTTGGTGTCGAGAACCTTGATGGGGAGGCCACACCCATCCCATTGCGGGCCATGACCCGTGCCCAGACAAAGCAAGCCGCATATCACTACTGAGACCTAACAACCTCGATACAGCCTCAATAGGGAAGAAGAGCCTCAGGCGAAGGAAGATGAGGTCGGAGGCTAAGATCGCACTGAAAACTGAGATCACTACAACTCTGCCTATTGGAAAGAAAGTCACGGATATAGAGGCAGAAACTTCAGCCCCCAAGACGGCCGAAAAGGGAAGTGCCAAGGTAAGGGAGTACCCGCATCCGAAGTGCCAACTCAAGGCCATAGAGAAAGTGAAGGACTGGGTAAAAGAGGCCCAAGAGCACTTAAGGGATGCTGAGCCCATCCTAGAATATGAGATCAAGGATCTCACCAGCATGAACACGGCGGTCTCACCCCCTCGACCAAAGTCAAGAGATGCAACCGCACCGCAAATAGTACCCCTTAGGCCAAGCCTTGATGCTGCAAGCCCACAAATCAGTCATGGTCGTTGGCCAGGACAATTCAGTGTAGGAGAGGGATGAGCAGCCGACAACCTTCTTACCATGCTAGTGACTACCCCTATGGCATTAAGCCTAGGAGACCTGCTTAAGCAACATCCCACCCTATGGTAAGACCTCAAGCAGTGGGTTGAGGGGTCATGAGAACAAGCTGTGGATCTGCATGATCAGGATGTAGAAACACAAATATCGAGTCTAATGCTACACTCTGTGCCAAAATCCTTGCATGTTAATGCTTTCTAGGAAGGCACCGAGATGCATGCAATGTTACTAGTCCTAGCCTTAGGCGACACAACGAGAAAGGGGATCATAGACACAGGAGCTAGGGTTAGTGTGTTGAGCCATGCAGTACTACAGACCTGAGGAAACCCACATGTTGAGACCGCTCGGTTTAATGTCACATTAGCAAATGACATGAGGGTGAAGCCATTCGAGGTACTTAAAAACTGGCCAGTGAAAATTGCAGGTGTCCAGTTCTGTGTCGACTTTATAGTCATGAAGGGGGTGGACTACGATGTCCTATTAGGCCGACCCTAGACGCGCAATGCCAGAGTTATTGAATATTGTGGTAACGGCTTGATATTCTTAGGCAACAGGACAGAAGCTGTGAGGGTAGAGATGGACACTTGGAAGACCTCACCAGTCAACTTGGATGCCACCTCCGCGATGCTTAAGTGTGACGGTCAAGTCAAGAAGTCTTATGGGTCCCTAACCAAGTATATCCCATGCCTAGAGGATGAGCGGGATTGGATGCATGTCCTTGCTATAGTCGAACTGTCATTCTCGGATCAAGAGGCGTATGAGCAAGCCATCAAGATGATGGGCACGACCCACGGCATGCCACCTGTACTAGTTTGCATGATGCAAGGAACCCTTCTTGGTATACCTAAGCACGTCACCTTCCAAGTGCCAAGCAATAAGAGAGAACTCTAGGAGGATCTGGAATACTTAATAGACAAGCTGGCTGACAATTCAGCAGTAAACTTCAAACCACTCCAGGATCTCTTAGGCGAATCCAAGTGGCAATGGACCAGGGTGCATGACTTGAACCTTATGTACAACTTGGCCTTAGTCCCGGATCAACGACAAGAGATATACCAAGCCCTACAAGACGATGAGCAGTCTGACGTAGAGAACTCTGACTATGAGTACAAAGACTGCCAATCCTTCAGTGATGGAAGTGAGGGTGAGATGGACATGGTAGAACATGACACTGAGGGACATGAAATAGAATAAATACGGGCAAACTCCAAGCCGGAAAAGGGAAGTGCCTACAAGATAGAGCGAGGGATCATGCACATAAATTGTAATCGTGCCTGGTTAGAACATGTAGGAGCCATAGACCTTGAGCAAGCAGGCCTAGCTCAACTAGGAGCAACTCCAGTGCTTAGGGCAGAATCACCATCTGAACTGCGACCACCAGGGAAGACCCCCTCTTCTAGCGAAGATGGCGAGTTCGACTCTGAGTCGGTGGTAAGCTCGGATAACAACCCGGAAATACCGAGGCCGCTCAAGACCCGGCGCACCAATGGGGACCTACATGTCCACCTGAGGCACAAACGATTGAAGCAAGGAAGGGCGAACCAACCCAGGGACACACAAACAGACGAACAACGAAAACCACGGGACCTCCCTAAATGATTTACGAAATTCAAGAAAGGAGATAGGGTAGTGATCTTGTTGGGTGCCAAACGGCAAGGGTAAACAATCGAACCAATCGAGGGACCAGCCAGCGTCAAAGAGGTGAACTTAGCCTGGGAAGGGGAGACACCCCGACCAGCCTTCATTGCTGATGACTTGACTGAGGAAGAAGAAACGAGTCTTGTCGCTCTCTTGCGAGAGTATGTGGACGTATTCGCATGGTCCCTGGAAGAGCTTAAAGGGATAGACCCGAGTGTAGTGACTCATAACATACCCATGACACCAGATGCAGTGCCGGTGAAGCAACGACTGTACTCAATGAATCCAAAGCATGCTCATGCTATCAAGGAAGAGATTGATAAGTTGATTAGAGCAGGATTCATTTACAAAATTGAGCACACGGACTGGATATCACCCATAGTCATCGTGATGAAGAAAAATATAAAAAATTAGAGTGTGTGTCAATTACAACAAGGTGAACGCTGCTACTAAAAGGGATAATTATCCATTGGTATACACCGAGCACATGCTTGAAAGAGTGGCAGGCAAGGAGGCCTACAGTTTTCTGGATGGCTTCTCAGGTTACAATCAGGTGCAAGTGCATCCTGCCGACAGGCATAAGACTGCCTTCGCCACCAAGTGGGGCATCCTTGCTTGCATAGTCATGCCTTTCGGGTTGACTAATGCCCCTGCCACCTTCCAATGTCTCATGTGCACCATATTTAAAGACATGCTTTGCAAGGAGTTAGAAGTCTTTGTTAATGACCTCTATGTTCACTCGACTTGGATGGAACACTTGAACAAACTCCAAGCAGTCTTTGACCAGTGTCGCCTATATCCTCTTTCATGGATGCATCCTTGGCCACGTGGTGTCGAAGAATGGCATTGCCACTAACTTCTCGAAAGTCAGGGTTATTGTCGACCTTCCACCCCCAACCAACTACAAGGGAGTTCAATGCTTCTTAGGCCATACGGAATACTATCGACGGTTTGTGTTGAATTACGCATTGATGGCTAGACCTTTATACAAGTTGTTGATTGTCTTTGAATGGACTGAAGCATGCCAACGAGCATATGAAGAGTTGAAGAAGGCTTTAACCACAGCACCAATTCTACGAGCCTTGGATTGGACCATAACCTTCCACGTGCATATCGATGCTTCTAAATTTGCTATGGGGGCAGTGTTGTGCCAACCTAGTGAGCACAACCTAGATTATCCAGTGAGCTTTGCTAGCAGACAACTCACGGAGACGGAAATGAATTACTCGACGATGGAAAGAGAGGGCTTGGCCATGGTGTTTGCTGTAAAGAAGTTTCGGCTTTATCTATTGGCTACACCCTTTACCTTCTTTGTAGACTATCAAACCTTACTATACCTAGTGAACAAACCTTGCACTACACGATGCATAGCTCGGTGGCTCCTTCTGCTTTTGGAGTTTGACTTCTCCGTGGTTGTATGGAAGGGAAAACAGCACTACATGGCTGATCATATGTCACACATCCCCACAGGAGAATCCGCTGGAGAAGGCATTACCGATGAATTGCCAAACGCCCACCTCTTTAACCTCTCCAGCGGGAGAGATTTATTCAAGGCCGATCTAATGCCATATTGGGCAAATTACATAGTCCAAGTGCTTGAGCACGGACTACCTGAATGACCAATAGAGAAGGCAAGGCTGAGGCAACTTATTCTCAAAATCCAACTCTACCAATTGATAACAGGCCAGCTATATCGTTTAGGGCAAGATGGATTGCTGCGCAGATGCATGTGCGAACATGAGATGCACGACGTGCTCTCGGAGGCACACAGTGGGATTGCTAGTGGACACTTTAGCGGAGACACAATGGCCTGCAAGGTGTTGTAGTCTCAACTATGGTGGCCAACGTTGTTTCATGATGCCGCACAATTTATTAAGCATTGTGACAAATGTTAGTAGACGAAGGTCCCAATTTTCAAGGATCAAATGGAGTTGACCCCAATCATTGCACGACAACCCTTTGAAAAATGGGAAATCGACTTTATAGGACCCATCAGCCCCTCTGCATAGTATTCTCAGG
Organism: Lygodium microphyllum; assembly: GCF_053477565.2. NCBI lineage: Eukaryota > Viridiplantae > Streptophyta > Polypodiopsida > Schizaeales > Lygodiaceae > Lygodium > Lygodium microphyllum. The sequence goes on from NC_141153.1 coordinate 17,625,588, forward strand.
CCAAATACATCATTGTGGCCATAGACTACCTAACGAAGTGGGCAGAGGCGAAAGCAACACGAAAGAACGATGCTCAAACGACTGCCAAGTTCTTGTGGGAGCAAGTGATCTCACGATTCGGATGCCCCATTGAACTAGTTAGTGCCCAGGGGACACACTTCATCAATGAAGTGATAGCTCATCTCCTATCCACCTTTCTAATTATCCATAAAAAATCCTCCCCATACTACCCTCAAGCAAACGGCCAGGCAGAATCCACAAATAAGATTCTTGTAAATATCCTAACCAAGGTAGTCTCGGCCTCACACAGCGACTGGGATAACAAGCTGATGGTAGCCTTGTGGGCTTACCGCACAGCTTACAAGATGGCTGTTGGACAGACCCCCTTTAGGTTGACCTACGGAACCGAAGCAATCTCCCCTAGAATTCTTTGTGCCTAGCTTGTGAATTGCACTTCAGGAGAGATGGGAAGGAAAGGAGACATGGATGCAATGCCTAGTAGAGCTCGAATACCTCTCAAAAACTCACCTTCTAGCCATTCATGCACTCATATGAGAGAAGGCACGACGCAAGAGCTGGTTTGACAAGCATGTCAAGCAACGCAACTTCGAACAAGGCGACCTAGTGCTCCTATACTCAGTTAAGGGGCACAAGCAAAAAATGAAGTTTTGGGGTCTTGGACCTTTCAGAGTCCGTGCGATCAACCGAATAGGCAATGCCGAGCTCAAGACTCTAGCCGCTGAGGGAATAGGCTTCTTCAATGGCAGTCGTGTCAAGAAATACTATCCCCCCACACATCCCTTGCATGTGCCACCGATGTTGGAACCACCTATCAAGGTACGAGTAGCCACCATCACCGAAATTGATGATGAGGATGAGGAAACCGTGGAGCTTGCATACCTGCACATCACGATCACTGCCAAGCAAACATGCGCCTTCAATGCCTTAATTAATGGGGGGGGGGGGGGGGGGGTGACTTCAATGTCTTGACTCACGATCATTGGACCCAACTTGGCAAACCACCACTACAACCCACTAACGCCAAATTAAACCCATATGGGGGCCGCTCCTATGCACTTCTCGATAAGTGCAGGACCATCATTTCTATCGAGTCTGAGACTATACCAATGATCTTCTATGTGCTACAAGACGCTAAGGACGCAAGCACGAAGACACTCCTAGGGCGAACCTTCAAGAAGCAAACTCGTTGCAACATTGATTATGAGTTGCAACGCATTTACCTCGCCATAGGCAACATCTGCATTGATACAGCTTTCAGCAAGTGCTACGCGATAGCATAGTCCGCACAGCCATCGATAGAACTATTAGCAGCCAAATCCAAGGAGAAGGGTAGTGCTCGGCCACCACCCACCACCTCTCAAGAACCATTGCTCGTGGTAGCAAAAGCTAAGGCTCAACAGCCTAGTTTCCAATGCAGGCCTAAATAGCTGCAACCGCCACCTAGGAGTCGTCGCACACAACCTCATAAGACCCAAAGCTCTAAACCTAGGACACCAAGGTACAGTTACAGAAATCGGTGCATGATCAAGCAAAGGTGGGTCCCTAAAGCCCTCCTGCATGCGCAAGGCTACTATGAGGAAAATGCCTAGATATGGAACCCTAAAGCTCACACGCAAAGAACACCACTCATACGCCACCCCGAGCCTGATCACCCCCAGCCCCATAGAACCTCAAAACCATGAACTACAGTGCTCCCCAAGCCCACATCCATCAAGCTTATCCACACACAAGCCCAAAAGAGTTGAACAAGCCTATCGGCCCAAATGACAGACATCGTCACATGAGCCATCACCCGCTAGAGCCCATGCGACTACAATGGTCCACTCTGAAGGCAGCAGTCCATCAGAAGTAGTTGCTACTTTCCCAGCCCTAAGCTAGGAAGCCCAACTGAAACCTCAAAAGCACCCGCAACCACAACTGTCCATTATCAAAGGCTCTAGTGCTATCAAACCCCAACCACCAACACATCTTAAACCCTCCTACGAGCGGAAATCATTTTTGACACTGGCCTCAGATCTAGCCGAAGATATAGGGGATGACGTGATTGATTGCATTAGACGGCTCGATGCCACCTTCAGAGAGCTAGCTCTGAGCTATGACCGCTTGGACTTAGGCTTGTTGCCCAAGCCTTTTGCAATCGAAGTTCGTATGATGCCTTGTTCTTGGGAGACGTTTGAACTTGCCTTCGCAAAGGCAGCAAACTCTGCTGCTATATTGCTCAACAGCGAGGTCTCTAAAGAGCAAACCCTCAAACAACGCCTCATCACGTCATACGATCAGCAAACCACTTCTGACATCACCGGCCAAGAAATTGCAGAATTATCCAAACTTGCTGAGACTGAATCCCCATTCTTGCGGCACTGGTACACTCTTAGGTTGCAATGGGAAGTAGAGGGATACCAACCTTGTATAGAGTGCTGACCACTCTTCATGACCGCCCCCTAGAAGAGCACATCAAGGGACACCCTTACCTCGATCGCCTACTACTGACTGAGGAGGAGCTACATATTGCTAGTCGTGGTGTCTCCGGTGACTTCCTAACAGATGTTCTCACTTACATTACACACGTTGGCACTCACCCTTTTGATCTCGATCGTGCAACTCAATTAGAGTACAACCCCGATTTCTACACTTGGTTCCTACGCCGGTAACTCCTAAGACCCATTGCAGAATGTCCTCAACCTCCAAAAATTTCAATCTTAGGAAGGATTCTTCTCAAGCTGGGAAGGGAAGGGGAGTGAGGTGAATCAATTAAAACCAATGAAAATCAAGAAAAACGCATAAGCACGCAAACAATGAGCGAGGTAGGAAAATGTCAAGAGAACTTTGAAATAAAGGGCAAAAAGTTAAAGTTGAAAGGGAAGACTCCACATTGGATAGGATTTTAATGCTTTCATTCGATAAACATATAGAGTCTTTCTTTTTAGACTATGACTTTTCTTGTGAATTGTTAATGTGAAAGCACTAATGGAAACTTGGGATTATGACAGGAACAAAAGATGTTGTAGCAAGACCGTGCCCACTGACTTCCATTCATGGAAGAGGAAAGAGCGTAGTACAGTATCACTCTTGAGAGCCGCGCCTACAACTAGCTAAAGTTCCGAACCATTCACAACGTAGAAGGTTTGGTGGCCAAGGAGAAAGCGGCCAGGAGAGTCATTGAAAAATGTAACTTCACCAAGTACCTCAAAAAATTTTCGCAAGAACTTGACCACCCAAAGTGTGTGGAGTTTCTCAGGTCTTACGACCCTGACAATGAGTGCCGCACCGTCATGGTAGGAAGGGGAGAAAACGCCAAACAGGTACAGGTTCGCTTAACCCCTGCCTTGGTGGAGAAGGTGTTGGCACTGGAGCCAAAGATAGAGAAGAAGCAGAAGAGGGATGTGTACACCATGCTGAAAATGAGAAAGGAGGACGTGCTAACAAACAACAACATCAGCATCCAGGACATCCCTGATACGGAAACCAGATTGCAAGCAAAACTAGTACACACGCTCTTCTCCAGTTAGGGCTACAACGCCTTAATGCACCAAATCAACGTGCCTGTGTTGGAGAACGTAGCAGCTCACACCCTGTATGAAGTTGACTAGAACGCTTATGTGCGCAAAACTATCGACCAGATGGCTAAAGCACTGGCTTTAGGAAGCACACCCGCAGGAGGAGAGTCCCTAGCTTCCAAGGCCGCGGAAAGAAAGAAGGCCTCATCCAAGGCCTCGTTGATTGCCTATGGAAGCATTTTGACTACGCTCATCCAGGAGGCAGTGAAAGAGATGCAGGATGTAGAAGAAGGGGAAGGAGAAACACCCGATAGGTCACCCCTTCATCAAGACCAAGAGAAGTCCAGCAACATGATCGAGACTGATAAGGAAGGGCAGGGGCAAGAAGAATAATCAAGCAAAAAGCTGGCTACGGAACCCAAGAAGAAGACATCGCAGAAGAAAAAGAAGCCGGATGAAGGCCGCAAGAAGGAGAAAGATTTGGAAAAGGTAAAAAGACAATTCCTCAAGGAGGTCGAGGGAGAGGGAGAAGAAGAAGGAACAGGAAGAAGAAAAAACAAAAGAAGAAGTCAAGAGGGCTAAAAAGGTGTCAAAACAGGAGGCTGAGAAGAGAAAAAGAGAAGAGCAAGAAGAAAAGGAGAAACTGGAAGAAGAGTACAGGAAAGCTGAAAAAGAAAGGCAAAGAAGAGCTGTGGAGAAAGAAGAGAAAGTAAGAAGGAAGGAGGAGGAGGACTTGGCCGAAGCCACATGATAGTCCATTGAGCAACAATGCAAAGTTGATGATCCAGGAGCCTGGAGCCTACTGAGGAAAAAAGGGCCTAGCTCTAGCACGCAGGTACCAGAAGTCGTGCCGCCTGCTGTCCTTGAAGGCAAAGGCAAGGCCCTCCTCCATCCTATCCCCACCCTCATGGTACCTTCCACCGAACCAACCATCCTCTCCCCTAACATCTCCACCAACATGGAGGTTTCCAACTTCGTGACCTGGATGCAATATTTTATCAATAAAGAAATGGCCCAGGGAAAGAGCACACAAACCATAGCCACAGGGCAAAAGAGACCAGCCGCAGATGCTGAGTCAAGACAGGACCAGAAGCGTCCAAGAGTGGAAGCCTCGACCCCCCCAACCCACACAACAATGACGCCACCCAGCCAGTTACGACGAGTACATCACTGAGTTGCTCTCCCAATTGGAGAGCAACTCAGTGAGGGCAAAGGAGGAAAAGAGGATGGCTATCGCTGAGTTGGTGGCAGAAAAGTTGCCATAGCCATCCTCTTTTCCTCCCAATTGGAGAGGGCGAATGAGGAAAAGAGGATGGCTATGGTTGAGTTGGTGGTGGAAAAGGAGTCAGTAGCCGCCTTCCAGCTTGAGAAAATCCGCATAATAGCCATGCAACAATGACAGATCTTTGACCTCAAGCAGGAATTAAAGGCCAAGAAAGACATGGAAGAAAGCTACAAACAGCGGCTCGAGGATGAGAATCAAGAACTGGTGCAGATGTAGTGGGAATACAAGCTCCTTCTGATGCAACATGGGGAATTGGAGGCGAAAACCGCCAACATCGAGCAAATGATGGAGGAATTAAATGCCAAAGAGGAGGAGAGAAAGCAAGAGAGGGAGCAGTAGCAAAAGGAGATCGAGTCTATGACTGATCAACTACACTTGGGAAGGAAAGAGCACGAGAATATGAGCAAAGAACTCAAAGCCCAGGAGCAGAAGCTCGTAACCCTGGCACAGAAGCAAGGGGAGAGCATGGAAGGAATGAATAAAAGAGCTGAGGAATGGGCCGTGCAAAATGAAAAACGGGTGAAGACATTGGCACGGCGCCTCTCTTTGGTGGAGAAAGAAAAAATCCTTGCAGAAAGTAAAGCAGACGCCACCCAGACAGCCTTCAGTGCCCAGCAACAACAGGCCTTCCTCAACACATTACTGAATACGACCCGACCAGAGGGAAAGGAGTCATTGGAGGTGGTGTAGAAAAAACAAAGCATCGCACACAAAGCCATGCATGCGGGGCTACATATGCCACCCCAACCTGCGGAGGTTAGGCTTGAGTGTAGAAGAGCAACGGAAGTACCTACTACTGGCCGGCCTAACCGCCCAGGAATTAGATGCACTGGGCTTTGAGGAAGCAGTGCAACTAGAAGACCGGTAGGGGGAGGAGACTGACCTTGAATTCGTTATGGGGAGAATCAGAGAAGAGATAATCCCACAACCCCCCTCGCCGCATGTTCAAGAACAACAATAGATTGATCCACCCATGGAAAGACAAGCCGCACTAAGGGAGAGACTAAGAAAATTAGTTGAAGAAACCACGAAGCAGTTAAGAGCCAAACCAGTCGTGCAGCCGTCTGCACCCCTTCCACCATGCCCCGATGACCTCCCTGCTGGATTGCATGCAGAGCTGGTGATTTAGGAACGGCAAGAAAAAGAAAAAGGCCCTTTCACCTTCAGCTTCCTCATGCCTAACAGCCTACGGAGGGTCCTACCGATCAAGGTAATGGAGGAGGTGATCGCGAACTGGCGGCTGACTAGGACAAAAATGGCTGGAAGAAAGGGAGAGGACCCCCACTCTGTGGGGAAGGGAAGAAGTAGAGTTTTGGCAAGATAAGGTGTTTGAAATACCACATACTGTACAAGGCTACAACTACCAACCCATATGGAGGAGGCGAGTGTGTGATATTAGCATGCTTGCCTGGATGGCTTTTTGTAACACCCTGCCCTATGAGAGGAACAACCCCACATTCATGGCATATCCTCGTAGGGTAGGTGTGGATTTTGTTGCCACCCTCCATGGGTGTCATGATTTTCCCATCATCTACAACTCCAATGCTGCCTCCCTTCGAGCATGCCCTCCTTTTTTACTCGGGAAGCCTAAATGATTCCATGACGCATTTTCTCGCGGACTTCTCTTCATGCCTCGATCCAGCCTTTATAACTACATGTAATTATCTTAGGCTACTTAAGCTACTACTCAACCAGGACCCGACCCCACAAGAGCGTAGATTGCCTCCCCTATTTTTTGACCCTAACGCCATTGACAAATGTTCCATGGCACGTTTAATGATGAGAGCTAGCCTTCTCCCCTCTTTTTTCCTTGCTCTCCTAGAGGACATCAACAACAGCCAGTTCACTAGGTGCAACCATTCCTCCCTCTCCACCACCTCCCTCCACGTCCGCATGAACCTCAAAGGGTACATGCAAAGGCATCAATTTTTTAGCAAATCCATTCGACCCCTTTCCTTGCCTAAATCAAATGAGGAAGATTAGGAATATGCTGTCGTTCTACTAGTGTAATACTACTCAAAAAAAAAAAAAAAAAAAAGAGAGAGAGAAAAGAACAAAAAAAGCATCCAAGGAAGAGCAAGCGGAACATTACACATGGACTAACCAAAACAACTCATTTACAGAAGCACTTAGCACCACATAAAGCACGATCACTGCACCTAGGGGTCCTCAAGTTAAGCGTGCCCGGTGGCTTCGGTCGGTCGGCTCCGCCCCTAACCCCCTAGCCCTTTTTGCTTCCCCACTTCACACTTAGGGCCCATCAAGGGCATGACATACCTAGGGAGGTCACACTCGCCTATGGTTAGACCTGTCACCCTAAGCTACTCGCACTGCACCTCTTGCACAAATGGGGTCCCCAAGCATGGAATATCACCCAGGCTACCCTATGGTTAGACCCAACTCCCCATTCCACCAGCACGGGCACAATGCACTACACAATAAGGTAGACACCCCCCCTTAGGTAGAGCACCGCACCCTTTCCTTTCAAGCATCACAAAGGCTACCAACCACCGACTTCGGAGGCCCTTGTCAACCACTTGCTATCCGTTTGACTTCTCCAACAAACCTTATTACCAAGCTTCCACGAGCACCCGAGTTTACGCGTAGCCCTGCCCTTACACGACCACTTCGCCAACTGCCTCTTAAACACCAACAGTCGACAAGCGTGCCATGGGACTGGCATTCGTCTCGGAGGGGGGTAATGTTAATCCTATGCCAAGAAGGCGGAAGAATGCCCAAGCCGAGAAGGTGGAAGAATGAATGAAAAAGCGAAAAGAAGATGGAAAAGGAGCAAAGACACGCAGATGGCCTCTAAAGCTAAGCTGGGGCCAAAAGCATAGTTTAAATAAAAGGCACCCCAAAAACTCTAAAAACTCTTGTAAAAGAGCGCCAAGCTCCCTCCTGTGCCACTTGTAAAAGAATAGTCGGGCATAGGCTTAGGGCAGAAAGCAAAAAGAGGGAATTAGAAAAAGGGACCTTGCCACAATGGCCGGTTATGTAAAAAGGGATGGGCGCCCATGGGATTTTAGGGTTTGTATATATAAAGTTCAAAAATTGAATGGAAGCTCAATCTTTGGTGTATGGGTAACAATAGCTCTTCTCTTCTGCTCCTCTTCTTGCTTGTGTGTGCTCTTGAGAGAGGGAGTGTAAGAGTGTGAGGGAGTGAGTGTGTGAGAGTGAGGGATCAAGAGGGTGAAGCTCTTCACCATCTCCTCTTCTCTTCTTTTCTTCTCTTCTCTTGCGCGCGCAGCTATGGTGGATGGAGCTTGGAGATGGAGGAGGCTTGATGATGCTTGAGCTAGCATCTAGGATCGTGGAGCTACCGGTGTGTGCGAGAGAGAAGGCAACTCATATCAGCATCAAGGTAAGCTCACTACACTCGTAGGATGGACGGCATGTCGGCTATGTGAGAGGTAGCCATTAGAGCTCGCTTGGAACGCTTGAAGCAATAAGCAGTCCGTGGATCTTGGCGGTTGAGCAAAAGCTCCCACAATCCCTATTTTCTTGGTGTTCCTCTTGGGGCACCAGTCGATGTATACTCAAAGAGAATACAGATCAAATTAGCCCAAAAGCATCCAATGCAAACAAGTATCTATCAAGAGCATAGACATGTAAGAGATGCCAGTCTCATATACTCAACAAAGCTAAACTACATAACCCACAAACTTGGCAATATCTAGAGAGAGCATGAAGATTCCACTACCAAAAAGACCGAGGTCAACCGAGCAACCAAGCTAAAAGATAGTGTAATATACATATGATATCATGGAGCCAAGACCGTATATCAACAGAGCATCCAAAGCAAGGGATCAGTCAAGCATCACCTATAACATCGAGTACATACATCATGTAATAGTCAATGTCAAATCTCTAACAACCCAAATAAGCATCCAAGAGCTCCAAAGTATGCAAACGAAAGCCCAACTAAAGCTCCAAGTGGCAATCAAACACAGGCAATGTAAGGAGCATGCATTTCTAACATATGCTTCAAAGCATGTACCGAAGGGTCAAGCATAGACCATAGGCATAAGAATTGTCACAAAGCATGCCATTGTAGACCAATGTCAATCAAATTCCAACCAAGACAATGTAAGAGAGGGGGATTTAATAATAGGGAAATACTAACTACACTGGCTGGTATATAAGGTGTTAGGGACTTGATTTTTCATCATTAGATTTTAATACAAGTCTCCTTTCATCTTTATCTCCTTCTCCAAGCTCTCATGGCTTCTCTCTCTCCCTTTCTGTCTTTCTCTCTCTTTTTCTAGTATTTCTCTCTCCTTGTCACTCTCTTTCTCTTTCTTCCTGCAGTCTTTCTCTCTTCTGCACCCTCTCTCTCTCCTCTCCTTCTGTCTCTCATGCCTCCTTCATTACAAGTGGTATTAGAGCTCTAGTTCTGATCCATTTAGTTACTTTACATGTTCAATTACCATCATTTTCAATTTAAAAATCCAAGAAGCTTCAAGTACACAGTGACATGCACAAAAATGGAGGAGCACTGAAGAGCCACAGGTCAAGGATCAAGAGGACAGTAGTCAGGAGCATTAATGGAGTCCTTTGATGAAGATTGGAGGCTGGAGCACTACATTTAGCAGGTTGTGGGTCATTCTGGGCCAAATTTGAAGGTAAAATTTTAGAAACGATGGTCACAAGAAGTAGGGAAGAGTTAGTCTTAGTTACTTTTCATATGCAGTCTTCTCTCTCCTCATTCTCAAGCTCCTGCCAAGCTCCCATGGAGAAGAAACACCATGGATCTTCTCAATCTCAGCCCCAATGATCTTCATCACTCTTCCTGAGCCTCACAGGTTTCAAAGCCATCAGTTCAAGCTGTCCAGGGACTGGTTTGACCCTCCCTTTCTCTCCAAGAAGGAGCCCATAATTTTCGGGTGAAGTATAGGTGTAGGTACTTTAGGGTGCCCACAGGTTCTATCCAACTTCCTATAAGGTTTGGTAGCCATTAGGTACTACCATTTTACTCTTACAGGTGGAAACATAGTACTTACATGTTTAAGCAGGGTACATGCTTAGACAGTTCAGACTCAGAGATTGAATTGCAGAAATTTCTTTCCAAAACTTGTTATGGCATACTATATCTCACCTTAAAGGAGGCATTGTTGGCTTTTATTTGAATCAAAAAATTTGGGAATCAGAGTTTCCTAGCTCAAGTTATAGCCAATTTTTTGAAAGGGGGTATTGTAGGACTACACCACTATGGTGGGTCATAAGGGTAAGAATAAGGCCTAGGATGAGTAACCATAGAAAATCAAAGATTCCATGCTAGATAATACACCTCAAGAGGGCCCTAAAGAGACTCGAGTGCAAGGGGAAATCAGTGCACTCAATAATACCGTATGTGAACATGAGAGTAGGCATGCTCAAAGGCATATGGAGCTGTTATCTAGAGTGGAGCAAATGATATTGTCTACTAGTCAAACAAAGTCTTGGGAAGTTAGTGGATTCCACTACCCAAACAAAGGCTTCAATTGACAAGTTAGTAGAATCTAATGCTCAAATAATGGCTCAAATCTCCCAATGGATGCAAATGCAAATGGGAACTAAGGAAGTTAGGAAGAAAACTCATTCAAACAGTGAACCTTCAGTCCCACTTCAGCCACCTAACCAAAATGGTCAAGGTCATGGTATCATTGGATGAAGGGGTATTCCAAATAGTTAATATGAAGTAGGTGAGACTTCATAAAGGCACGATGAGTATTTGAGCAGTTTGAATGGTGCTAATTCTCAAGCTTTTGGACTAAATACCCAACTTCCTAGAGTTCCTCTACCAACGGGAGGTTTCGGAGATTTCCATCTTATTTTGGGGGTTCCATGCCTAATACCATAAGCAGTCTATTTTGGGACAACAACCCTTTTACGAAAGAGAGCTGAAGGATAAGATCATTTTGGAAAAGTACAATGGTCAATCATCTTCACCATCCAATCTAGAGGAATGGATTTCAAAATTAGAATCTTACTTTGATATATTCCCTAGAACTGATGATATGAAGATTCATTTTGCATCTCTACATTTGGAGGGATTTGTACATACTTGGTGGAGATACATTAAGAAAAAGAACATGCTTGTGAAGATGTGAGATGCCTGCCCATCGGCTATCCAGGCATGCTTTTAGCGGTCTATCGAGAAACGAATCTAAGCGTCACTAACCGGCACTCCCATGGAATGTTCCGAGTTTTGTTGCCTAGAGTTTCCCAAATCCGCCTCGCAACGGAACGTTCACAGCCAAACCCACTAGGATCGACCTGAAATTTGGGCTCCTAGTAGCCAAGGTCTCCTAGTAGCATTCATCAGATCTTGGACATCCTACTTTATGCAGGGATACCCAAGCTGAAGCAGACCCATGCCACACTTGGTTCAAAGAGAATGGGAAACGAGAGGGATGCGCCGATCAACCTCTCTGCCCGTAGGGCATAGTCCCATTCCAGTCCCCTAAAACGGCATGAATCGAGTTCTAACCTAACAATACCTAAAGGCCGAATGATGGAAAAATCTTGTGAGAAGCCTCCCAATTCTCTCGGACCACCCTACCATAGGACGGACCCGTTGCGGGTTCCACCCACCCGCTTTCCTTAATAACTTTAGTTTTCTAATTAGGTTCTACCATATTTATGTGTGACACTTAAAGTCAGCTTCATTAATTAAGCCTTTCGGGAACATGGTTCGTTCGCATAACTTATAACACAGACACGAAAACAGAGCAAGGAAATCTATTGAGAAACAAGTTCCTTAACTTATCTTCAAGTTAATCTTTGTCTCCCGCCCATACATGAGAAATTATGTATCCCTTCTATCCAACAGAAGTATCCCTTCTGCGCCCTGCAGAAGTAACTGGTCCAAATCACATGGCGCTACAAATTCAATCCTTTGTCTAGAATAGGATCTCCCAACATGCCCAGATGTTGGGGGCCACGGAGATCTTCAAATCCATTCTAGACCCAGCAAGGGGTGTCCAGAGCTCCACTTGACCCACAAGATATCTAGGAGTGAAACATCATTTCTGTGGTGGTTGGCCTTTTCACCACTCGACATTCGGCCCATGAACCGAGTAGTGTCCTCTTTTGGTTAATCCATGGTGCAATCATGGAGGTGAACCAACTGGGCAATATATCCTTCCTTAATTAAATCCTTTAAGAATCCAGCACAACAAGGCATTCAGTCCTAATATCAGTTTTCTAAGAAAACTGTGGGAGCTTTCGCTCAACCGCCAAGACCCACGGACCGCTTATTGTTTCAAGCATTCCAAGCCGAGCACTAATGGCTACCTCCCACATAGCCGACACGCCATCCGTATCTACGGGTGTAGTGAGCTTATCTCCATGCTGATCAAGTTACCTCCTCTCCCATGCACTCTGGTAGCTCCACGATCCAAGTGCAAGCTTCAAGAAAGCTCCATCCTCAAGCTCCACGCTCCAAGCTCCATAGCCATGAGCAAGATGAGAGAAGAGAAAAGAAGAGAAGAGAAGAGAAGAAGAGAGGGGAAGATAGAGAGCTTCTCCTCCCCGGTCCCTCACCCTCACACACTCAGTCCCTCACACTCTCACACTCCCTCTCTCAAGCACAAGCTCAAGCAAGCAAAAAGAAGAAGAAGAAGAAGAAGAGGAGAGCCACTTTTGGCCACACACAAGAATGAACTTCTCATTCACTTTTCAACTTTATATACAAAACCCTAAATCCCTTTTGGGCGGTCATTCCCTTATCCCCTTTTTTACATGGCCGACCGTGGCCTAAGTCCCTTTTCCCATTGTCCTTCTATCTTCCTAGTTTCCTTTCCACCGCCTGTCTACATTTACATCCCTTTTGGGCGGTCATCCCCTTATCCCCTTTTTTACATGGTCGGCTGTTGGTGCGCAGATCGGATGCTGTACGCTTGCGTAGTGAATGCGGAAAGGTCCCCAAGAACAAAAGAACTCTACTTTTTTGCACAAAACTCAAGGTAAAAAGCATGCACGACATGAACAAGAGACCAATTGGGTGCAATCTCCCTCCATGCCTTGTGTGAGCGCTCCACAAAGCATGTATTTTATGTATTAATCATCTTCAAGCTCAAATAATAGCCCAAATTACAAAATAGCAAGCTTTTAGCTTTTGAGTTTGCTTTAGCACAAAATAGAAATAAAGCTAATGGGCGGTGCCCAAAGAGTTAGGCATACCCAATACAATGTCCAAGTACAAATAACATAATCGTGCGCCCATGCGCATACAAAATAATAAACAAATATCCAACGCCTCAATAAATAGGTGCCATGCCTAAGGTATGCGCCCATCAAAATATAAGTGATAACTCGAATACTTGCTATCCGTCAATGCTTTCCTCCGCCACTGCTGCTATCTCTACACATCAACTGAAGCATTCACAATCGTTAGTAAAATAATACAATTAAACCGACAAAAGTGAATACCTAGCAGTCTTCAGCTACATAAATAAATCAACTGGTTAGAAATCAATCCTAACCTTAATTTATTACGAGTGTGCACTCTAAACTCATAAACGTTTATTAATTTAATATGTATTTTGCGGAATCGCCCGCTATGGAATCACCCATGTACACACTAAATTAATGAAACGCCGGAAAAGGATAGGCGTCCCCATCAACTTCTTGCACAAAGAATCCACTTTGTGTATGAGCCCCGGTCATCAAAGTTTACGGAATCCACCGTAAAACCTCACGGAATCCACCCTGGCACAGAATCCACCGTGAAATATGCCTCCTGGCATCATACCCCCGGGGTGGGATAGCAATTGACCTCAATTGCTATTAGCTCAATGTGGAGCTAGCAAAGTGGGGAAAGCATTTAAGTCTCTAGCATGCATCCATTGGGCTTCCTCTACTGGATGGTTCTTAAACTTGACTAAATATCTAGAATATCTTCGGCCAGTTCTAGTGGTCTTAAAGTCAGTATCTATGATAGCTTCAGGTTCAAGTATTTCAGTCTCTTCCTCTAACAAAGGTGGGTTTTCGTAAACAGGGTGTACAGGTAATTGGCCTCTAAAGGGTCTTAATAAACTAATGTGAAATGTGTTGTGAATTTTCCAGTGAGGTGGTAATTCTAACTTGAATGCATTGTCATTGATTTTGTGAATGATCTTAAATGGTCCATAGAATCTAGGGGCTAATTTCACAACTGGGTATCTATCTACACTTTGTAATCTACGTTTTTCTATTCTCAACCAAACATAGTCATCAACTTTGAAATTCAGTGCTTGTCTTTTCTTATTGGCTTGTTTGGTATATGATTGCTGGGCTTTGGCAATCATGTCTTTAACCTCATAAAAAATAGTAGCATGCATAGTAGCAATATCATCAGCACTCTGAATTCTATTTGATAAAGATGCAACAGGTGTAGACAATCTATAACCATAAATCACTTCAAACGGTGCTTTCTTTGTAGATGTGTGTGGTGTATAGTTATATGCAAATTGTAATAAATGCAAATGTGCGTCCCATGTCTGTGGTTTAGAAATAGTGTAAGCACGTAAAAGATCTAAAATAGTACTATTAGTGGCTTCTGTTTGTCCATTAGTTTCAGGATGAAATGCAGATGAGAAATCTATTTTTGTGCCTAGGTTAGCAAACAAAGTAATCCAAAAGTTGTTACAAAATCTAGAATCACGATAAAAAATAATAACTTTTGGTAATCCATGGTTAGTGAAAATAGTTTTCAAAAACAATTGTGCTGCCTAAGATGCTGTTAAAGTTTTCTTACATGGAATGAAATATGCTTGTTTACTAAACTTGTCTACTACAGTCCAAATCATATCATGGTTAGCTTTAGTATTAGGTAAACCAGTAATAAAATCCATAGAAATTTGTTCCCATAGTCTTGATGGAATAGATAAAAGCATAAGTAATCCATACTGTTTTCCGTGATGTCTCTTAACTCTTTGACAAATCAAACATTCAGAAACAAAGTTAGATACATCAGTGTCCATATGTGGCCAATAAAAATCTTCAGTTAATGTACGTAAAGTAGATATGATACCTCTATGACCTTGATATGGAGGACAATGAATCTCATTCAAAACAAAAGATCTGAATGGAACTATAACACATAATCTCTTTTCATAAAACATGAATCCATAATTATAAGATAGTGAATCAATAGGAATCAAGTTATTTCGAACTAATTTATTCAAATCAGCATGAAAAGTAATGTCTTGATGATAAGTATCTTTCATAGAATTTAAAGAATCAAATGATATAACAGAAATATTATGAATAGTGGGTCTTCTACTTAATGCATCAGCCACACTACATTTTCTTTACCGGGTTGATATTGGATAATCGGATGAAAACTCTGAATAAAGGCTACCCATTTGATATGTCGGTCAGATATTTGAGGTTGGCTAAGTAAATGTCTAATACTTTGTTGATCAGTCTTAATCATAAACTCAGAACCCATTAAGTAGTGTTTCCATTGTCTTAAAGCTTGTACTATAGCTAATAATTCTTTATCATATGTTGAATATTTAAGTTCGGAGGGTTTCAGTTTACAACTAGAATAGGCTATGGGATGATTATCTTGCATAAGTACAGCTCCTATTCCAGATCCGCTAGCATCAGTAACTACTAAAAAGAATGGTCTATTAAAATCAGGTAGTTGTAAAATAGGAGCATGGGTTAATGCATGTTTCAATAAGTCAAAGGATTTCTGTTGATTACCAGACCAGTGATAAACAATACCTTTCTTTAAAAGTTTAGTCAAAGGCAAAGCAAATAATGAAAAATTTCGCACAAACTTCCTGTAGAAACTAGCAAGACCTAGGAAAGATCATAACTCATGCACATTTTTAGGTATAGGCCAGTTCAATATTGCTTCTATTTTCTTAGGGTCAACTTTAATACCATCTGATGATACAATATGACCTAAATATTCAATTTTTGTTTTAAAGAACTCACGCTTTTCCGGATTAGCATACAGTTGATTATCTTTCAATAACTTGAAAACCAAGGACAAATGTTCATAATGTTCTTTCTCATTTTGACTAAACACCAAAATATCATCAAAGAATACAATAACACAATGCTGATATTTCAAAAATATACGATTCATCATTCTACTAAATGTAGCAGGTGCATTAGTCAATCCGAAAGGCATCACTAAAAATTCATAATGACCAAATTGTGTTCTAAATGCAGTCTTGAATATGTCAGACTTATCTAATCTTACCTGATGATAACCAGATTTAAGGTCTATTTTACTAAATATGGCAGATCCTTGCAGTTTATCCATAAGGTTATCGACTCTAGGAATTGGATACCTATTCTTTACAGTGATCTTATTTAAAGCACGATAGTCAATGCACATACGATAAGTATTATTCTTCTTCTTTACCAACAAAACAGGTGCACCAAATGGAGAACTACTAGGTCTAATCAATCCTCTATTTAGTAATTCCTCAACTTGATTTTGAATTTATTTTTGCTCTATCTGGTTATGCCTATATGATGCTTTACAAGGTGGTTGTGTACCAGGAATCAAATCTATTTTATGGTCTTCTGGACGTGAAGGAGGTAAACCAGGTGGTAGATCTTCCGCAAAACAGTCTTTAAAGTGTGCAAGAAATTCTTTATGCCTAGGGTGCATATGGTTTTCTTTAACTTGCAGTTCATTCACCCAAATGAGATAAGATTTACTACTTTTGCGTAATGCACGTTTAGCTTGAGTATGACAAAGCAGTGGAAAAGCATTAGATGCATGCATACCATACAATGTAATATGTTTTCCTTGAAAATTAATATTAATTGAATGTGTGGAATAATCTATATTAGGGTTATGCTGATGACGCCAAGGCATACCTAATATAATATCACTGGACTGTAATGGTACAACTAGAAAATTTCTTCTTTCAGTGTATTCACCAATTTGAATTTCTAAATCATACACTTCATGTGTTCCATTATACCTTTTTCCTAAGAATGCTGCTTTAATGCGATAATGCGTAGGAACAGTTTGTAACTTCAATTCTTTCACTAACTTTGCAGAAATAAAATCATGAGTACTACCATCATCATGCAAAATAATCTTTTATTTTCCATGCACTAAACATTTCATTGTCAATAAAGAATGTGGAGTTGGCATACCTGGTAAAGTATCCAAAGGAGTAGTAATGTCGTTTTCATCTTCCGTGAAATCAGGCATTTCTTCATGTTCATCATCTTCCATTGCTCCAAGGTAATTGATATGGACAGGTGGCTTCTTCGATTGGCAATTGGCTGCTAGATGTCCAGGTTGGTGGCATTTGTAATACACTATAGGTTTGGCTTTGGTTACATTGTTTGCAATGGCAGGAAGTCTAGGAATATTAGGATTTGGCTATGGAATTGGCTTAGGGTTTTGATTGGTATTGGATGGTAAAGTAGGTGGTTTTGCCCAAGTTTTATGGAAAGATGATGAAAGAAAACAACCTTGATTAAATCTTCTAAAATTTGATTTGAATTGCTTAGATCCATAGTTACCATTGACTTGAAATTGATGTGGACGCTTGTCTCTTCCTCGAAGCTTGTCTTCAGTGTCATGAGCTAAAGAAATTGCGTCTTCAAGAGTTGCAGGCTTGAACATATTGACTTCAGCATAGTAATGCCCAAGTAATCCAGACATATACTTGCGCTTGTGTGTCGCTTCAAGTACGTCTTCAAGCATGTGTAACGGGAGTAATGCATTCCAAAAGCGTTCGGTGTACTGAGGAATAGGCTCACAATCTCTTTGCTGAAGAAGGTCCCATTGCTTTATGGCTTTTTCATGGAATTGTGGAGGAAGGAAATTCCGCATAAACTTCTTCTTGAAATTCTCCCAGGTAGTGGGACAATCTATACTCTTACGAACCACGGTCCACCAAAGAGATGCTCTATCCACTAAATGATTAGTGACACACTTGTTTTTATCTTTTTCTGCGTATGTTTCCTCATGAAAATAATCATCAAACTGACTAATGAATGCAAGAACAGTTTTTCCATCTCGGGTGCCATTGAAAGTACGGAATTTGAAATTTATTTTACTTATCTTTGTTTCTTTGCGGATGGATTGAGCTTCGAGAGTCGCGTTGATGGTACGTCGGATAAGATCTTCAGATTGTGGTTCCTCTTTGTCAGTAGTCGATCTTTGTAAATTAGCCAATTGAACTTGCAATGCTTGCCTAGCACGTCATTCTTCATCCAACTGCATCATGATTAAATCCACCTTTTGCTCCATCATAGGTTCATGAAGATCGCCTTCAGCCATTAAATCATCCATATGTGGTTCCGTCATCCTGCAAAACTTCAAAAAAAACCTCACACTCTCAAAATCCAATTAGTGGGATGAGCGTAGCTCAAGATCGGGTGTACAAGGCTTATATATTTTTATGTGTCGCTTTCACAATCTTCATCTTTGGCTATTGCAGGATTTGTAATCTTTGAAAAATCTGCGTTTTGACCTTCTGCGTGTGCTGAAACTAGTTCAGCAAACATGTGTATGCGAACAGTACCTTCCAATGAACAACTTTGCAGTTCGGAGCTTCTGCGCAGGAACAGTCCTTCTATGAGTTTTGAACAGAAGTCAGTTTTGACTTCAAGTGACTTGTCTGACTTGCAGAGTTGTAGACTTATGTGACTTGCAGAGTACCAGAACTTGCAGAACTTGAGTGATTTAGTAGACTTGCAGGATTTGTAAACTTTGTAGACTTGCAGAACTTATATGGCTTGTGTGATTGGAAGCTTAAGTGATTTAGCTTATAGCTTATATGGTTGAAAACGGTGAATTTTAGGGGGGGGGACCATTTTTTTAGCCGCCGAAAATCTCGCGGACCTCCTCTAATGCGCCGATTTGAAATTATGAAGCTTTAAAGCTTCTTTAAGCTTTATAAGCTTTGTATTAAACTTTGAACATTATGAATTTTTGAAGACTTATCTCTGTAACTCCACGACTTGTATGAGAGGATATAGGAGTGGTCCTCCGCTGTTGCAGGCCGGTCCTTCACGATCTGAGGATGGAAACAGAGGTTCTTGACCGCCAGGAATCCACTCGTATCGACCGTTTGCGATGAGATTGACCGTAGAGCTCGATCATTCCAGGAGCTCCGCCTTCGCACAAGATAGGTAGTGATTGGAAGCTCTTGATCTCAGCTTTGCTCTGATACCACTGGTGCGCAGATCGGATGTTGTATGCTCACGTAGTGAATGCAGAAAGGTCCCCAAGAACAAAAGAACTCTACTTTTTGCACAAAACTCAAGGTAAAAAGCATGCACGACATGAACAAGAGACCAATTGGGTGCAATCTCCCCCCATGCCTTGTGTGAGCGCTCCACAAAGCATGTATTTTATGTATTAATCATCTTCAAGCTCAAATAATAGCCCAAATTACAAAATAGCAAGCTTTTAGCTTTTGAGTTTGCTTTAGCACAAAATAGAAATAAAGCTAATGGGCGGTGCCCAAAGAGTCAGGCATACCCAATACAATGTCCAAGTACAAATAACATAATCGTGCGCCCATGCGCATACAAAATAATAAACAAATATCCAACGCCTCAATAAATAGGCGCGACAAAATATAGGTGCCATGCTTAAGGTATGCGCCCATCAAAATATAAGTGATAACTCGAATACTCGTTATCCTTCAATGCTTTCCTCCACCAACTGCTACTATCTCTACACATCAACTGAAGCATTTACAATCGTTAGTAAAATAATACAATTAAACCGACAAAAGTGAATACCTAGCAATCTTCAGCTACATAAATAAATCAACTGGTTAGAAATCAATCCTAACCTTAATTTATTACGAGTGCGCACTCTAAACTCATAAATGTTTATTAATTTAATATGTATTTTGTGGAATCACCCGCAAAGGAATCACCCATGTACACACTAAATTAATGAAACGCCCGAAAAGGATAGGCGTCCTCATCAACTTCTCGCACAAAGAATCCACTTTGTGTATGAGCCCCGGTCATCAAAGTTTATGGAATCCACCGTAAAACCTCACAAAATCCACCATGGCACGGAATCCACCGTGAAATATGCCTCCTGGCATCAGCTGTGGCCTAGGCCCTTTTTCCCATTGTCCTTCTATCTTCCTAGCTTCCTTTCCACTGCCCGTCTACATTTACAAATTGCACGGGTGAGAGCCCGGCACTCCTTAAATTAAATCATGATGCACTTGCGCTCTTTTACAAAAGTATTGACTTGCGATTTTTCTTGTGTGCATTTTTCCCTTATTTAGGACTTTTCTACGCTTCTTATATTTCTAGATTTTTATTGGTGTACCTTTGTCTTCCGTTTCACTTTTACTGGGCCTTTGTATTCTGCTTTAGCTTTTCCATATTTTCCACCTTGTTCGTCTAACGGTTAACATTACTTCCCTCCTAGACGAGTGCCAGTCCCATGGCACTCACTATCATAGGTAGCAGGCTTTGGCATGCACTAAAGACATGGGTGGAAGGGACATCGATGGTTGCCGTGGAGGAGTGTTGGTGGTGGTGTGGAGAAAGGTCATTGGGGGCATGTTGGTGGCCTAGGTGGCTAGTGGTAGGGTTGTTGAAGTTGGTGGTAGGGCTGCTCTTTGTTGGGGATTGCATTGATGGCTAGCACAAGTGTTGGTTTGTTAGGGATTCTGCACATGACTATTCTTGCCTGGCTTGCAGGATGATAAAGGATAAGAATTCAGAGTTGGGTGTCGATAAAGAGCGAACGACACTTTCGTTGGAGTCTTCAAGACCTGCAATTGAAAACCTCTCATAGTAGGTGGTCTCTCCCTAGGGGTAGTGCTAGTCTTGTCTATTATGCATAAGACATAGTTCAATTAGTTTGGAAGACAGGTCAAACTTTAAGCAAGCTAAGAGTATTTTCCTGCACTTAGGGACCCAAACTGTGTATATATTTCGGTGCAGATATTATGGGAGTGCTCGTGCATACTTAGATATTATGTGGTTAGAAGACCGCAGGCTGGTTTCTCGTAACAATGTGTGAATGAAGCAAAGTTGTCCATGTTGAGAAGAAGTACACGTGAAGGTGTATGAGGCATCCTTTGCATTGTGATTGCACGACATAGCATAATTAATCACAAGGACACCGCACTTTCGGTAGCTGGGAGGTATTGGACTTACTTGATGAGGACGGTGCACTTTTCATGGCCATTCGTGCGGTGCTTACCACAATTGATTGCAGTGGTATTAAGACACTCTAAGGGAATTGTGCGAATGGGCCAAGGTGGCAGGTCTAACCATAGGAGAGACAAGCTCCTAGGGTATGTCCTGCCCTTGATGTGCCCTAAACAATTGTGGGTGATGCTAAAGGGCTAGGGGACTAGGGACGGAGCCAGTCAACCAAGGTCACTGGACGTACCTAATTTGAGGACCCCTAGGTGCTGTGTTGTGATCGTGGGTGCTTTGTATATTTTCATTATTTTCTTTTCTTTTTTCCTTTTCCGTTTTCTTTTTCGTTTCTTTTTCTTATGCTTTTTTCTTTCTTTCTTTCTTTCTTGCTTTCTTTCTTTTTTTTTGTTTTCTTTGTCTTTTTTTTTTTTTTTGGGACTTGCCTGAGTACAACGATTGCAATATGTTGAGGCTATTAGCCTTTCAATGGGTTGGGAAATGTCAAGCTTCGAAGGCTCAAGAAATGGATATTACAGTGATGATTGTGCCCTAACCTCGTTGTTAGAGAAGTAGTTGTTGAGATGGGGAGATACACTTGAGATATTGCAACCCTCTTTGGAACATGCGATATTGGTACAATTGAGGTAACAACTGACATGAGTGCCCGGCGTAGAGTGTAACCCAGAAAGAGGAAGTGGTTAAGATCATGCTTTGGGCCATGCAGCGCGGGCACTCCCACGGGTGATTTTTGCTTTCGGCACAACGTGGCTTTGTCGCGGCTCTTTGTGAGGTCGGTGGTCTTGCGGTGACTTGGGCATTGAACACTTGCGCACAAAGACATGCGCCATCCTGCATCCACTTGCCATTTCATGAGAGTACATACACGGCATATGCTGCAACTATAATAAACCAATGCAAGGCAAGGAGACATCCCTTATTTGAATTCCATGGTATTGGTCTAGATACTTATCACCTGCGCTTGATTAGCTTTTTCTTTTGCTAAAGACGTGAAATATATTAAACGCAAATATGAAAAGTTTGTACAATTGGGGAACATGTCAGTACTTAACCATTTAAAGACAAAAAGTCATGTCCAAGTAGCATTTGATAAGCCTTTTATACAACATGGGGCTACTCTATTTGTACAAGGCAGGGCAAGTCTGGGTGGTCGTGCAACTGAGGCTGTGCTGGTGAGGGACTCATGTGAGGCTGGGTGGGGAAAATGTCGGCCAGGACCCAGATGGTGTAGTCCCTGGCTGCAATTGTTTCTAGAATGCTTTTAAACAATGCATCAAACTCCTAATTGTCTCGAGCTACCCTCTCCTCTTTCGAGCACATGGTGTCCAAGCGTCTGGTGGGAGCCTGCATGGCTGGTGTTGCCACACCCCGTGTGCTCCCTTGAGCCCTAGTCCTCTTGGATTGGGGGGGGTTTCGGCCTGCGTCCTGGGCGGTGTCGTTTAGGGCCTCTTTTTCACGCGTACCTCTTTAGAGTAGGCACGTAGCGTACCTCTTTAGAGTAGGCATGTAGTGTTCTGGTGGGGGACCTCTTTTTCACGCGTACCTCTTTAGAGTAGGCATGTAGCGTTTTGGTGGGGGCGCTAGTGCCTTATGCTCTTTCCGATGGTGGAGAGCTTCCTTGCATACCAGCTGCACTATGTGGTCCATGACTGCTACCGTAGGGGGACTTGCAAAATACGAACCAAGGATTAGGCCCTGAGGCAAGATAAAACTATTCGCATGGAAGGGATTATATAGTGGGTTATCAAGCGTATATGATGAGGAGGGGA
The DNA here is from genome assembly GCF_053477565.2 of Lygodium microphyllum. Taxonomy (NCBI): domain Eukaryota; kingdom Viridiplantae; phylum Streptophyta; class Polypodiopsida; order Schizaeales; family Lygodiaceae; genus Lygodium; species Lygodium microphyllum. The sequence continues at coordinate 17,648,264 of NC_141153.1, forward strand.
GAGGTGAGGCATGCAACGTTTGTTGTAGAGGGATGGCCCCCATGATGATGCTCATTTTGCCTCCAGCCACCATTAGCAGATCTTGGCTTATGCTAAGTTGTGCGGACTAGTTGTCATGGAGTGGGGTAGGGCTTATCCTCGGAAGGATAGACCAAAAAGGGGGAAATGTGTTTAGAAAGGGATGGTACCTTGTCTACACCATTAGAGTTGTTGGTCAAGGCTTCCTATGGTGGCAATGAGGGTTGCATGCCCTTCACTTGGAGGTGGGAATTGTCACACGACTTCTAAATGTGTGATGAGAGGAGGACCTGAGGAGCTTAGCCTGTCAAACCCAACTCTTCTTCCTGCGCTTGACTATCATTGCTTGTGTGTGTTGATATTGTCTATACAGGGTCACAAAAATCATTGTTTATTTATATACATATTTACAAATCCATGTCACTTCACGAGGATAAAAGCCAATTGTAGAACTCCGGATTGTATTGAAGTGTGGCACACGCATCTAGTAATCGTGGTAGCTTACTCAATACCGATAGATATTTTGCAACATCGAGTAGCATGTAACCTTGTCCAAGTCTATTGGCAACATGTAACTCCTCCTCTGTGAGAACCTTATCAGACATAGAGTTCTCTTGGCTAGTTTCAGCTAAGCCCGTACCCCAAGTGGCAGTCAACACTCAAAAGGAAGTTGGTGCCACATAGGTTGGGATCTCTTTGAGACCACCATTTGGCCAATCGCTCCTCTGAGACTATCATAATCTGGACTCCTAGTTCAGCCATTGCAACGTGGTTTTCAAACCAAAGTTTTTCAAATTGACTTCGACCCTCTAATTGTCGCTTTAGTTGCTCTATCTCTAAGGGATTTGGTTGGCAGAGCACATCATTGAATGTTACAGTTAAGCGTAGTTCGTCGACTTCCTCGTAGGGGTGAGTCGCACGTGTTCATGCAGGAGCTTGTCATAGTGCTTGTTAAGATGTTCTTGCTCTTCCCAGGATAGGAAAAATGGGAAGCATTCTCCAAGCTGCTCCTTAGGGAATGCACCCATGTCCACAAGGACGTAGACACGTGCAAACACCTTGAGCTTAGCATCCAACTTAGTTGAGCATTTTGCGACACTTCTATGTTCAAGGAGGGCTTGCTCGGTTGCTATCTCATGCAAGGTTCTAGGAGTTTGCCTAGGCTTTAGCATAGCTGGGGGGACTCAGGCTTGAATGAGCAAGATTGGTCAACGCTAGGATTTCTTATGCTCTCGAGGTTTCCATGTTTCTCCTGAGGCTTTGTTATTGTGTCATGGTTCTCCTTAGATGTGACTGGTATAAATTTGTCACCCTGTTGTGATAGCGTTGTGTCCACTCTTGATTGGTCAATGCGAGTTCTATTGTCGGTGGATTGAGTGTTGAAAGCAACCATTGATGGTAACGGCTGCTTCGATTTTTCAGAGCACGCGGATGTGTCTGAGCTTTCACTGCTATTAGGAGAGACATCAATGGGTTCATTGGTGGATGGTCTCGATGCTTTATTCCTTGGCTCTTTGGCACTCTTGGTTTCAATCTTCTTGGGGTCTATAGCCACTTGCAACTGCCATTGTTGTTTTCTTTCTTTCCTCTTCTTTTTCTTAGGCAATCGAGGTGTATCCCTTGAAGACTCGGGACCTTGAACTAGGCCAGTCGTTGATATGCTTAGCTGGGCCTCAGCATTCTCTTTCTCTAGTGTGTCCTCATGGGGCATAACATGGCCTGCTGAATAGCCTCGCTAGGTTGTGAGGGTACAACTGCCTCTCTTTTTGGGGAGTCTAGTTCTTCAGTCAATTCCCTTTTGTTTAACTCCTCCAGCTTAGGCTTTAAGCACTTTGGAAGTGCTGGAATTGTCAAGGATAATGGTTGCAGCACTTCCTCTACAGGTGAACTACTAAGGACACGTTCCACAAGGGACGTTGTGACGGCTAGGGGTTGTGACTGCTCTGATCCCTGATTGGAAGTAGTAGTGGCTAGTCCAGCGGGCTGGCTACTCTTGGTGGATTGCGGTGTCAAGTCCCTAAGGCGATCGGAAGTGGTTGTGTCTTTTGTTGCCCTTTGAGCATTCACCTGTGTAGATCTAGTCACATTAGGCTACACAGGCATATCCTTGGGCCGAGAGCTACAGATGGTGTCATGTCCCACCTCTTGGACATTTGGAAGCTTAGATGGAGATAGAGATTGGGATTGAGCTGCTGCCCTTGACGGCTGTTGTTGTGCTTCCTGTGTCCATTTGGAAAAAGAGGGTGTAGGAGATCTAGGACTCTTAGGTGGACTTGGCACTGGCTCAATGATTTGCTCGAGGCTATTAGATGATTGTGCCATTTGCTTTGTTGAGCATTTAACCTTGCCATGAGCAATGCTATGCCTATGATGCTTGCTATCCTCTTAGGGAATCAAAGGCTCCTTGGGCACTAGTGATGCTAGGAGGCATATTTCACGGTGGATTCCGTGCCACGCTGGATTCCGTGAGGTTTTACGGTGGATTCCGTAAACTTTGATGACCAGGGCTCATACACAAAGTGGATTCTTTGTGCGAGAAGTTGATGGGGACGCCTGTCCTTTTCGAGCGTTTCATTAATTTAGTGTGTACATGAGTGATTCCATAGCGGGTGATTCTGCAAAATACATATTAAATTAATAAACGTTTATGAGTTTAGAGTACGCACTCGTAATAAATTAAGGTTAGGATTTATTTCTAACCAGTTGATTTATTTATGTAGCTAAAGACTGCTAGGTATTCACTTTTGTTGGTTTAATTGTATTATTTTACTAACAATTGTGAATGCTTCAGTTGATGTGTAGAGATAGCAGCAGTGGCGAAGGAAAGCATTGGAGTCTAGCGAGTATATCGACCTATGGATTATATTTTGATAGGCGCCACGCCTATATTTTGTCATGTCTATTGAGGCATCGATTATTTATTATTATTTTGTATGCGCCTATGCGCACGGATATGTTATTTCTATTTGGACATTGTGATTGGGCGTGCCAGATTCTTTGGACACCGTCCACTAGCTTTATTTCTATTTTTGTAAAAGCAAACTCAAAAGCTAAAAGCTTGTCATATTTTTGTAAATTGGGCTATTATTGAGCATGAAGATGGAAATATACATAAAATACATGCTTTGTGAAGCGCTCACACAAGGCATGGGGGGAGATTGAACCTAATTGGTCTCTTACTCTTGTCGTTCATGCTTTTTACATTGTATTTTGTGCAAAAAGGTAGAGTTCATTGTTCTTGGGGACCTTCCGGGATTCACTACGTGAGCATACTGCGACCGATCTGTGCACCAGTGGTATCAGAGCGGAGCTGAGATCAAGAGCTTCCAATTGCTACCCATCTCGTGCGAAGGCGGAGCTCCTGGAACGATCGGGCTCTACAGTCAATCTCATCGCGAACCGTCGATACAGGCAGACTTCTGGCGATCAAGAACCCCTGTTTCTGTCATCAGATCGCGAAGGACCAGGCTATACAGGCGGAGGACCACTCCCTCATCTCCATCAACAAGTCGTAGATATACAGAGTAATTTCTTTTCATCAAGCTTCAAAGCTTAAGATTACTAATCAATAAGCTTGGATTAGAAGCTTAATAGCTTCACAAATTCAATCGTCTGATCTCGGAGTATGTCTGAAAATTCCGCGTGGCGGAAAAAACGGCCCCCCCCCCACGATTGCGCCGTTTTCCTGGTTCATAGCCCCCCTCTAAAGCTTAATCTATTAAGCTTAATACATTAAGCCTTAATCAAGTCAGACAAGACAAGTCATCTCCTGCAAGTCATCAAACTCCAGGTCCCGTGCCTCAGAGATCAAATTCTGCAAGTCGACTGTGATCAAGTTCTGCAAGTTCACTAAGTCGGCTAAGTTCTGCAAGTCTACAACTCTGCAAGTCACATAAGTCTGCAACTCTGCAAGTCAGACTAGTCAACTGGAGTCAGAACTGACTTGTGCTCAAAACTCCTAGAAGGGTTGTTCCTGTGCAGAAACTCCAAACTGCAAAGTTGTTCGTTGGAAGGTATTCTACCCATACGCAGGTTTTCTGAAGTATTTTCAGCATATGAAGAAGGAAAAAGCGCAGATTTTCTGAATATTGAGAAAGAAATACCCAAAAAAAACACATAGCCTTGTAATCCCGAATTTGAGCTACGCTCATCCCGCTAACCTGATTTTGAGTGAGAAAGGTCTTTTGAATTTTACAGGATGACGGAACCACATATGGATGATCTTATGGCTAAAGACGACCTACCTGAGCCTACGATGGAGCAAAAGCTGGACTTAATCATGATGCAATTGGAAGAAGAACGAAGGGCTAGGCAAGCATTGCAAGCGCAATTGGCAAAATTACAAAGAGCGTCTACCGACAAAGAAGAACCTCAAGCTGAAGATTTGATTCGACGTACCATCGACGCCAGTCTTGAAGCTCAAACCATTCGTAAGGAATCAAAGATAAGTAAACGAAGTTTCAAATTTCGTACTTTCAATGGCATACGAGAAGGAAAGACTGTTTTAGCATTCATTAGTCAGTTTAATGACTATTTCCATGAGGAAACCTATGCAGAAAAAGATAAAATCAAGTGTGTTACTAATCATTTGGTAGATAGAGCATCACTTTGGTGGACTGTAGTACGCAAGAGCATAGAATGTCCTACTACTTGGGAAGATTTCAAGAAGAAGTTCATGAAAAATTTCCTTCCACCGCAATTTCATGAGAAGGCTATCAAGCAATGGGATCTACTTCAACAACGGGATCGTGAGCCTATACCTCAGTATACAGAGCATTTTTGGAATGCACTCCTATAGCTACGCATGCTTGAAGACGTACCAGAGACGACACATAAGCGGAAGTATATGTCTGGACTTCTTGGACATTACTACGCTGAAGTGAACATGTTCAAGCCTGCTACCCTTGAAGATGCCATTTCACTAGCTCACGACACTGAAGATAAGCTACAAGGTAGAGACAGACGACCACAGCAATTCCAAGCCAATGGTAATTATGGATCTAAACAATTCAATTCCAATTTTAGAAGATTTAATCCATGTCGTTTCTCTTCATCATCTTTCCGCAAGAATTGGGCTAAACCACATGCATTACCATCCAATGTCAATCCAAATCCTAAGCCTATTCCACAGCCAAATCCAAATGTACCTAGACTTCCTGCTATTGCAAATAATGTAACCAAAGCCAAGCCAATAGTATGCTATAAATGCCACCAGCCTGGACATCTCGCAGCAAATTGTCATTCAAAGAAGCCACCAGCTCATATCAACTATCTTGGAGCCATGGACGAAGACAAACATGAGGATATGCCTGATTTCACTGAAGATGAAGACGACACTACTACTACTTCTGACACTTTACCAAGTATGCCTACTCCACATTCATTATTGACTATGAAATGTTTGGTGCATGGAAAGGAAAAGACTATTTTGCATGATGACGGTAGTACTCATGATTTTATTTCAACAAAATTGGTAAAGGAATTGAAATTACAGACTGTACCTACACATTATCGCATAAAAGCTGCATTTTTAGGCACTAGGTATAATGGTACACAGGAAGTGCAAGACTTAGAGATTCAAATTGGTTCATACACTGAAAGAAGAAATTTCTTAGTTGTTCCATTACAGTCGAGTGACATTATTTTAGGAATGCCTTGGCGACACCAGCATAACCCAGATATAGATTATTCCACACACACAATGAATATTAATTTTCAAGGAAAATCTATTACATTATATGGTATGCATGCATCTAATATTTTTCCACTACTTTCGCATACTCAAGCTAAACGTGCATTACGCAAGAGTAGTAAATCCTATCTCATTTGGGTAAATGAATTGCAAGTAAAGGAAAATCATATGCACCCTAGGCATAAGGAATTTCTTGCATATTTTAAGGACTGTTTTGCAGAAAACCTACCACCAGGTTTACCTCCTTCATGTCTAGAAGACCATAAGATAGATTTGATCCCTGGCACGCAGCCACCTTGCAAAGCACCATATAGGCACAACCAAATAGAGCAAAAAGAAATCCAGAGTCAAGTTGAGGAATTACTAAATAGAGGTTTGATTCGACCTAGCAGTTCTCCATTTGGTGCACCTGTATTGTTAGTTAAGAAAAAGAATAATACCTATCGTATGTGTATTGACTACCGAGCTTTAAATAAGATCACTGTAAAGAATAGGTATCCTATTCCTAGAGTTGATGACCTTATGGACAAACTGCAAGGATATTCTATATTTAGTAAAATTGACCTCAAGTCTGGTTATCATCAGGTGGGGCTAGATAAATCTGACATATTCAAGATTGCATTCAAAACACAGTTTGGTCATTACGAATTCTTAGTCATGCCATTCGGATTGACTAACGCACTTGCTACCTTTAGTAAAATGATGAACCGTATCTTTTTGAAATATCAGTATTGTGTAATTGTTTTCTTTGATGATATTTTGGTGTTTAGTCAAAATGAGAAAGAACGTTATGAGCATTTGTCATTACTTTTTTAATTATTGAAAGAAAATCAATTGTATGCAAATCCTGAAAAGAGTGAATTCTTTAAGACGAAAATTGAGTATTTAGGTCATATTGTATCATCTGAAGGAATTAAAGTTGATCCTAAGAAAATTGATGCAATCTTGAATTGGCCTGTTCCTAAAAACGTGCATGAGTTACGCTCATTCCTTGTTCTTGCTAGTTTCTATAGGAAGTTTGTACGTAATTTTTCATTACTTGCTTTACCATTAATCAAACTTCTGAAGAAAGGAATTGTTTATCAATGGACCGAAAATCAGCAGAAATCCTTTAACTTACTGAAACATGCATTAACCAATGCCCCTGTTCTACAAATGCCTGACTTTAATAGACCATTCTTTCTAGTAGTGACTGATGCTAGTGGATCAGGAATAGGAGCCGTACTTATGCAAGACAATCATCCTATAGCATATTCTAGTTGTAAGCTGAAACCCTCTGAGCTGAAATATTCCACATATGACAAAGAACTATTAGCAGTCGTACAAGCATTAAGACAGTGGAAACACTACTTAATGGGTTCAGAATTTATGATAAAGACAGATCAGCAAAGTATTAGACATTTACTTAGCCAACCCCAAATTTCTGACCGTCATATCAAATGGGCTTCCTTTATTCAAAGTTTTCATCCTATCATTCAATACCAACTTGGAAAAGAAAATGTTGTGGCTGATGCATTGAGTAGAAGACCTGCCATTCATAATATTTCTGTCATATCTTTTGATTCTTTGATTGCTATGAAAGATACATATCACCAGGATATCACTTTTCATTCTGATTGGAATAAATTAGTTCAAAATAATTTCATTCCTATTGATTCATTGTCATATAATGATGGATTTATGTTTTATGAAAAGAGACTGTGTGTTACTATTCCATTCCGATCTTTTGTTTTGAATGAAATTCATTGTCCCCCATATCAAGGTCATAGAGGTATCATATCTATATTACGTATGTTAACTGAAGATTTTTATTGGCGCATATGGATGCAGATGTATCTAACTTCATTTCTGAATGTTTGATTTGTCAAAGAGTTAAGAGACATCACGGTAAACAGTATGGATTACTTATGCCTTTGTCTATTCCATCTAAACCTTGGGAACAAATTTCTATGGATTTCATTACTGGTTTACCAAATACTAAATCTAATCATGATATAATTTGGACAGTTGTAGATAGATTTAGTAAACAAGCATATTTCATTCCATGTAAGAAAACTTTAACAGCATCACAAGCAGTACAGTTATTTTTTAAAACTGTTTTTATTAACCATGGCTTGCCAAAAGTGATTATTTCAAATCGTGATTCTAGATTTTGTAACAATTTCTGGATTACACTGTTTGCTAACCTAGGCACAAAGATTGATTTCTCATCTGCATTTCATCCAGAAACTAATGGACAAACAGAAGCCACAAACAGCACCATTCTAGATCTTTTACGTACATATACAATCTCTAAACCTCAGACATGGGACACTCATTTGCATTTATTACAATTTGCATATAATAATACACCGCACACATCTACAAAGAAAGCACCATTTGAAGTCATTTATGGATATAGATTATCTACACTTGTTGCATCTTTGTCTAATAGAATTCAGAGTGCTGATGATATTGCTAGTATGCATAACAGTATTTTTGATGAGGTTAAAGATATGATTGCTAAAGCCCAGCAATCATATACCAAATAAGCCAACAAGAAAAGACAAGCTATGAATTTCAAAGTTGATGATTATGTTTGGCTGAGAATAGAAAAACGTAGACTGCAAAGTGTAGATAGACATCCAGTTGTCAAACTAGCTCCTAGATTCTATGGACCATTTAGAATCATTCATAAAATTAATGATAATGCATTCAAGTTAGAATTACCATCTCATTGGAAAATTCACAATACATTTCACATCAGTTTATTGAGACCATTTAGAGGCCAATTACCTGTCCACCCTGTTTATGAAAACCCACCTTTATTAGAGGAAGAGACTGAAATACTTGAACCAGAAGCTATCATAAATACTGACTTTATGACCACTAGAACTGGCCGAAGGTATTCTAAATATCTAGTTAAATTTAAGAACCATCCTGTAGAGGAAGAACAATGGATGCACGCTAGAGACTTAAATGCTTTCCCCACTCTGTTAGCTTCACATTGACCTAATAGCAATTGAGGTCAATTGCTATCCCACCTCGGGGGTATGATGCTAGGAGGCATATTTCACGGTGGATTCCGTGAGGTTTTACGGTGGATTCCGTAAACTTTGATGACCGGGGCTCATACACAAAGTGGATTCTTTGTGCGAGAAGTTGATGGGGATGCCTGTCCTTTTCGGGCGTTTCATTAATTTAGTGTGTACATGGGTGATTCCATAGCGGGTGATTCCGCAAAATACATATTAAATTAATAAACATTTATGAGTTTAGAGTGCGCACTCGTAATAAATTAAGGTTAGGATTTATTTCTAACCAGTTGATTTATTTACATAGCTGAAGATTGCTAGGTATTCACTTTTGTTGGTTTTATTGTATTATTTTACTAACGATTGTGAATGCTTCAGTTGATGTGTAGAGATAGCAGCAGTGGCGGAGGAAAGCATTGGAGTCTAGCGAGTATTCGACCTATGGATTATATTTTGATAGGCGCCACGCCTATATTTTGTCATGTCTATTGAGGCATCGATTATTTATTATTATTTTGTATGCGCCTATGCGCACGGATATGTTATTTCTATTTGGACATTGTGATTGGGCGTGCCAGACTCTTTGGGCACCGTCCACTAGCTTTATTTCTATTTTTGTAAAAGCAAACTCAAAAGCTAAAAGCTTGTCATATTTTTGTAAATTGGGCTATTATTGAGCATGAAGATGGAAATATACATAAAATACATGCTTTGTGAAGCGCTCACACAAGGCATGGGGGGAGATTGAACCCAATTGGTCTCTTGCTCTTGTCGTTCATGCTTTTTACATTGTATTTTGTGCAAAAAGGTAGAGTTCATTGTTCTTGGGGACCTTCCGGGATTCACTACGTGAGCATACTGTGACCGATCTGCGCACCAACTAGTGGCTTTTGTGTATCCTCAATGATTACATCTGATATTTGCTTGTCAAGAAAGCTAGGCTGAGGATCTACCCTCCCATTAGTCCCATTTGGTTTCTTGATTTCGACCGTGAGGGGCTCGGTCACTCCAATGCTTTTGACTCGAGACTTGGTTTTTCGTTTAGATCTCCTCCTACGCTTCTTTTCTCTTGATACGATTTGGCCTTTAGTCAACAAAGGAGGTTTAGCAGGGGGTTTTGGTACCCAAATCTATCGATTACTTGCATAATACCCTTGAGCACTTAGCAACACTTTGGATATCCATCTCGGCATTGTATTGGCTCTCCATCGATGCCTTTATTTATAAGTCTTGGGCTTCTTTTGGGGTCTTCTACGATATTTATAAGTCCAAAGCCTGTCCTTGGCATTGTCTCTTGACCTTCTTGTTTCAGGCATGGCCTCACTCACTAGTTCTCGTTGTTCGACCTGTGCTTGTATTAGCTCTTCCAACAAGTCCTTGCTCTCGTTAGTAGGCTTGACTGTTATGTCAGCACCTTCCTTGCCTTTACCTCAAGGTTCGATGAGGTCACCCGTGCTAAAGGTTGTGACTATCCTCACACTTGGTAGTGTCAGGTGTATCTCTGTGCTACATAGTCGGCCTCACACTTGGTCGCCCTTTTGAAGGGTCTTCCTAGGCGAGTTTCCTTCCTGCAATTAGCACTATTTGGAGGAACATGAAATAGGATAGGCAAGCTTTCAGTTTCAATTGTCGCAAGGATTTTGCACTTTCCTATGAGTGCTTGTGGGTGTCCCCTGTAAAGGCTAAGAGTTGCATTAGTCGGTGTGAGCTCTGGTTGGCCTCGTAGGGTCCATGCTTCATAGGTCAAGATATTAAAATCTGCTCCTTCATCAATCAAAGCATCAATAATATGCTCTCTTTTCATGGTGAGTTTGACCCTAAGATAAGTAGGTGGTACTATGTCTTCGTCTTCCGGGTCTTGGCTTGTGAATTTAAGCCTTCTGGCAAATGCCCTTGAGTCCCCAACTGCACGACCAAATGTGGATTCTCCACTGATGTCTTGGATCATCAGTGCAGTGCTATTCAAGGAGCATCTATCGTCAGGACTGTCATATCTAGTCATTCTCGCTGTTGTAGCTTGATGTTGTTGCTTTCCACTTTGACTAGATGCAGTCCGAATGCAACACATATGTGTTTTTGCAATGTGGCCTTTTTGTCCTTATTGGCTAGATTGGCCCATTGAGGTTCTAGGATCTCTGTTTGTTTCTGTTCAGGTATGGGCTTTCAGTTGCTCTTTTGTAAGTGAGAATCCATGCTCGTGTACAGCCATTACTACACTAGGGTCTAATTTGGAGGACCTATCACGGCACGCATTTTCTCTCCAACCTACTAGGGGGAGGTGCGGAGGGGGCAGAGCCCCCTCTGCGGGGGTCCGGGGAGGTAGTCCCCCCCGGCCCACAAGGCCGTTACGGTAAACACCATGCGCAATTTGGAGGACCGTTTATAGCCAAATTTTGAACTACTTACTCTAAGTTTTAGCCCAGTGATCGATCTATGATATGGTTTCGGCTCTATATGGTCTCTTGGTCAGTTTCAGGGTCTACAGGTTAAAATTTGAAAAGAGCTAAATTCGGCCCAACAGGTCTGAATTGCAGGGGCCGAGTGTCCGATTCGGATTGTCCGAGGGCTGAGTGGAAAGGGCTGAATGTAACTGGTCTGAATGTCAAATTCTGTTAGTTCGAGTCTAGTTGTCCGCCGGCCAAGTGGGCCGAGGGCCGAGTTAGGTGGGCCGAGGCCAAATTTCACAGTTGGTCCGAATGATCAATTCAGAGGGGCGAAGTAGTAGGTGTCCGAGTCGAGTGGGCCGAGTCAAGTGGTCCTTGTGGTAGTGGGCCAAGGGCCGAATGGCCGAGCAATCCGAGGGCCAATTCTGAGATTCGGCCCAGAATCGCCGTCACTTGGACACGCCAGACGCAGCACGTTTTTTCTCCAGACTTCACAAAATTCGTTGCGCCAAGCGTTGGAGGCCTTCCCACTGGTCAAGCAGCTCCAGATCCAACCTACTCATGGAGGGAAAGGTGTAGAATTACTTGGGCTGGGCAAATAACTCCCGGATGGCCAAATCGAAGGGGATCCACTCAACGAAGCTTTCTTCCTCTCTCCTGCTCTCCTGAAACCCTACAATGCACAATGTGGCCTTTCTTGCCACTCTTGGCTCCTTATCACCTTGTCCATGCCTGCACTCACCTTAATCTTGCTTTCCTTACTAACATTTAACCCAAAATTTCATTTCTTACCCTTCTTTTCCATGTTTCAGCCTGTTATACAGCAACAAAAAACCCTAATGTTTGCTCCAACGTTTTTCTCATATCTTTTCTAAATGCAAGAAAAAACTATAAGGAAAATACCTACACTACTCCGTCATGCTTTCCCAAGTCCAAAACAAACAAAAACCTACTTGCTAAGGAGATCGAATACCTCTTCAAACTCCCTCGCTTCCTACCTATCTATCTCAAGCACCGATTCGGGAAAAACCCTACTTCAATGCTCGATTCGAAGCGCGCAAGCGCTCAAGGCTTGAATCCGTTGGTCCCGACAATGGAACCAAAATGTGGGAGCTTTCGCTCAACTGCCAAGACCCACGGACCGCTTATTGTTTCAAGTGTTCCAAGCCGAGCACTAATGGTTACCTCTCACATAGCCGATGCGCCATCCATATCTATGGGTGTAGTGAGCTTACCTCCGTGCCGATCGAGTTACCTCCTCTCCCGTGCACTTCGGTAGCTCCACGATCCAAGTGCAAGCTTCAAGCAAGCTCCATCCTCAAGCTCCACGCTCCAAGCTCCATAGCCACGAGCAAGACGAGAGAAGAGAAGAGAAGAGAAGAAGAGAGGGGAAGATAGAGAGCTTCTCCTCCCCGGTCCCTCACCCTCACACACTCAGTCCCTCACACTCTCACACTCCCTCTCTCAAGCACAAGCTCAAGCAAGCAAGCAAGAAAAAGAAGAGAGCCACTTTTGGCCACATACAAGAATGAGCTTCTCATTCACTTTTCAACTTTATATACAAAACCCTAAATTCCTTTTGGGCAGTCATCCCCTTATCCCCTTTTTTACATGGCCGGCTGTGGCCTAGGCCCTTTTTCCCATTGTCCTTCTATCTTCCTAGCTTCCTTTCCATCGCCCCTCTACATTTACAAGTTGCACGGGTGAGAGCCCGGCGCTCCTTAAATTAAATCATGATGCGCTTGTGCTCTTTTACAAAAGTATTGACTTGCGCTTTTCCTTATGCGCCTTTTTCCCTTATTTAGGACTTTTCTGCGCTTCTTGTGTTTCTAGATTTTTGTTGGCGCGCCTTTGTCTTCTGCTTTATCTTTTCCAGATTTTTCACCTTGTTCATCTAACAGTTAACAAAAACATTCCTTTATCCCCATGGAAACTTGTCATCACAGACCCTTGCCATGCATTTATCGTAAATCACAAGCAATTGGAACAATCATCCAAACAACAAGCTAACAACCAGTTGAATGTAAAAGCATTTAGGATCTTAGATCAACCAACAAAAGAACCAATTGTATTCACTACAAGATATAGACCTTATAGCGACGTTTAAAGCGACGAAAATACAAACAACAAAATTTGCCCCCGTCGTCGCAAAAAGCGTCGTTATTGACGACGCCATGGAATCGTCGCTATTTGCGTCGCTATATGCGTCGCTATTTGCGTCGCAAATGCGACGCATATAGCGACGCAAATAGCGACGCATATAGCGACGGTTACAGAGAATTTGCGACGCTGATAGCGACGACAATAGCGACGCCTGCAGTAAATTTGCGACGCAAATAGCGACGGTAACAGAGGAAAAAAAAATTCCCTGCCACATATAGCACTGTGTGCTGTATGAGAGCCATACAAAATAGTTTCTGCACTGCTGCATACAAAGCGTTTGCAAACAAAAAGAATCTATACTGAAATCATAAAACTGATAGATGAAATAAATACATGATATCGCATAAAATGCGATTGGTACAATCATAAAACAATATCACTAATACATAGAAAATGTCTACATAGATCGGGCGACTAAAAACTAAAGGTATGTGAGCGCTAAGGATCCGAGGGCGAGCTACAAATCGTCGTCCCCCGAAAGCTCGTCCCTCTGCAAAGGAGCATCAAACGGATTCTGCAGAAAAAGAAACAACATATCAATCCACCATACAATAATGCATTCAAATATCTCATGGTAACTACGGACATGAAAGATGAGAGACTTACTGGGCCGCCGCGTCTGTACAATCGGTCGATCAATGATCTGAGACCGTGCCTCTCTGCATATTGAGTCTCAAGGCCTTGCGGATCACGATTTGTAATGGAGTGCTGCAAAGAAAACAAAATGCTAACTGTTAGAAATATGATTGTCAGTACAAATAATATCTCAAAAAAACAAATAAGCAAAACAAAAGAGAAACTTACAAAGTCCTCCAAATATGTCCTGTGGCCGCCACTCCCAAGATGATGTACCGATCCGGCCTCGATTCGTGCCCTCGCCGCCTCCCGCTGCTGACTCCAACGTCCTGGCGAATTTGTAGCCTCCTCCCTCAGTCGGCGCCAGTCCTCTACATCTAACCACTCGGGCTTTGGAGCCCCACTCTTGATTGCCTTGCGTGCGTCGGATCGTCTATGTGACATGTATGCACGCATGCAATCCATCATCCAGCCCGTAGAGAATCTATCCACTGCGGCTGGCACCGGGAACTCCTCATGCAAGGATGCTACTATGTACTCCTTGCTCCCCTCCGGTATGTTCCTCCAATGATCCAGGACGTTGTGCCGAAAAACTTGTTGGCACAACTCCCTCATGCGAGCTATCACCCTCCTCCCCTCATCATTCATGATGATAGCTCCTGACCTGCCATCCACTAGGTATCCATAATCCCTAGGAGTGTGCCTCGTATGGGCCCTCTCCCATCTCCGTCCACGCTCCTGGGCATATCCAGGAGACCCCTGAACATCCGGTGTACCGACGGGGGTACCCTCTCCCGGAGTGCCACTGAAAGGTACCTGAATAACTCAGTCACACTCGTATCGCTCCAACCGTATTTCGCTTGCACACTTAAGAGTGCAAGCAATGTCTTCAACCGAGATACTCGGCACCCATCATATAATGGTATGGATGCTTCCTCTCTAAGCGGGTCAGATGTCTCAACATCCATGGGAATCAATGCATCGATCATTGCCTCCATCTCAGGCTCCAAGATTGTAGGCAAGTCGGGAAGGTTGTCTGTCTCCTCTGGCATTGACGATATAGATGGGCCTTGCGAGTGGTCTATTGGCTCCTGCCATCCATCCATCTCACGTCCACGAACTCTTCTAATTGGCCGCAAAGGGTGCACTCCCCCTTGGGTCGAGACATCACCCCCCTGGACACAAAATTTGCCAACAAGACCCAATCTTATTGTGTATGGTTTTCAATTAGCTTGAGAGTACAATGCATGAAAAATGCTAACTTGAAAATACCGTTTGCTGAAAATCTGCAATCGCCTGATCAATAATCTCAGGTTGAAACTCGCCAAATCGTCGTACGTGTTCTATAGACAATCGGCGTTTTCGTCTAATTGCCAACTTGCATTGAGAGCAAGGACATGGGACACGCTGATTAAGATACGACTCGCGGTCTTGAACAATAGGACCTTCTTCGTTTGCCATCTTATCTACATTACAGCAAACGAGGCTTAAATGGATAGCTTTTTGGAGATGTACGTCAACTTGCAAGTTGACCATAAACCTTGCATTGTATATAGTAGTCGAGAGATTTTCCGATGTTATATCTCGGCCTTGTATCATGCTCAACGATTTGTTTGTCCCGGTAGATAATTTTTTGTTATATCTCGGCTTTGAGTATAAGTAATCCATTTTAAAATTAATGCGCGCCATCTATGAAATTTTACAACTATAGTAATAAAATTTATTTCAATCAATTCTACTCATAGTCATAAGACCTGAGAGAAATTATCCTATACTCAATTTAAGGGATCTCCACTTCTATAACAATAATTTTGGGTTAATTTTGATGAAGTACGTGGCCGTATGCAAAGCACATTGCATACCATTATCGATACGTATATTATCTTAAATTTCATTCCCTTCCCTCTCCCTCTCCCTCTCCCTCACCCTCTCCCTCTCTTTCTCTCACCCTCTCCCTCACCCTCTCGTTCTCTTTCTCTCCCTCTCTCATTTCCTCCCTCCTCCTCCCTCTCCCTCTTTCTCCCTCTTTCTCCCTCTCCCTCTCCCTCACTCCCTCGCTCCCTCTCCCTCCCCCTCCCTCTTTCTCTCCCTCTCTCATTTCCTTCCCCTCCCCCTCCCTCTCCCTCTCCCTCTCCCTCTCCCTCTCCCTCTCCCTCTCTATCTCTCTTTCTCTCTCATTTCCTAAACAAGCAAAAAATAAAGTGATTTAAACATCCTCCAAGCAAAAGGGAGAGGGAGAGATACAATGCACTCTCCCTCTCTTTCTCTTTCTATCCCTCTCTCATTTCCTTCCCCTTCCTATCCCTCTCACTCTCTTTCTCTCTCATTTCCTCTCCTAAACAAGAAAAAAATAAAGTGATTCAAACATTAAACAAGCAAAAGGGAGAGGGAGGGAGAGAGAGAATGCACTCTCCCTCCTTCTCCCTCTCTTTTTCTTTCTCTCCCTCTCCTATTTCCTCCCCCTCCCTCTCCCTCTCCCTCTATTTCTCTTTCTCTTTCTTTCCCTTTCCCTCTCCCTCTCCCTCTCTTTCTCTCTTACTCTCTCGTTTCCTCTCCTAAACAAGCAAAGAAGAAAGTAATTTAAACATTAAACAAGCAAAAGGGAGAGAGAGAGAGAGAGAATGCACTCTCACTCTCTTTCTCTCCCTCTCCCTCTCTTTCTCTCCCTCTCTCTCCCTCTCCCTCTCCTTCTCTTTCTTTTCCTATCCTAAATAAACAAAAGAGAACGATTTAAACCTTCAACAAGTAAAAGAAAGAGAGAGGGAGACTCACCAATGAGATATGGCGAGCGTGGGCGGCTTCTCTTTGCAACGAGGGCTCCTCCTCTCCTTCGCGAACAACGACGGTGGCGGTGGCGGTGGCGGCAGCAACAAGTCTCTTTCTCCTCTTCTTTCACAAAGCCTTGGCTCTCTCCCTCGCTCTCGCTCTCAAAAGGCGAAGAAAACAAAATGAAAACGGCGCTCTGGTTTCGGCCGCGCTTTTTTTCCCTGCGGCGTCGCTATATGCGTCGCTATTTGCGTCGCTATTTGCGTCGCAAATGCGACGCAAATAGCGACGCATATAGCAACGCAAATAGCGACGCATATAGCGACGCCAATAGCGACGCCGATAAACGCCGTCGCTAATCGGCGTCGCTATTGCCCCAGTCCCTTGTAGTGATTCTTGCCAAACAATACAAGAATAGTCGCGATAACATTACCATCGCATATATGTTCTTCCCCTTGGGATCAAAGAGCGATTCTATGTAAAATTTAATTAACACCTTGTATGCATAATTTTTAATGTCATGATTATGCCATTCATAACCCTTGACCAATTCCTCCTTGTAATTGCTCTATCAACGAACAAGCCATATGCAACTAGGTGCAATTAACTTTCCTTTTAATACATGCACTTTGCAAGCTCGATCTTTTGAATACGTGAGATAAAATTTATCCCTTCCGATGACCTATACTCGTGCATCATAGTATGGAGCCTAACGTATCTCATACGAGAATCAAAACAAGAATCTATCAATTTGGAAATACATTACTTAGGACCGATACGGCAATTGGATTGACGATGATGCCTTCATCTGAAGCTTCATTGTTAGTTATGGGATTGCCATCATCTGTACGTAACATTCTTTGCTTGGGGGCCATCGTCTGCAAGTAGACTCAAGAGATTAAGAAGGTGGAATAGATTCAAGATGGGAGAGCGTAAGAGAAGATGGTTAAGTAAAGGATCGAGATAGAGAAAATTGTGCAACCTCTCAGGGTCTCTTCTCTCTCTCTCTCTCTCTCTCTCTCTCTCTCTCTCTCTCTCTCTCTCTCTCAAGTGCTCTCTCACAATCTCTTGGAGGGTATCCTTCTCTCTACCTCTCTCTTGCAGCCTCTCGAGGTCTCCTTATCCTTTCTTGTGCCTCCCCATACCTCATATTTATAATGAATTAGAGAAGAGGCTTGTGGCTGAGAAAAGGAGCTCTTTGTGGAGGAGGATCTTGAAAAAATCAGTGATCTGATGCTCAAATCATAAATTTGATGGTTCCATTGGCTCCAAAAGGGGGGTAAATCTGATGGTTCCATTGGCTCCGAAAGGGGGGTAAAACTACAAGACACTTGCTTAGAAAGCTCTTAGTTCACTCCTTCTTCTTTTCTATGTTTGAAGTGTTGTTTTCTATCTACAGATTGCGATTGTGGCGTGCGTGACTTCGCAAATCCCTCTCTTTATTTTTTCTTTTGATAAAATCTCCAAAAGTATTAAAAGAACACTTGTCTTTTCTTTTAAATGACATCCAGTTCTAGAAATCTCCATATCTATTTTAGTATAATATCTAAAATATACTAGTTTTGCCCAAAATCTAATATTTTTGGACCACCCAAACTATACACATTAATACTAGCGATTAATATAGCTCATAAGTCTCATTCACATTGTAACTTTTGTGAAAGGTGGCTACAGTCCTTATCAATCAGAGAAAAATATCAGGTTTATAACTCTCGATTTGTTTAACATATGTTTTCCATTAAATAAAAATTCTTAATTATTAACATTAGTTAGTTAGTTTTTTTTTTCTTTTTTTAGTCAGTCTTTAGTCAATAATCTTGCTAAATTATTAATTGACTAACTAACTTTCAAACTAACCAACTAACTTTTATTGTGTGGAAATATTATATCCTCCTCCCCTTAGAGAAATTGAGATGTCCTCATCTGGAGAGAAACTGGGGGTATCATTTTGGAACCTGTGGGCTATGGGCCCACCATGCTTCCGCTGCGCTACTCTAATCACTCATAGGCATGCAGTCTTTTGAAACAACAACCTATTATATTTTATGTATCTGAGTCTTGATTACAAGAGAAAATTTATTGTAGTTACATCTCATGAACATCTTCTAGGTTTTTCCTAAGTATCCTTGTATATTCTACAACACTGGAGCTTGTACAACTTTGTTTCTTGTAAGCTCAAGTTCTTTTCGAGTTCTGTTGGGACAATTGACATAGTTATGTCCAATGTTGTGGCACTCGGAGCATCGGTGTTTTAGGGTGCTTTGGACATTCCCTTTTGAAATGACCTAACTCCCTACAATAGAAATAGTGTGGAGCTTTGTCACTTGCGGTCACAAGGTTCTTGGTTGTCCTTGGCAAGAGTTTCTTCTTTAGACCAAGTTGTCCTAGGATCCTTTTAGCAAATCGAAGTGGTCTTCTACCTCGGATACTATATTCCCAGATTGTCCTCTTCTTAGTTCGGGACTGAGCTCCATGGGCAATCAGCTTTGCTTGTAATACTAAAGAATACTTCCAAGCTTTGACATTCTACTAAGACCCAATCCATATTAGTTGAGATGAAAGGACTTAAGAGAAATTCATTCACATTATAACTGTCATTCCTTGCCAGAGTATCTCTAATCATTTGCAAGTTCTAGGCTTAAAATAGATGCAACTCATATTACTCAGGTTAATTGTAGTTACAAGAGTAAAGTTTATTCCAATACAAGTTGTATTTCATGTCGATGAAATTTCTAGGATTTCTAATCATCCTAAAGAGGCATTGTAGGTTCTAGGTCTTTGTCTTCATCTGATTCCTCTATATATCCACAAACTACACCTATGTAGCTTCATTTTCTTGGAGTCTCAATGTCTTTTGGACTTAGATCATGGCAATTTTCTTGGATGTGTCCTAGCTCATTACAGTGGAAATATCGACAGTAGATACATCTCCTACGGATGTGCCCTATCTCTCCACACGTATGGCATCTCTTACCCAAATCTCAGGAGTCATCTTTTCTACAATTGCCTAATTTAAGCTCTTGGACGATTGGATTCGCTCAGAGTAATGGATCTTGCAAGTCCGTTTGACGCATTGCTTCAAACGGTGGTTCAGAGGAGTATTTAGGCCATGGCAAAACTTGGATACTTGCTGCACAATATCCATTGGTGGTGCATATTTTAGTAGGGTTAGAAACTTTGAGTAGTAAGCTTCCAAGGTGAATTCTAGCTGCTTGAGCTTGAAAATTTCATTCATCCTCAAAGTCTGGTAGGTTGGCGGAAGGTATGGTCCGCATACAACATCTTTCAACTGAGCCCAAGTGACAGTGGTTTCGAAAATACCTTGATCCTTGCACCATTGCTTCCATCATAACGGGGTTTGGCTATCATTGCTTGATTGGTAGAAGGAGTTCCCGAAGCAGCAAAATAATCGTCCATCAACTCAATCCACATCTCCAGCTCAATTGCGACGTCTATTCCTTCTCCATCAAACTCAGGTGCTTTAATTTGCTTGAGAAGAATCTCCACCTCAGTTGCGACGTCTATTCCTTCTCCATCAAACTCAGGTGCCTTAATTTGCTTGAGAAAAAATTTCTTCTTTTGCATGTCAGCATTTATGGGTGCAGGAGGTGCCTAACAATCAAGCCGTGCCACTTAGATTATTTTGTTTACTTTATGCCTATGAACCATACATTAATTGTGTCATTATAAAATTTCGTTCTGATACCAACTGTGAGGCGCCTGCCCATCGGCTATCCAAGCATGCTTTTAGTGGTCTATTGAGAAATAAATCTAAGCGTTGTTGCCCAACACTCCCATGGAATGTTTCGAGTTTTGTCGCCTAGCGTTTCCCGAATCCGCCTCGCAACGGAAGATTCATGGCGGAACCCACTAGGATCGACCTGAAATTTGGGCTCCTAGTGGCCAAGGTCTCTTAATAGCATTCTAGTGTCAGATCCTGACATCCTACTTTACATAGAGATACCCAAGCTGAAGCAGACCCATGCCACACTTGGTTCAAAGAGAATGGAAAACGAGAGGGATGTGTCGTTCGACCTCTCTGCCCGTAGGGCATAGTCCCATTCCAGACCCCTAAAACGGCATGAATCAAGTTCTAACCTAACAATACCTAAAGGTCAAATGACGAAAAAATCTTGTAAGAAGCCTCCAAGTTCTTTGGGACCACCCTGCCGTAGGATGGACCAGTCGGGGGTTCTGCCCACCTGCTTCCCTTAATAGCTTTATTTTTCTAATTAGGTCCTACCACATTTATGTGTGATAAAGTCGGCTTCATTAATTAAGCCTTTTAGGGAAGAGGGTTCGTTCGCATAACTTATAGCATAGACACGAAAACAGAGCAAAGCAATCTATTGATAAACAAGTTCAAACAAGTTCATTAACTTATCTTCAAGTTAATCTTTGTCTCCCGTCCATAGAGGAGAAATTATGTATCCCTTCTGACCAACAGAAGTATCCCTTCTGCCGCCCTGCAGAATTAACTGGTCCAAATCACATGGCACCACAAATTCAATCCTTTGTCTAGAATAGGATTTCCCAACATGCCCAGACGTTGGGAGCCACGGAGATCTTCAACTCCATTCTAGACCTAGCAAGGGGTGTCCAGAGCTCGACCTGATCCACAAGCTATCTAGGAGCGAAACATCATTCCTGTGGTGGTTGGCCTTTTCACTACTCGACCCCTTCGGTCCATGAACAAAACAATGTCCTCTTTGGGTTAATCCGCGGTACGATCATGGAGGTGATCCACCCGTGAAATATATCCTTTCTTTATTAAATCCTTTAAGAATCCAGCACAACAAGGCATTCAACCCTAATATCAGTTTTCTAAGAAAACATTCCTTTATCCCCATGGCAACTTGTCATCATAGACCCTTGCCATGAATTTACCATAAATCACAAGCAATTGGAACAATCATCCAAATAACAAACTAACAACCAGTTGAATGTAAAAGCATTTAGGATGTTGTTAGATCAACCAACAAAAAAACCAATTGTATTCTTGCCAAACAATGCAAGAATAGAGGCGATAACATTACCATCACATATATGTTCTTCCCCTTGGGATCAAGAGTGATTCTATGTAAAATTTACTTAACACTTATATGCATAATTTTTAATGTCATGATTATGCCATTCATAACCCTTGACCAATTCCTCCTTGTAATTGCTCTATCAACGAACAAGCCATATGCAACTAGCTGGTGCAATTAACTTTCCTTTTAATACATGCACTTTGCAAGCTCGATCTTTTGAATACGTGAGATAAAATTTATCCCTTCCGATGACCTATACTCGTGCATCATAGTATGGAGCCTAACGTATCTCATATGAGAATCAAAACAGTAATCTATCAATTTGAAAATACATTACTTACGACCAATACCGCAATTGGATTGACGGTGATGCCTTCATCTGAAGCTTCATTGTTAGTTATGGGATTGCCATCATCTGCACGTAACATTCTTCGCTTGGGTGCCATCACCTGCAAGTAGACTGAAGAGATTAAGAAGGTGGAATAGATTCAAGATGGGAGAGCGTAAGAGAAGATGATTAAGTCGAGGATTGAGATAGAGGGAATTGTGCAGCCTCTCAGGGTGACTCTTCTCTCTCTCTCTCTCTCTCTCTCTCTCTCTCTCTCTCTCTCTCTCTCTCTCTCTCTCTCTCTCGCAATCTCTTGGAGGATATCCTTCTCTCTACCTCTCTCTCGTAGCCTCTCGGGGTCTCCTTATCCTTTCTTGTGCCTCCCCATGCCTCATATTTTTAGTGAATTAGGAAATAGGCTTGTGGCTGAGAAGAGGAGCTCTTTGTGGAGGGGGATCTTGGAAAAACCAGTGATATGATGCTCAGATCATAAATCTGATGGTTCCATTGGCTCCGAAAGGGGGGTAAAACTCCAAGACACTTGCTTAGAAAGCTCTTAGTTCACTCCTTCTTCTTTTCTCTATTCCAAGTGTTGTTTTTTGTTTGTAGACTGCGATTGCGACGTACACGATTTCACAAATTCCTCTCTTTATTTTTTCTTTTGATAAAATCTCCAAAACTAACTAAAACATCACTTGTCTTTTCTTTTAAATGACATCTAGTTCTAGAAATCTCCATAACTTTTTTAGGATAATATCTAAAATATACTAGTTTTTTCCAAAATCTAATATTTTTGGATTATCCAAACTATACACATTAATACTAGCGATAAATATAGCTCATAAGTCTCGTTCACGTTGTAACTTCCGTGAAAGGTGGCTACGGTCCTTGTCAATCCGAGAAAAATGTTGGGTTTATAACTCAAATTTTTTAAACATATATTTTCAAATTAAATGAAAATCTTTAATTATTAACGTTAGTTAGTTTTTTTTCTTTTTTTAAGTTAGTCTTTAGTTAGTAATCTTACTAACTTATTAATTGACTAACTAACTTTCAAACTAATCAACTAACTTTTATTGTGTGGAAATATTACATCCTCCTCCCCTTAGAGAAATCGAGATGTCCTCATCTCGAGAGAAATTAGGGGTATCATTTTGGAACATGTGGGTTATGGGCCCACCACGCTTCCACTACGCTACTCTGATCACTCATAGGCATGCGGTCTTTTGAAACAACAACCTATTGTATTTGATGTATCCGAGTCTTGATTACAAGAGAAAATTTATTGTAGTTACATCTCATGAACATCTTCTAGATTTTTCCTAAGTATCCTTGTATATTCTACATCATTGGAGCTTGTACAACTTCGTTTCTTTGTAAGCTCAAGTTCTCTTCGAGTTCTATTGGGACAATTGACGTAGTTATGTCCAATGTTGTGGGACTTGGAGCATTGGTGTTTAGGGTGCTTTGGACATTCCCTTTTGAAATGACCTAACTCCATGCAATACAAACAACGCGGAGCTTTACCACTTGTGGTCACAAGGTTCTTGGTTGTCCTTGGCAGGAGTTTCTTCTTTAGGCCAAATTGTCATAGGATCCTTTTAGCAAATCGAAGAAGTGGTCTTCTATCTCGGATACTATGTTCCTAGATTGTCCTCTTCTTAGTTCGAGACTGAGCTCCATGGACAATCGGCTTTGCTTGTAATACTAAAGAATACTTCCAAGCTTTGACATTCTGGTAAGACCCAATCCATATAAGTTGAGATGAAATGACTTAAGAGAAATTCATTGCACGTTATAACTGTCATTCCTTGCCAGAGTATCTCTAATCATTTGCAAGTTCTAGGCTCCAAATAGATGCAACTCATATTACTCAGGTTAATTGTAGTTACAAGAGTAAAGTTTATTCCAATACAAGTTGTATTTCATGTCAATAAAATTTCTAGGATTTCTAATCATCCTGAAGAGATGTTGTAGGTTCTAGGTCTTTGTCTTCATCTGATTTCTCTATATATCCACAGACTGCACCTATGTAGCTTCGTTTTCTTAGAGGCTCAATGTCTTCTGGACCTAGATCATGGCAGTTTGCTTGGATGTGTCCTAGCTCATTACAGTGGAAACGTTGACGGTAGAGACATCTCCTACGGATGTGCCCTATCTCTCCACACGTATAGCATCTCTTACTTAGATCTCGGGAGTCGTCTTTACTCCAATTGCCCGGTTTAAGTTCTTGGACGATTGGATTCGCTCGGAGTAATGCATCTTGCAAGTCCATTGGACACATTGCTTCAAGACGATGGTTCAGAGGAGCGTTTAGGCCATGGCAAAACTTGGATACTTGCTGTGCAATATCCATTGGTGGTGCATATTTTAGTAGGGTTACAAACTTTGAGTAGTAAGCTTCCAAGGTTAATTCTAGCTGCTTAAGCTTGAAAAATTCATTCATCCTCAAAGTCTGGTAGGTTGGCGAAAGGTATGGTCCGCATACAACATCTTTTAGCTGAGTCCAAGTGATAGTGGCTTCAAAAATACCTTGATCCTTGCACTATTGCTTCCACCATAACTAGGCCTAGCCAACTAGCTTAAGTTTGGCTATCATTGCTTGATTGGTAGAAGGAGTTCCCGAAGTAGCAAAATCTCAAGTGGCCAATTAGTTTATGGAGCAAATCTTTAGATTACTTTTGGCAGGTGGTATTTACATCCATGGGTACTAAGTTGGCTCTCTCTATAGCCTATCATCCACAAACTGATGGATAGACAGAAAGGGTAAACAAGTGGCTGGAGACTTATCTTTGCCATTTCTATTATGATGTTTAGAATTCATGGGATTCTTGGTTACACTTAGCTAAGTTTGCCTACAATAATTCTACTTGTGCTAGCATTGGAGTTTCACTCTTTGAGGCTATGTATGGTTACAAGGTGCCCTTACCCATAGTCATCTTCAATGAAAGAATTAATCCTCATGGGAATGAAGAATTGGAAAGAATGCAGACCCTTTTTCAACAGTGTAAGATGAATCTTAGGAAAGCCCAAGACCATATGAAGATATATGCAGATGAAAAGAGGCGACCCTTAGAGTTCCAAGAAGGAGAATTAGTTTTGTTGAAGGTGCCCAAGTCTTGGTATTCTACTTTGAAGGATGGATCTAGTAACAAGTTTGCTCATAGATTTTATGGACCCTACATCATTTTGAAGCGCATTGGAGACTTGGCATATAGTTTGAAGCTACCCTCTTCCACTAAGATTCAAATATATTCCATGTTAGTTAGCTCAAACCTTTCTATGGTGATCTTGTTGATACAATTGAAATTAGCTGCTACCTATTGATGAATATATTATTCAATACATCCCAAAGGCTGTCATAGGTTAGCATCGTGAGAAGGAGCTTTGCTCTCACTCCATCATTGAATATTTGATCAAATGGAGAGGTTTTCCACTTGAGGAAGCTTCTTGGAGGCCTAATTCTATACTAGATGAGTTTCCTTACCTATGGGACATATTGGTGGCTAAAGCATAATGACTATGGAGCCAGTTATAATGCAGATAGGGACCTGCCAGCAGCCTGTTTTAAAATGATTTTTATTCTGTCTAATTTTTAGAATTATGCCACCGACACAGGGTCAAAGTACTATTCAAGAGCTACGTTTTGACATGTGGCATTCTTCGTTTGGATACTTCTACCAGAAGTTATGGCAAAATTGATTCAGCAGGGTCTGTTTATACAACAAGTTGTCTACTTCATTTTGAGTCCATCATTTGAAGACTTTAAGGCTCCAAGTACTTTTGAAGCACTCTTGATCATGTATATAGCTGAGACTTGCTTCCATTCCTTCTTTTTAGTCCATATGTCTTTAATCTTTCATTCATTTTTCAAATTGTATAGTTGAAAACAGAGTATTACTCTATTCTATCCACATCCTTTTCCAATCTTTGTAAGTTTGTTTTTGAGGGCAAAAACCTTTGGGACTGGATGGATTGTAAGAAGCTAGGAAGAATAATGGTTTAGTGTGAAAATAATAGTAATACCATGTCACACTGGCATAGGTATAAAAGGAAGGGACATTTAATTTTTCTCACCTGTTTGAAACATTAACACATTACTATCTCTCTCCTCATTACCTTGCTCTTAGCTTCAATGGCTTCTCACCTCTTTCTGCCTTTCTCTCTCTATTTCTAGTCTTTCTCTCTCCTCATCACTCACATTCTCTCTAGTTCACTTCTTGATATGTGTGCATATATTGTTAATGCATTTTTATATTTTGTATGTATTTGTGTGTGGTTTTACATTGCAAGTATATGTTTAACCATTACGGTTATTGTTTCATCCCACATATTCAATCAAGAAACAAATTTAACTATTTTTGTATTGTATGCATGCATTTGTGGATGTTTTTAGAGGATGTGCACATTGTGTGCACATGCTCAACCATTAGGATATCATTTCATTTCATATGTATAATTTTAAAAAAATTCATGAGAGAGAGAGAGAATAAATAAATAAAACCTGCACTAACCCTTCAAGAAAAATGCCTCTTTATTTCTTGAATACCAAACTTCTCCTCCTTGTGCCACATTTGTTTGAGAAGCCTTCTCGTTAGCTAGGATCCCCAAGGAAAAGTTCCAAATAATATATAGAATATATGCAAATTAAATCAATTTTGTTGGTATCATAAGCAAAAGATATTTGAGATGAATGCTTGATCTTTCCTTTCAAATTGCATTCCCAAAAAAGAATAAACTATCTTATGTATATGTGAAAACGATAAATTTCAAACTATTTTCATGTGTCAACATTACAATATCTCCATCTTAACAAATATTAGTATTAGAATAAACTCAAGTGGGCGACATCAAAGGCTTGGTATTTTACAATAAGGTAGGTTACACATCATGGTGGGCAGACAATTTTTGCAAAAGAAGTGTTCATTAGGCAACATGGTCATGATTCAATTTGATCTATGCTTCTCTCGTGAGGACATTTTTGTCCAAGCCCAACTTACTACATGACACACCCTTTATTTTCAAAAGCTGTGCTTGTGACTAACAAGGCTTGAGCCACCACCAATAAGCTCAAAGGGAAGACTTTAATACCATAGGGCCATGCCTCTTCTTGCATTCAACTTCGGAATTATATATTTATAAAAGTCCTAGTAGACAGATTGCACATTGCTAAAAAAGTATAAACTATTTTACATAGATGTGAAGATGACAAATTTCAACATATTTTCATATGTTACTATTACAATATCTCCCTTTTGACAAATATCAATACTAGAATGAACTCAAATGCGTGACATCAAGGGTTTGATATTGTACAATAAGTTCCACTAGGGCAAGTTCAAGAAATGTTTGCCTTGTAGCAAGTAACTCATCGATTCACTTGAGATCATTCTTCAACTAGTGCCCACTTCCTCAAAAACAAGAAATCATCCTTGCAAGGCATCATGTTTGGATGAACATGACAAGATTGTTATTTAAGAAGGGGGTTGATAAGTGAAGTGGTTGTAGCATTGAAGGTAGGTTGCATGTTGTAACTTGCAATATCAATTTTTTGTCACATGTTGTGCTACAACAACAAGTTGGATCTTTTTTGTTTTCAAGGGTATTCAACTTACTAGGGCCATGTGATTCTAAAACTGTAAGCTAAATATCCTTTTGACAGTAATCATAATCCTACCACCATATCATCGATATAACAACCCTACATTCCACTAGCAAACCTTCCTTTGTTGTTTGATATCCAAAGTATTGTAACCAAATGTAAGCTATTGAAGTAGTTAACATTAAATTTGAAGAGGTCTAATAGAGTAGAAAAAAGAAATATATTGATGAGTAGGAGACTACATGAGTTGGTTGACAACCAAAAATTGCCTATGTTATAATAAAGAAGGTTGTTGCATTAAGTATAGATGCACCATCTGGGTAGATAGAGGACCAAGCATGACATCCACTAAATTTTCACTAGCTTCACCTAAAGAGGCCAAAAACCACAATTATTCCTGTCAATACTTAATATAAATATTAGCTATAAATATACATGTTAATTATAGATTAAGTATAACTTACATAATAATATTTAATAATTAATAATTAATGCATAATTAATTACATTAATGTATTAATAAATATAATTAATATGTATATTATTAAATTAATATATAATTATACCATATATAATCATCATTGTTGTTGTTATTAAATGTAATAATATATATAATCATAATTATATGTATACATATCAATTATTATAAATATATATAATAATTATAACTAATATGAATAATTAATTAGTAGTAATTATATTATATTTGATTCATTTGTATCAGTATTTTGGTGGGAAGGAGACAATTTCCCTTTCAATTCGAAAGAGATTGTTTGCTTAGATACAAACCCAAGACTTAGTATTGCTTTATTCTCATTCTAAATTCTCTTTTTGCACAAAGAGAGAGAGAGAGAGAGAGAGAGAGAGAGAGAGAGAGAGAGAGAGAGAGAGAGAGAGAGAGAGAGAGAGAGAGAGAGAGAGAGAGAGAGAGTCCCTTCCTTATCGAGGAGAGAGGAAAAAAAAGGAGAAGGTTTTGGAGGTAATGAGAGGTTGCTATGTGGCATCTCTAAATGTATATGTATGTATATTTGTGTATGTGTGTGTGTGCATATGTATGTGGATATGTGTATGTATGCATGTATATATACATGTCTGTGTTTAATATGTGTGCATCTATTTGTGTGGCCTCTTTAATGTGTGTTATCTCTCTCACTCTTATCATTTTTTATTTTCTTTCCTTTCTTTTTCTTCCTCTTGTCTCTAATATTTCTAAATCTCATGTATGAGCATGTTGTGTACACATGTATATATATGTGTATGCACATGCGTGTGTCAAGGAAGTAAACTGGAGAGAGAGAAAGAGGAGAGAGAAGATTGCAAAAGAGAGAGATAAAAGAAGTGTAGAAGAGAGAGAAAGACAGTGACGAGGAGAAAGAAAGGCAAAGAGAGGTGAGAAGCCATTGAAGCTGAGAGCAAGGTAATGAGGAGAGAGAAAATAATATATTAATGTTTCAAAAAGATGAGAAAAATTACATGCCCATTCCTTTTATACCTATGTCAGTGTGACATGATATTACTATTATTTTCATACTAAACCACTATTCTTCCCAACTTCTTACATTGTGTATGTCTATACATATGTACATGTATATATTTGTGTGTTTGCATATGTGGGTGTGTACATGTTTGTAAGTGCATAGTTTATAAGTATGCATCTATTCTCTCTCCTCCACTCTTTCTCTCTCCATTTTTTTTCACTTATACATATGTATAAGTAGGTATAAGCATGTATACATATATGCATATATGTATATATGTACCTACATGGGTGTATTTGTTTGTACATATGTGTGTATACATATATATTGTTCATGTGTTTTTATATTTTATATACATTTGTGTGTGATTTTACGAGGATTTTACATTGCATGTATATGTTTAATCACCAAAATTATTATCTCATCACATATATTTAGTAATTAAAAAAATTCAACTATTTTTGTATAGTATATGTGCATTTGTGAATACTTTTAGAGTAAGTGCACATTTCATACACATATTTAACCATTAAGATATCATGTCATTTTGCATATTTAATTAAAAAAAATTTATTTGAGAGAGAGGTCGCTCGCATACAATTTTTCTAAGACTTGCCTTTTCCCTTTTCAGGAGCATATCCTATGTTCAATTACGAGAGAGAGAGAGAGAGAGAGAGAGAGAGAGAGAAGGCATCCACAGCTCATGCTTCATAGCAGAAGAAGAACATGAAGAAGAAGCAGAGATGGTGAACGTGATGACGATGACGATGGAAATTCCTCTCCTGGAAGAAAGCAAAAGATCAACAGTATCCAGAGCAAAGCATAAGAGGAGGAAGAGGAGGAAAAAGGAAAAATGCAAGAGGGCACACCCCGGGCGCACACCTTCGTGACCTTATTGAAGGTTTTTGCTAGCCAAAAAGATCTGCATGGAGGCAGTAGATTGCATGCCGACATCATCAAATTAGGGTTGCTGGGAAGAAATTCTTTTGTGGCCACTGCCTTAATCAGTATGTATGCCAAATGCGGTTCCTTGGCAGAAGCAAAGGATGTTTTTGACAAGCTCCCAATCAAGGATGTTGTTATCTGGAATGCGTTGATCTCAGGATATGCCCAATACGGCCATTTTGAGCAAGCACTTGAGTGCTTTAGACAGATGCAAATGCGGGGCCTCTATCAAAATGCAATCACCTATGTCTGTATGTTGAAAGCTTGTGGCTGGGTCGGAGCTGCAGATGAGGGCAAAGAAATACATAATCAGATCCTCAGAAAAGGGATGCTAGAAAAAGACATAGTTGTTGCCACTGCCTTGGTAGACATGTATGGCAAATGTGGCTTGCTTGCAAAAGCACAAGAAGTGTTCGACAAGTTTCCAGTTCATGACTCTGTTATGTGGAGTGTGCTGATTGCAGGATATGTGCAACATGGACATGGGAAACAAGCACTTAATTTCTTTATATCAATGCAACTAGAAGGAGTCTCTCCTAACACATGCACCTTTCTTTCCATTTTGAAAGCCTGTGGGACCATAGGAGCTGTACACAAGGGTCAAGAAATACATGCTAAAATTGCTAGTGAGGGGATACTGGAGAAAGACACTGCTACTGGCAATGCATTGGTGGATATGTATGCCAAGTGTGGGATGCTTTCAAAAGCAGAAGAAGTGTGTGACAAGCTTCTAGTACGGGATGTGGTTACATGGAGCGTGTTAATTGCAGGATATGCTCAGTATGGGCACGGTGAGCAAACACTCAATTGTTTTGAGCGCATGCTACTAGAGAGACTTCCCCCAAATGCAGGCACTTTTGCTTGTATCTTGAAAGGATGTGGCAGCATAGGAGCTGCAGAGCAAGGCCGAGAAATTCATGTTGAAATTGTCAAAAGGGGGTTTCTGGAACAGGATGTTGCTCCTGGCAATTCACTGGTAGATATGTATGCGAAATGTGGTCTATTTGTAGAAGCAGAGGAGGTGTGTGACAAGCTTCCAACTCAGAGTGTGGTTGCATGGACTGCCTTAATTGCAGGATACACACAACATAGGCAAGCCGAGCAAGCAGTGAAATGTTTTGAACGGATGAAACTCACAGGCCTTTCTCCAAATGCGGTCACCTTTGCTTGTATCTTAAAAGCTTGTGGCAGTATAGGAGCTGGGAACAAAGGTGAAGAAATACATGGAGAGATTGAGAAAGAGGGGTTGCTGGAAAAAGACATTGTTGTTGCAAATGCATTAGTAGATATGTATGCCAAATGTGGTTCAATCGCAAAAGCACAAGATGTGTTTGACAATCTTCTGACTCCAGATGTCATCTCATGGAATGGATTAATTGCAGGATATGTTCAACATGGGCACAATGAACAAGCACTCAACTGTTTTGTGAAGATGCAAGCAGTTGGTTCCTCTCCAAATTCTGTGACCTTTGCCTGCATTTTGAAAGCCTGTGGTAGCATGAGAGCCGCAGACATGGGGCAAAAATTACATGAAGAGATCATCAAAGAGAGGATGCTGGAAAAGGATGTTATTGTTGGGAATGCTTTAATAGACATGTATGCCAAATGTGGCCTGATTGCAAAAGCAGAGGAAGTGTTTGACCAACTTCCAATTTGGGATGTGGTCTCTTGGAATGTGCTTATTGCAGGATACGTCCAACATGGGCACAGTGAGAAAGCTATGGACTCTTATGAATCAATGCAACTTGAAGGCCCTTGTCCAAATGTAGTCACCTTTGCTTGCATCTTGAAGGCTTGTGGTAGCTTAGGGGATATCAATAAAGGCCAAGAAATACATGCTGAAGTTGCTAGAGAGGGATTGTTTGAAAAAGAGATCGTTGTTGGCAATGCATTGGTAGATATGTATGCAAAATGTGGCTTAGTGGTAGAAGCTCAAGATGTGTTTGACAAGCTACCACTGCAAGATGTAGTTTCTTGGAATGCGTTAATTGGAGGATATGCCAACCATGGGCATGGTGAGCAAGCATTGGACTGTTACGAACAGATGAAACTGAAGGGCCTTAGACCAGATGCAATCACATTTGCATGCATGGTGAAAGCCTGTGGCAGTGTAGGAGCCATAGGTAAGGGCCAAGAAATTCATACTAAGATTGTTAGGGAGGGTTTACTTGAGAAATGCACTATCGTTGGCAATGCGTTAATCGATATGTATGCCA
The DNA here is from genome assembly GCF_053477565.2 of Lygodium microphyllum. Classification (NCBI taxonomy): domain Eukaryota; kingdom Viridiplantae; phylum Streptophyta; class Polypodiopsida; order Schizaeales; family Lygodiaceae; genus Lygodium; species Lygodium microphyllum. The sequence continues at coordinate 17,680,479 of NC_141153.1, forward strand.
AATTTGGCATGGTTGCAAAGGCAGAGGAAGCATTTGACATGCTTCTAGTCCATGATGTTACCTCATGGAATATGTTGATTGCAGGATATACCCAACATGGCCATGGGGAGCAAGCAGTTATCTGTTTTGAGCAGATGCTAGTGACGGGCCTCTCTCCAAACTCAGCCACTTTTGCTTGCATCTTGAAAGCCTGTGGCAGCATTGGAGCTCCAGACAAGGGCCAAATTCTACTCACTGAGATTGTCAAGGAGGGGTCATTTGAAAATGATAGTGTTGTTGGCACTGCATTGATAGACATGTATGCCAAATGTGGTCTTTTTGCTAAAGCACAAGAAGTGTTTGACATGCTTCAACTTCAAAATGTTATCTCATGGAATGCCTTAATCACTGGATATGCCCTGCTTGGAAAGTCTGAACATGTTTTTCACTTGTTTGACAAAATGGTTGAAGCTGTAAAGCCAGATTTGGTTACATTCACTATTGTGCTTAATGCATGCAGTCATGCAGGTCTACTGGACGAGTGTCAGATGTTCTTTGAGATGATGAGCAGATGGTATGGCTTCAGACCAACTTTTGAGCATCATAATTGTATGGTTGATCTCTTTGCTCGTGCAGGTAACTTACACAAGGCAGTAGCATTGATCATGATGATGCCATTTGCTGCTAATCTTCAAATGTGGCATGCTGTCTTAGGTGCTTCCTGTCGAATACAGGGAACTACAACAATAGGAAAACTGGCATTTGAGAATGCCGTGCAAATAGATCAAAGTGACACTGCAGCTTATGTTTCAATGAGTAATATTTATGCAGATGTGAATTACATATGTGCAGATGCTGAATAGGCAAGAAGATGTGGATGAATTCAAAGCTTAAAGAAAGAGAGAAAAAGTAAACATGTTGCAGATGGGTTGCTGTTCATGGGTAATGCCAGCAGAACATTGGCGCCTTTTCTGTTGGGGCAACAGTCATTCTGAAGCAGGATTCCTGCCATTATTTCAGCCAAGTGTGAGCTGATAAGCTGTGATATATTCATTAGTGGGTCCATTTTGACAGTTGATCCCCCAATGAAGCGACGGTCCATCCCCCAAAATCTGGCCACATGGTCCTGGATCATGGCCACACTCGGCTGCTAGTGAACTGGCAGTCTCACGCCACTGAACTGGCAGCGTGCCTCCTCTCTCGCCTTCCCGGTTGTTGCTGCATAGCTTCTCCTCTCTTTTTTTCCCGTGAAGAAATTTAAATTAACTGGGCCTTCACGCCAACCAAGCTAGATGGCAACGACACTAATGAAGCCAAAAGGTTATCAAAACACCATTCTACAGGAATTCACGCCAACCAAGCTCGACAGCAATGACACTTGCGAAGCTAAAAGGGTACCAAACACCGTTCTACGGGAACAAAAACTCTCTAAAAGGGGCTATCAAGCATCATTCCACAGGAACAAAAGAAGGGGATCTTGAGAGGGCACAACAGGGGTGGAGTGAACAGTATCCATGCCTGGAGCAGCCATCGCTCCAATTATGAGGCTGGCTGAAGTTATAGAAGAAATTTGCCATTAAAGCAATGCTCACATATGTTCCACATGACCATGGATGTTCAAGGCCAAATCAAAGATAAAAGCATTGCGAGTTTGCCAAATGTGCCAAAGCCCAGCCCAATCCATCGAATGAAGTGAAAGAAGCAAGGATGATGAGATTGCAACTTGGCCATGGATGGTATCTTGCCTAAGATCCAAGAATGGTTAAGCATTCTTTGACTTGTCAATGAGGTCCATACTTTGGAGATGAAGTCCCAAACTTCCTTGTAACAACCACACAAGAAATGAAAAATTGAACAGGGGTCTCTTCACAAGTGGTATAAAATATGCATTTATTATTGGATATCTTACGAGTCCATAGCACATTACTAGTGGGTAGACCCCTCAAAGAGAAGCCTCCAGATAAAAACTTTTACTTGATAGGGAAGCTTTGACTTCCATAAATGAAGCAAGAGATCATGCCACTTAGTTGCACTATCACAAATTGCCCAAACTTTATTAGCTTTCTCTATGATCCATCTCTTATCTTGTACCATTTTGTGGTAGATTGGGATACTTTAGAAAATCTTGTGGTTTCACAAAGGCCCAATCCAACCACAACGGCAAGGGTTGAGTAGGCAAGGGAGAGTACCTTTGAAGCCAGTCCTCCAAGGTTGATTAGATCACTCTATAACCTTGAGGTATTTGGAAGTACTAGCGAATACGGTGGAAAGAATTCGACTCGGAATAACATCATTCTAGATAATCTTCAAGTCCAATCTTGCTATCATATTAAATATAACCCTTTGCATTTTCTTGTCAAGCTAGTCAAGCAATCTAGATGTTTGAAATCAAGAGGTGCCAAATAGTAAGGTGAAGAGACTCTTGCTATGATGTGGTTAGGTGAATAAGAAGGAAAGACTGAAGTTTTAAATGGTTGAGTGGAATTTAGACTATTCTACCATGAGATGTAGAATGCAGTGTGCCTGTGTGAAATGCTAATAGCCATAGGTTTGCCATCACACAAATTTGTAAGTCTTGATTGCCTAGTAGGTGGAATAGGAGATACATGCCACTCTTGAGATTGAGATTGAGGCTTTTGTACTTGCACATGCATCTCCTCTTTGAATCCATATGATTTCACGATACCTTAGGATCATAATTGCATTCAAGACAGAAAGTGCTAGAGTTGATTACATCCAAAATAGTGGCCTCTAAATGTCCCCCATCTCAACTTATAAAACAAGGGCAACAACCCAAGAGCTTGAAAATGTATTTTTATTAGGCAAGCTTTACAAGTATCCCATAATAAACAAATATAATTTTTGTAGCGGGGAGCCAAATAGGGTTCCACCAATACCTGCCCAAGAGAGCACAAGACCAATGGAAGAAGTTTGCAGAGGTGAGAAGGAAAGTTAACAATTTTTACCTAACTAGGACATACCTACCTAAGTATGTCTAGAAATTCCTCCAAGGGTAGATGTAGGACAATAACTTATTGGCCATCAAGAAACAAAGAGATACTTTGCATTATCTGAGCCCGAGCTTATGGGGCGCAAAAGAGAACCTCAAAGAACCCTTTTGGACCATCGTAAAAGTTCTCCACCAAAGGAGTCTATACTTGTCCATTTACATCTTCCTTGAACAAATTAGCACATGAAAGTATACTCTCAAGCCAAGCTTAGATATGACAAATGAGAGAAATACGACGAGTGAAGTAGAAGATGATAGCATACTAATGGAAGGTTGCAATTTGTTGCAAATAATGTCTTCAACATTGCCACCACATGCTCACCATTTGGTAAGTTGGATGTCTTATCCTCATTTGCACGAACATACTTACTCATTAGGCTCTTAGCTTGAGTCTACATCCCCTGGTATATGTCTCCCTTCTTCTACAAAGTAGGACAACCACCCTACTATGAGAATTCCAAAGTGCTCGAGCCCATGGGATCCACCATTATTTGGCGGTGCTTGCCTACTTTATTGCCTCAATGTCTTCGTGAAAGTGTCCAGCCCAAGTCTCCTCATTAGAATCCAAGACATCTTTACCTTCACTTCAAGTATTGGTCAATGAAATCCATATCGATGCTACAAGAGGTCTCCATTTGTTCAGTTTAGGTTGTATAAGTTTAACTTTGACCTAAAAAACACCTGCCACTCGCCTCTGTGCATGCAACCGATTATTCTCTTGCACCTTTCTCTCATGTATATCATGCCTAGTAGGTTCACTCCCTTGGGTTGCTCCTATTAAGGGTTGTGTTTGTCTCATATGTGGTGCATCCACCTTATTACCAATGTGGCTAAATGCCCAAATCTGCCAACACTTAACAATAGGTTTGCTAGATTTCAAATTTTCCTAGAGTTTTCTATATAGTTTGTACACACTTGTTAGCATATGGGAACAATTGGTTGTTGCTCTGTATAACTTTGCAAGGTCATGATTGCTTGAAGGGAACACAAAAACTGAAAGGGAAGCAAAAGGTGGAAGCAAGAAGAGTGCAAGAGCTATGGAGGTTCAAGCAAGAAGAAGAGAGATTGGTGTGTGGGAACTCTCAAGAGTCACAATGTGTGACTTGCCTTCCCTTATTCTATTTGTCACTAAAAGAATAAAGTGACAATGATGGCGCTCACCACTTGCACTATATAGGTGTGCGGGCCTATATACAAGTAAATAGAGATGGCCTTTAATCCCAACAACCTTCCATATAAAGGCGAATGTGCCTTAGTGAGAAATAATAGAAAAAGAGGAAAGAGGTCATCTCATCCTACGCCCATCATCCTCCCAAGGAAGGCATACCGTTCCACTGGAAACTTTTAGTGAGAAGATTTGCAGGATTCATATCCATAGTTATTGTAACGAGTTCAATGGACTTGTCTTCTACCACCTCTTTGATGAAGTGATAACATATCTCGATGTGCTTTGTCTTTGCATAGAAGACCAGATTACATGTCAATTGAATGGCACTCATTAAATCTGAATGTAGTGTAGGAGTTATAGTCATACCGAGATTTGCAATTAGGCAGCTTAACCATAGGGCCTCCTTGTAAGCCTCAATGGGGCTGCAATGTACTCAACCTCAACAATAGATAAGGCAGTGCATTTCTGGACACTGAATATCTAAGAGATAATACATCTAGCATAGCTAAAGTCATACGCAGAGGTGGACTTCCTATTGTCTACATGTCTTGCATAATTTGAGTCAGTGTAACCCATGACTCTTGTATTCTGGCTACCATAGAAAATGTACATAACTACTGTGCCTTTAAGGCATCTCATAATATCCTTCACAGTGTCCTAATGTCGCATGTCAAGCGTAGCAATATAACGTGTCACAATTCATAGTAAATGCTATGTCAGGACAAGTGGCTATCATTGCATATATCAAACTCTCGTCTACGGATGCATATGGAACATTAGCCATCTCAACCCTCTCATCATTGATTGTGGACAATTGGCTTGGCTAACCTTCACATGAGAAGGTAAAGGATAGGCAATAGGCTTACCATATTGCATATGGAATCACTTTAGTTTGTGTATGTACTCCTTTTTGGATAAGTAGAGAAGTATTAAGTATATGTGAGGTATATCCCATGTCTTTCACCTCAAAGCTCTTCTTGAGTTGAGTCTTAAAGGCATCTAGCTCAACATAAGCACTTTTATCGATAAGCATGTCATCAACATAAGGCACAAAGATAATAAGGCTACCATCATAGGCCTTCGTGTATAGACACGAATCCATATCATAGCCGGAATACCACTTGCGAATGCATGAAAGCATGTAACTTATGGCACCACTCGCCAAGTACTTGCTTGAGTCCATAAAGACTCTTCTTCAATTTGCACACTAGGTGTTTCTTGCCTTTCTCCACAAAGCCCTTAGGTTGCTACATATAAATGTCCTCATGCAAGTTTCCATGTAAGAAAACCATCTTAATATCCATTTGATAAAGATCAAAATCCAATGGGGCAACCAACGCCAAGACTAAGCATAGGGTAGTTATCTTGACCATAGGAGAGAAGATCACATTAAAATCAACTCTATTGTCCTACTTAAAGCCCTTAGTGACCAATTTGGCCTTACATACTAGCTTAGGGTAACTAGGGGTACTCTTCAACTTGTACAGTTGCATGGCAATGCATAATTTCCATCAGGCAAGGAAACTAAGTCCCATATAGGGTCTTGTAGCGAATCAAACTTAGACTGTATAGGCCTCTCCTAAGAGCGAGAATCACATATACACATAGCCTTCTCATAGATAAGTAGCTTAATAGAGTTTGTTGCCATGACATAATCCGTAGAGGGCTCATAGTGATCAGGAGGACATGAAGCTCTAACAGAGCACCTCAAAACTGGTTGTGGTGCATCTACAACTTATTTTCTCTATCAAGCATCATGATCTTGCACAACATGCAAATCATGGGCCACTACATCATCAACAATTGCAACAAGTTGTCTCACTGGAGTAGACTATATGGTAATCCGAGGCTCCTCTTGAAATATCACCTTGCATATCTCAATCATTTGCTTTGGTCTCATACACATCTTAGAGTCATCAAAGATATCATCATGGGTGTGGATAACCTTTCGAGCCTATAGATCCCAAATATGATAGCCCATCTCACATACATCCTCATATCAAGAAATATACATTTGATAGACTTCAGATTGAAATTATTATGGTCATATTTGGGAATATGGCAAGAAGCCTCATAGCCAAAGGCTTGCAAGTATGCATACGAAGAAGGAGGTTTTGTAGACCATACTTTCTCTGGAACTCTACCACCAAGAGCAATGCATGGGGATCTATTAAATGAGATACATAACTATAGTAAGTACCTCATCCCAAAAGTGATGTGATAAGCTTGCTTAACTAAGTATACTATGTGAACTCTTTCTTGGATAGTCCTATTCATGTGCTCTATAATGCCATTTTGAGGTGGGATCTATGGGATAATCAAATGACACTTAATATCATGCTCATCACATAGCTACTCAAAAGCCTTAGATACATATTCACCCCCATTATTAGTCGGTAGGCATTTTAGTCTATATCTAGGCAGGTTCTCAACCATAGTGAGAAAGTATTGAAACGTAGGCAAAACATCCAATTTTTGCTTAATGGGATAGGCCTAAACCTAATTTGAAAAATCATCTATGAATATAACAAAATGCTTCACACCACCCAATGACTAACAAGGCTTGGGGCCACAAATATCTATTTGCACAAAAATGCTTACTAACATGTGTAAAATACAACTTCTTATATGAATTATGAGTGTGTGTGCTATAAAGAAAATGACCACATGAGTGAAAAAAAGAATAATACAAGGATGAAAAATACTACAAATGGGTCAAATACTTTCATTCCTTTCAAAGATATAAGCCAATACATGGTCAACAGACCTAGAAACAAAAAAAGGGTAGAGGTTGTTGACCTTGGCACCCCTAGCAAAAACAAGACATCCACGGGTAATCTTCCATGAAGAATCACCAAAGGATACATGACACATATCATCATCCAATTGTCCAGTTGAAATAAGGTCTTTTGTCAAAGCTAGGACAAGATGTACATCATGAAGCACAAATGAAGCACTAGTACTAAAAATCAGTCTAATATCATCTATGCCAATGATATCCAAAGTAGTGTCCTTAGTCTAATTGAACCCATAACTGTATGCTAGCTATGAAATCATTGGCGATGCATACTAATATGAAAGGAAGCCCTCGAATCAAGAAGCAAACATTGAGAATAAGCAAATGGCACATTGGTCAATTGAGTGGCATCAAGAGATGAAGCTACAAGAATAGTCTTAGAAATGTACTCCGATGCATTTCTCTCCTTTGTCTTCATATTGAACCCAGGGACAATCTCACTGGACTTTGCATTTTCTTATGCTTTCCCCTTGCCTTTCTCATTGCCCCTATCATTGCACATTTTATGGCATTGTAGTCTAATATGACCCTGTTGCCCACAATAATGACATGTTAAAGAGAACTTACGTGTGCGGGACTTATTGTGAGATTGCCCATGAGACTAAGAATTGTCCCTATTGGGTTGTGAGCATTTATTACAAATTTTATTGCTATTTCTACAATTTCTATCTCCAATAGTCAATGCATGAGAAGTGTAGGTAACATCAATATTCTTCTTGTTTACTTCTTTTGTCAGTAGATCACTCTCTACATCACTTTATTTAGAACCTGCCTCAGGGAGATTAGCACTCATAGTAATTCAAAAAGTTCCCCATGGCTCAGACAATGTGATAAGAAAGAAGAAATATTTGATATTATCCTCAAACTTGATGTCTTGTGATATAATCTAGTCAAATATATGAGTGGAGCCTCTAACTTCAATGGCTCAACTTGCCTCTTTTGCACCGAGACTTGCCATATTCGCATATTCCAACAGTATTGGAAGCTATTGACATTAAGATTTTCAATGTTGAAAATAGCACTATTAGATGATGAGAACCAGCTACTAGTTGAAAGGTGAGTGGGAGGTGGAAGCATGAGAGGAAGTAAGAAGAGTATAAGAGCTATGGAGGTTTAAGAAGAAGAAGAAGAAGCAAGACTGATGTGTGGGAACATCGAGAGTCACAATTTGTGACATGTCTTCCCTTATTCTATTTGTCACTAAAAGAATAAAGAATAAAGTGGTAGTGATGGACGCTCGCTACATGCAGTGTATAGGTGTGTGGATCTATATACAAGTAAATGTAGGCAGTTAGGCATATATGGCTTTTAGCCCCTAATATAAATGGACTAAATTCAGGAAAGACGATGTGCTGATCTACCCAAAGGATCACATAGCTCTCTCTCTCTCTCTCTCTCTCTCTCTTTCTCACTCACTCACTCACTCACTCACTCACTCACTCACTCACTCACTCACTCAGTGTCTGTCTCTCTCGTGCTATTTGGCCTTTGTGTGTAGTAGGGGTAGGATTGTAGTTGCATGAGGAGATGATTAGGCCAACATGTCAAATTTTTCCTCTTAGGTATCTCTGTCTCTCTTTGTCTTTGTCTCTATGTGTGTCTCTCTCTCATTGAGAGATAGACTACTATGACACCTCTTGACGCTAGGAATGCTATCAACTATGATATGGGACATACATGGACTATAAGCAAGTAGTGGGATAAGCCAGATTCTGTAGAGGACTATCTAGAGAGATTGCTAGCACCATTGGTGTTAAGCAAGGCTATCCATTATCACCTACACTATTTGGGTTATATATTGATGAGGTCATTGACTATATCATCAGAGGAAGAGAATATGGATTCGACTTGGCACATATTCATGTCCACATTATGTTATATACTGACGATACTATTTTGATTGATACAGGAGGGTCCTTAGAGCCACCTAAAAGCCTTGCACAATTTCTGCCTAGATAGAGGTTTGATAATAAACCTTAAAAAAACCAAGGTTCTCATTTTCCACACATTAGCTTAGATTCCCAAGAGTTTATCTTTCATTATGGATAGGTAGATAGTGGAGGTGGTGAGCTCATATGTTTACTTGCTGGGAGTAATTTTTACTACCACATCGGGTCACTTTTCAATGGAATGGATGCCATGCGATCAACTCACTTGAGGATACACATTTATTGGCACTTTTGGAGAGATAATATCACTAGACATACCCATAGGAGCCATATAAGAGGGAATGGCTATTTAATATCCTCATCACTCCATCTCTTATTACTCAGTAGTGGTTTGGTCCTGAGGCCTAGCCACTTTAGTCTGGACACAAATAGAGATGCTGCATACTATTTTGCTATCACATATGATACACAACAAAATCTTAGTGCCACATGAGATTCTTAGAGTAGAGTTTGCTATGCCATCCATGGAGGTGGAGGCTCTCTTTCTTAGAGTTTGCTGTGCTACCCATGAAGGTGGAGGCCCTCTTTCAATCGTCACTTTTATACATAAAGTATAGAGCATGACACTTGATAGGTTACCATGGGGAGCATTGATGACTTAGATGGCCCTTGGGGCGTGTGAGAGCATGAGACATAGGCAAAGAGGCTTCCTCCTTATATTGGATATGTTATGAGGAAAAGAGTGGAAATGATAAGATAAGGGAGCATCATCATTGAGCTAGATGGCTTGAGATTGAATACATGGACAACTTTTTCTGTTTGCAAGTTTAGGAGGATGAGTTCTTTATATTGTAGATGAGTTGGTTTGGGTGGAGTTGTATTTGTATCATTCTATAGTCTACAAACAATCTTTCTAGACTACCTTTGTAGTTTACTCTCTTGCTTGGCATGATGTAGGAGTAAATAAGATAGATGCCAAAAAACATGATAGTTGAGGAATTGATAGATGTGTTTAAAAACATAGAGATGAGGAATGATTCTGATAATTTTAGAGGGTCCTTCAATTGAAATTGGATTAAGGAACAATGTTGCAGACATAAGCAATGCCAGTTCAAGTTGCTTATTCACATATACAATTCCTTAGTCAAGTAAAAGGATATAATCACATCCTTGAACTCTCTTATTTTGATAATTTCTCCAAGAGTACTTCTTGAAGAGCACAAACAAATTTTAGAGATGGAAATGCAAGGAGCCACATTGGTATCATAGGGACAAATCGTTGAAGATTTGCTGGCCCATAATGCAATGTTGCAACAAGAAAATGCCGAGCTTCAATGTCCTGTCGATGAATTGAGAATGCAAATAGCACAAATGCAAGGAGGTGTTACTACTAATAATCCATCGAAGTTAGGCCTGAGTTATATCTCATTTGATAAATTCAATATGTCAAGGTTTTGTGAGAAATAAATGAAGTGTATGTGGATATTTCAAGGCTAAAGTTGGGGAAGAGGTTGTGGGGGTGGGTAGGAGGTGTTAAGTCTTTTAAACCTTAGTATTGTGGAGGGTTGCCATATGGATGTGGTGTTGCATAGTAAAAAGCAAGTTTTATATGATAGATAAAAGTTTTAGTTTGCTGTTATAGTTCTTTCTAACTTTCCTTTTCAAAGTCGAGCCACTTTTTAGGATAACCATTGTAATAGAATTTTTAAAAAACTAGCCCTTTTCATGTGATTTTATGAGAACATTGTGATTTTAAAAAATTAGCCCTTTTCATATGATTTTATGAGAACCAAATATTGTGACAACTATAAGAAAATTATGAAATTTTTGAGACAATATTCGAAAAGATTTCAAATGTTTCACTTGAAATGGATTACTACCCAAAAGTTTTGCAATTGTGTTTGAAAGAGAATAAAATGAGAACATATGATTAAGGCTTCCATGTATCTACAAAACTTTGATATGGCAAATTACAGTCTAACATGCAAACATGTGCATGAGAGTTCATGGGAAATTTTGCACAAAATTGATCATGACGTATGGTGTATCCCAACCACGTACATGTCATTGTGCACCACATGTAGGTTTGTACATGTGTACATTACTTGGACAGTCATGCTAAACCATTGGAATTGTAAGTTCTCTTTACAAATGTAATCCAACTTCATTTCAGATTTGGTCTTAGCCTTATAATCATGTAGAGCCCTGATTGGAAATTACTTACATTGGAAGCCAACATGTTTGTGCTCTCTGTTTGATATTTAATCTAACATTAAGGTTCGATTTTGGCTCTTACTCATGTGGACCCATGGAAAAGAACTTGCTTACAATTTTTTTACCAAAATTTGGAGTTAACCCATGGCCATGATGCAATTGTTGATTAGCTCAATGATGACCATAGTGATGGGAGATGGTGTAGGCAGTTGCCCACTAAAGTGATATCTCTCCATGAATTATAATTCGATATGTGACATCATAATGAACCAATCAAACCAAGTACTGGGTACTTGGGTAGATGCAAATGGATATTAAAGCCAAACCAACAATTGTGTAAAAGGGTTGATGAACTTCAATTTCCGTGACTTGACATGAGAAAGTTAGTCATCACTTGTCTTGCCCTATTCTTCAGTGAAGTGATGTCTCTCAATGAATTGGGATTTGATTGGATATGAGACATCATAATGAACCAATCAAACCAATTACTAGGCCCTTGGGTGGAGGTGAATGGATGTTAAAGCTAGAGCAGCAATTAAGATTGGATTGGATATGAGACATCATATTATATAATGAACCAATCAAACCAATTTCTGGGCCCTTGGGTAGAGGTGAATGGATGTTAAAGCTGGAGCAGCAATTGTGGAGAGCGTGGGCTTCCTCAAAAGGATTGATGAACTTCAATTTCCTTGGAGTCATGAGAAAGGCAGTGGTCACTCGTCCTAATGGGCAAGTTGTGGTGGCCAATAGGAAGTTGACTATCAATGGAGGAGATGAGGTGGTGGAAAGAAGGGGGGTCGATGAGAAGGCGGAGGCTTTTGACCCAGGATCGTAATTGAGTGTTATGCCACTTTCCGGACCGATTCAAGATGATGATAATAATAATAATAATAATATCAAGACTGTGCAGATGTGAAAGTCATCCCGGGACGACCTTATTTTTCGACACTGGCAAGTTGCAACTCAAGTTTTATCATCCTTATTCGTAATTCGTGCTGCAATTATAACTTTATAACGTTTCACAGACGTATGCACGTGTGCAGAGAAAAGGTCTCCTTCTTAATCAGAGTGAGCACACGTCTGCATATACGCACTGTAACTCACAAACAACTTTCCCCTTGTATCTACCTCCCGCGCAGGTATTTGCAACTACAGGTGGCACTGCCACTGGCTTCCGCCTCTCTCTCTTTGTTGCCCATCCTAAGCAACTTCAGGTAAATATAGCAACATTCGGCTCCAGCATTCCCATCGAACCCCATCTTCATTCTCTGCCACCATCCATAGATGTTGATAGCAGTGCTCGGATTCTCTCGGCCGAGCGCCTCTAGGCAGCTTCAGCTTGCAGTACATGGATGCTGCTTACCTCAGATTCCAGAATTATGGCCAGCGGCTATGCACTGGCCGCATACTCATGATTCCATGCTAGACATCATCTTCCCTTCACCGTTCCTGCTTTCTTTGTACATCTCATCCTGAACAGCTTGGCTCTTTAGTCCTAGATTGCATATGGTACTTCCTTGTTTCACCAACACGCCTTTCATAGATGCCATTGTTAATAAACGCCATTGTATACGTCATATAAGATATCAAATTTTATTACTTTTGAATTGGAGTAAACAGGCAATCCTCATGTTCTGCTTGAAATAATGCGGTTAATAATATTATGAAGAAAACGAAATATTGACAAGAACTAGTGCCAACTTCAAGGTTACATAGTCTTATGCCTTAGAGAGACCCTTGATGAAAACTTGGAATACATTGTCTACCGTTTTGAAACCTTTTACAGCAGTCAAAATCTCACTCCTAGGATCCTTTGGGGGAGACCTTATCATTCCTTAGCCTCCAAATTTCTTGCATAGTGACAACTCTTAGAACATTCTAGAGCTTCATTGACTACTCATCCAATGTGCCTTAGTGTCCAAAAATAATTAGTTTGCTATTGATTGCATCAACAAAACCAACTTTGCAAACCCATGGTTAGATATGTTTCCATAAGCTTCAACCTCTCTGTGGTCCCACATGAGGTGCTTGCTAAATTCTTTCTCACACCTCCAATTAGGATAAGTTGGTAAATTTGCATGAGCTTTTTCAATCTTGCTCTGGTTGGAAGCTTCTTCATGACTACCTTCCATAACATGAAGTTTAGTTTCTTGGAGGGGATGGCTTGCTAAGCATTGCGAACTCTTCTTTGCAAAGTCCTATTCTTTTACATGGGGTGCAACCTTCTCAAGTACTTAGTAGCCAGCAGTATATATTTGTGGTTCTTCCTTACAAAGTCTTTTATCCCCTTACAATACCAAAGATTCTTCCTAGTAGGAGAACTCATGGATTTACTCACATTGCCATAAAAAATCTGGTTTGCTGTAGGCTCGGGTAAGTTACTCATGAATATATGTGTGCATCATGTGGGTTCAAAATAAGGGATTTTTAAAATACCATTTTTATACATTTTTTACAGACAGAAGGGAGTAATATAAAGGGGTTATTTACATATTGAATAGAAAAGGGTTATGGTTTATTTAGAAAAAAATCATAAATAAGGATATTTGTAAATAAGCCTTGAAGGCACATGATGTAGAGGATATACATATAGTAACTTCCCTGAGGTTGTAGGCCAATCTTCCTTCACTTTCTTTAGTGGTCTCTAGAGAAAGCTCACTTTAGCTTATGTTAGACGATGTTGTTCTTTGATCATCGTTGCCAACTTAAATCCTCCCTAGTTTTGAGACTGGGAGGAGGAAAGATGTGAGAACTTTGTGTTTTTTTGCCACCACGAAATAAAATCCACTACATGTGCAAATGTCTACCCAAGAAACTTAGGATCCATTCCTTGAAATGCAAGGAGGGAACTTCAGAACATGCTTCATTTATGTGTAATATCCCTCAAAAAAGTAAAGTAGAGGCTTTAAGGGATAGCCTTTGAATGCCATGTCCTATTTCCTCTTCAGTAGTAATTGAGAGGGGCCGCAAGATTGTTGACCTCCACACCCTTTGCCCTTCTTGTTTCCCCCATAGGAAGTTGGCAAAGGGGGATTCTATTTTAGACCACGTAGAGTTATTGAAAAATAGAACCATTGCAATCAATGTGGTGGTAGAGGCTACCATTGACTTCATCATCATGATTCTACCCAAAATGGATATTTCTCTAGCTCTCCATATGTCAATTTTGCCTCATATCTTTTGTTCCATCCAATTTGGTCTCTATCTCATGGTCACCCCTAGTCCAAGGGGGCCTCCAAGGTATCTAAAAATATGACCATGGTGAAATATCTTAAATCAAAGAGCCTTTTATCGAGTTAGCCAACCGGTTCATCATAAGTAGACAAGCCTCAACATCTTAAGGAATCCTTGGCCAAATCCTATTGTTTGCATGCTCCAAGACCTACTAGGAGGTTCACTATATATAAACCCCATATATCACATGCATTCAAGGACTCCTTATAAATACCCATATTTGTGAATTAAAATGAACCCTTTTCTATTCCATTTGTAAATGATCCCTTAAATTGTATTGCACCCTTCTATATGTAAAAAATATATAAAAATAGTACTTTAAAAGTCCCTTCTTTTGCATCCATGTGATACACTAACATATTTGTGAGTAACCCCCTCTCTCAAGGCATGACCTCCAATATGAAATCCCAATTGATCCTCTCATATATCTTAATACAATCCATATCAAACTTTGAGGCTAAGGCATGATCCATAGAGAAGATAAGCTTCAAAATGATGCAAGAATCCTCCTTTCCTAAATAAATACATGCTACTATGTGTGAGTTTTTTTCCCAATATAAATTTAATACGATATGCTATTGCCTTGGCAATATTTTATACACCACCTTCAACATGGTGAGTGGGTGAAAACTATTAATCTTTATTCTATCCAAAGATTTGGATATGGGCTCAATGATACCTTGGTTCAATTTATAAGGAGTCTCTACATCAACTCGAATATGATTTAATAGCTCCATCTACAACCCATGCATACTAAGGGACTTTCCCTTTCTTATCTAATTTACTACAAATGTAAGATTATCATTTAAAAAGAGCTTGCTGAGTGATGTGTCCATGCCACGCTTGATCAAATCTCTATCTTCCTTCACAAACTCAACCAGTTTGGGGTGAAAGCTTTGTTAGATGATATCAAAAAGTAGTGTCATTGAAACCACTTTTCAATATTCTTCTTCTTGTGTTAATTGGCTAGTGGACTAGGTCGCCGCAACTCCTCTCACTCATGATAATATAATTGAAATCTCTCTCTCTCTCTCTCTCTCTCTCTCTCTCTCTCTCTCTCTCTCTCTCTCTCTCTCTCTCTCTCTCTCTCTCTCTCTCTATCTCTGGCATTGTTCTCATTGCCTCTCTATGTCTCTCCCTCCCCTTGTCTATGGCATCATCCTATCCCTAGCTGAATTTCCTATCCTAAAGATAAAGCTCACTTTGATGACACATTACATGATACAAAAGTAAGTGGTTCAAGTGGAAACAACAAAGAAGATATAGAAGTCATACAAAACTATTAGGCTGCAAGGTAGTGAGAGCATTGCCATGGAAAAAAGAAAAATACTACTCAATTATGGTATGTTAATGATAGAAGGAAGAAGAGAATGTGTACAGTTATGAAAAATTATTGGGTTCGCAACAAAAATAGGGTATCAATATAGAGACTCAAAAAGAAAATTTCAAGGTTCACATGCAACATGCTGGTTGAGGGATTTGTAGCCTTCAATATTGCAATATAAGCAAGGATTCATGACCAACATTATGACGATATTGTTACAAGTAAAATGGCCTAGATTGAAGAATGAATTTTTCTTGAAGGGATCAATGTGTTTGTCCTTGGTTAATAGTCTCGGGTAAGTTACTCATGAATATATGTGTACATCACATGGGTTCAAAATTAGGTATTTTTAAAATACCGTTTTTATACATTTTTTCCATACAAAAGCGTGTAATATAAAGGGATTATTTACAAATTGAGAAAAGGGTTATGTTTTATTCATAAAAAATTCACAAATAAGGATATTTATAAATAGGCCTTGAATGCACGTGATGTAGAGGATATATAAATAGTAACTTCCCCGAGTTAATAGTGATGACAATGGTATAAAGAAATCAATCAACATGGCAAAGATTGCAAAATATCTTGATGTCTACAAAAGAAATGTGTTTGTAGCAACTTCTTGATTACAATTCGAAGATGGAGTATTGCCCATGGAGTATTGCCCTTGGAGATATGCCAAAGAAAACCATTCCTAAATCACACTATCACAAATGATATCAAAGACATTGTTTTTTCTTTTTGGACAATAGAGATGCATATATCCCCAAACAAGAGAGATGTATGTCATGAACAGATTGGGAGGTGTGTGGTTGTCTCACATCAAGTCTATTTACTCGATGATCCTCAAGTAATGATCATTTTCGTGTCTTCTTACTCTCTTTCTATGGCTTCATGTTGGTTGGGGCCTTCTTTGCACTTCACACTCTCTTCTTTAGAATGCAATTTTTTTCTCTATATCAAAATGCACATAATTGAAGTTCAAATATTAGATTGTATCTAGTGACGTTCTCCTTATTAATCCAAAAAACCCTTTCCATGTTTAAAGCTATTTTTCCCTACTTCATACTACAGTTTCTCATTTCTAGAATTACTTTTTCATGTTTATTCATTTGCATTTCTAGAACATTTTTCCTTGGTTGGTCCCTATTATGATTCATAGCATTTTTGTAGTGTATAGAAGTACTTTGCCTTTCACAATTAGTACTTTCTCTCATTCAAGCACTACTTTCTCATATTCAAAAACTTTCTCTTTTTTGGAAAGCACATTTTCTTCTTTTTTTAAGAATAGTTTTTTCATGTCCTTTCATATGAAGTGCTCATAGAAAAACAATTGTTTTTCTATGCATATAGGAAAGAAAGCACTTAGTATGCATAAATCACATTTTTTTGTTATGAAAGCATGTTTTTATTTCCAAATAATTTTTTTCTATTACAGATAGCATGTTTCTATTTCAAAAAACATTCTTGTACTTCAAAAATCATTTGTCTATTTCATAAAGTACTTAATCCAAATTAGAAGGTACTTGTGTATATGAAATATTATTTTTATGTTTTCAAAAATATATATTTTATTTTGATAGAACTTTTTAATTCGGAAAGACACTTTTATGTTTTGAAAGCACTTTTGTATTTCAAAAAAGGATTTTGTAAATTGAAAAGCACTTTTGTATTGAAGTATTTTCTATTTTCAAAATCATATTTTTATTTCAAAAAGCATTTTCAATAGCACATTTGTATTTTCCTAAAAAATTATCTATCTTAGAAAACAATTTTCTATTTTTAAAATCTCTTTTTTAGCTTGAAATTATTTTTAATAGCCGAAAGCATTTTTCTATATTAGAATGAACTTTTTTAGATCTTATAACACTTTTCTAGTTCCAAAGCACATTTTCATTTTTGAAAGCACTCTTCTATTTTTGAGAGTAGCTATCAAAAAATGAAATTAGTTCCTTCTTGTTGAATCATTCAAATGGTATCTACAAGTCATCAATGGTGGCCTTGAGATTCCATCAAGGCTATCTATGTTCATAATACAAAGGATGGGCATGGACAATGGATAGAAGCAACATTCAAGAAAGAATCATGGGTGTACATGCAACCATGAGCAACACGCACTTATCGAATTAAAGAATAACTAGAAAGGTAGATTGCTCGGGTTTGAGGTTCAAGAGGAAGGTTTAGTTGCAATAGCACAACACATCACATTGCAAAGGATTTGAATCTTGGCTCCTCTGATTTGTGTCATATCTTCCCATGTGATTGTAAGTCTCCATGATAATACACCCTCTTTCTTGGTTTAATTGCTTTGTAGTCATGAATTTCATCTACCTCCATGTATACTCTATCCTTGTAGATATTCTTCCATCAAATTTAAGAGAGAAGCAACCTTCGAGGAGTCTAATTGAAACCTATGAAGCTTTGCATATCGATGTAGGCAAAAACTTGATGACTGGAAAGTCTTCATTTTGTAAAGCCTTCTTTGCTCAAAAATTTTATTTTATGAGTATAAATATTTGATACCTATATCTTTGAATCCATATGATGCTCTTGGGCTTCTTCCTTGCCCACTATTCGACTTAATCGAATAGCCATCGGTGGTCCATGTAGCTACTAGCAACAAAAATGTTAACTGATATTCATAACTCCATGAAGTTCTCTAAAGCTCAAGATATGTGGGACTCTCTTGGTTTATGCCAATTCATGTTCTCATGCATATTTTCAAGGCTACTAGTCCACATCCTTGTTTTTCTATGTATATTTGCAAAGGTATAGGTAAAAGATTTCTTAAATCTATTTTTGGAGAAGGTTGGGATTAGGTGGATTGTGTGCATAAAGGCGATGCATACTCGTGTTAGGTGCTTGGTAGTAGCATTACATTTTGGTATTTGATTGTATGTTCTTCCTTATGTATGCACTTCCATTACAAGGTGAGAGATTGTCACTGATGTGAGTTGCAGCTTTTGAAATTATAGAACTCAATCCAATGTCATGGTGTATTGATCATCCACACTTAGGAAATGCATACTCGGAAACACATACATCTTTTTTAGGAAGGCCGAATCACATAAGCATAAGCCACAAGGATTAGACCCTAGACTTTCCCATCTTAGACTACCACCACCACCTCTATGGCCATAATAGGATTCCAATCCCTTGCACTAAGTGAAAGCTGCACCCTCTTTACACCTCCATCCCTCATGGCTTGCCTTTGGATTAGTTGAACATGGGTTCCAACTATGAGTGTCTAACACTTGTTCCATGACAACCTTAGTCATTGCACATATAGGTAGAGATTCAACCTTAGGGAATTTCACTTATAGAGCTTTTTGCATTCCTTTTTAGCTAACATTTGTTGCACAAAAATATGCAAGTGCAGTTACATTAGGACACTCCTAGTCTACATGTAAGTTACCTTACTATAGAGTGTGCACATTTAGACACAACTAGTAACACACTTCACCCCTCTAGATTTAATCCCTAACTATTTGAATTTGGCACACTTGATCACATCTAGGTTTAGGCATTCCTTTCTTAGGTTCCTCACATCCTTAAATCTAACCTAAGGCATGGCGTTCATAGATTTATACCCCTAGGAGCTAGTTCAAATTGCATAAGTCACAACCACTAGGCATAGGTCACCTAGGTCGTATTTCACACAATGAGCACACAACTATTAGGCATTTAAGTTATACACATCAATGAAGTGAAGTTGCACTTTTGTGATTGAGTGTCCAAGTGTAGTGAGCCAAATTTAAGTAGGAAAAGTCACATTCAAAGAGTGCACGGTGACCAAAGAACTGCAAGGAGAAGTTGATATCTAAGCCAAAACCTTTCCACATCATGAGTCCCAATTGATTGCGCATTGTTTTCCTTGATCAACCAAACTCAAGTGTGTTTCACTTACTCATTCACATGAAGATTTATTAAGAGACTTGAATTTAAGGTATTGTCACATGATCTCAAACCAACTTCAAGCAACACATTTGGATGATCTTTGCCCATTCTATTTAGAAGGCCAACTACCCAAGGAGGTTGTGTGCCATCAAGAATCAAGCACAACTACATCCTAGCTTGCAAGGTTAATTAGATCTTAATCCCCAGAGATCCAAGAGTATCAAGGGCACATACCAAGAAGGTTGATTTATTGAGTGATAGTGACACATCAAGGAAAATCCAAGGACAATTGCACCTTGTTCAAGAATAAAGAGAAGAATACTAGTTCAAGAATTTGAAGAGATAAAGATTAACAATAAGAACGTGAAGAGATAAGATTGAATAATCTAAGAGAAATTGACATGCCTTGAGATTTGAAGATGAGGAGCACACACACAAGTCTAGAACTTGACTTAGCAAGAAGAGTTAAAGAGTTTCTTATATGTCTATTGAAATCCTAATACTATGTTGATGTGTAAAATTGCAAGCTAGAGTGCAAAGTCTATGTCTTAAAACTTGGTGAGTCAACAACAAGGAGAGAACATTCCCATCCAACTATTTTGCCACAAGATGCCAAAGCTAGCATCACAAGAGCTATTGCCCCCACTGCTTAGTGAGCTAGATGGAGATAGATAAATCCATAAATATTGACCTAACATGCATCAAGTGCAACATCACTCACATGTGTCATGATTGTCCAATATAGCACAAGGCACCCAATAGTACAACACCTAGGTCTACTTAGCTTAACATCCAAAAGGTGAATGCCACATGGACACTCATTCAAAAGATGAAGAGCTAATACCTAAAGTATATTCTAGGATCAAACTAGCATTAGGAAAAATTTAGACTAAAAAAATGGCCCCTTAAGAACAATATAGTTTAAAATTTAGGCATTTCAAATTGTCCAATAGGAAGGCTAGATATTAACATCCATGGAAGGTGAATCTTGTCTCTCCAAATCTTGGATTTTTAATTTAAAAAAGGGGTAGTGGAGGATTAGAAAAATGGGTGATTGAACAGTACACAAAATTTGAGTTTCTCTTACCTTGTATTTTCCCCCCTTTTAGAGAATTTTCAATTGTCCTTTTTTTTCTCTCATAAATTAGTTTGACCCAAAGGTTTTCAATAGACTAATTTTTGTTTTTCTCCATTTTGGTAAATTTTCTCCATTGAAGCTCTCTGGTGAGAGTAATCAAGGTTTTGAGAATTTTACTTACCTCTCCACGTTCTTCTCCTTGTAACTCTAGAATTTGGGCAAAACAAAGGTGCCCATATCTCTTTGTGTTTTCTCTTGTTGTTGTTTTTTCAGTAGGGTTTGATGTTGTTTCTTCCTATTATTATTATTTGTTACAAAGGTTGTTTCGGGTAGGAGGCATAGGCGCTCATCTCTCACTCACACTCTCTCTTTCTCTCCCCCCTCTATGCGTTGTTTCTCTCTTTTGTTTTGTTTTTAATAGACCTTGATATTAGTTATAATCATTCATGTTTTCTTACAGAGTTCATTTGGAGCAAGAGCTGAAGGTGTTGATATCTCTCTCTCTCTCTCTCTCTCTATGTGAGTTTACTCTAATGATACCTTTTCAAAATAGCATAATGTGGGTTTTAACCCTCCTTGTTGTTTTATTGTAGAGATCATTTTGGGTGAGTTTGCATAAGTGCTCATCTCTCTATCTCTTTCTCTCTCTATGTTTTTCTCTTTTCTATTGTTTTTTTAGTATACTTTCATGTAAATACTAACTCTTACTATTGTATTTTTGTAGGGATCAATTTGGGTGAGAATGGATACGTGCTTATTGCTTTCTCTCTCTCACACACACACACACACACACACACACACACACACACACACACACACACACACACACACACACACACACACACACACACACACACACACACACACACACATTGTTCCTCTCTATTTTTTCCATGTTCTACTATCTTTATAGTAGGGTTTGATGCCAGTTTTAACTTTTGGAGCAATTGTTATTGCAACAATTAATACAAGTTAGAGCAAAGATTTTGTAGCTCTAGGTTTTGATCAACAATGATTCAATATTATCTTTAGCATATCAGCTTATATTTTATGTTACTTTTATTCATGCAACTATCTAGATATTTTTCTTAAAAGGGATTCATCAATTAAATAATATACTTGCAAATTTCTCATGTCTATACTCTCAATAGATTTTGATTATCATAAGTTTCTAATCCATTGTTGTTACTACAATCAAGGTAGTAGTATAGGTATTATACCTTAAAGGTAAATTCTCTCTTTTATATTGCAAGAACTCATGAATAATTAGTTATTCTTGTTATTATTAAATTGCTAAGTTTTTTGTGAAATTTAGATATTGTGCAAAATTTAGGTGAAGCACAATCAATTGTCTTGTTGTGGTAAGTGATTCCTTTGTACTCGATGATATGAAAATGCTAAAACTCGAGGTTCAAAAATCAATTGATCTCTTGATCCTACATGTCCATTTGGATCACCATACCAATTGGCTATGATCCATGAAACTCTTATATTATACATCCATATAGTGCATAATGTACTGAGTCATAGAATATCTAAGGTGTCAATCCAATGTGCCTATTCAAATTTGCATGCCATGTGGCTGCCATCTTTGTATCAAAAACTACAATGTATTGAGTCAAATCACACTTCTATTCATTATAATACAATTTCCTTTTGTGAAATACTCTTAGTATTCTTGTATTACTCTTTCCATTCTATTTTGTATACATGGTATGATTAAAGTGATGCCTTGAAACTGAATCCTTACTTTCTGTCGATGTATATAACCATATGCATTTTGATATCAATGTTTGTGTTTTTTTTTTATAAAAGTGTGAATATCTCTTAATGCCATGTTGATCTATATAGCATATTCATGATTACTGGGGCTGGACCTAAGATGCTTATTGTTTAGGGCTTAACACATACTTCTTTACATATATTGTCTAGGTTATAATCTTTGAGAGAAGAATAACATTCTCTTGATAGAAGTACGTAACAAGAAAGATGAAGAAGGGGATTAGATCATGGATATGCATCATTTCTTATCTTGGATATATATGTGTCCAAGTATGAAGGGAGCTTTTAGGGTGAAAGTATATGCAATTGCATATTGGGTACATATGCATCCAAGTATGAAGGGTGTTTTTAGGGTGAAAGCATATGAAATTGCAGATATATCAAGGCACAGAAAAAAGGGTAAAATTTTAGCTCTCAAACAAAGGAATATTGATTCTCACCTTGTAACACGTGTTGGTACAACATCTATTCATGCAAAATCAAATATATATTGCATCCACTATAACTGTTCAAGGAAACATTACAAATAGCAAATCTTTCTTTGTAACACATTGAGAATGAGAGATTTCATGATATCTATGTAACTAATTATATTTACAAAATTATACCCTTTGGATTGTTGTGATGGAAAAAATATTGAGAGTTTCATAAGTTTTTTTTAATTGTTACCACCTTGAAATTAGTAGACTTCTCTTTGAGGGGCATATAGCCAAGTAGCTTTCAAAGAACCTTGTATTTTTCTATGACTTCAAATACATATTGTCCAAGGGGGATCGAGAATATGGAACCCTTGAGTGTATACAGGTGCCGAATCTTAATAGTATAGAATGGTCATTGTGTAGTAGCAACATTTTGTATATATATAGCCTAAAAATTTTGACAAACATATTGAACTTTGTGAAGCCAAGTACTGACTCAAATAATATACACCTAAGTTGGTTCGTACCAATTGAAATTTTTGTGCATATGTTCAAGGAATGTGAGGGTTTGAGATATGGCAAAAGTATGTACGTCATGAAAAGTGCATGATATACACCTAAGTTGGTTCGTACCAATTGATTTTTTTTTGCAGATGTTCAAGGAATGTGAGGGTTTGAGATATAGCAAAAGTACGTACATCATGAAAAGTGCAATGCTGGATTATGTAATAAGGATTCTAGGTAAAAATTGGACGTGAAAAATCACTCATGGTCTTGACACGTTAGAGTGTCAAGTCACAACAAAAGGTACATTGCTTTCAAGTAAAATGCTACTCTCTTAGTTGACTATTTTATTACTTTGGGATGGATAAACTAAATTTCCTTCCCAATTGTAGGTACTTTGTCGCACGATAGACTTTATGCCTACTGTGTAAGTATCGTAGATAGAGGATACTCAAGGGTGAATGTCTATGACTTGATCAATGTATATGTGAAAGTATAGCTATGGATGTTATTCTCATCTATGAGGGCCACAAGCCCCAAGTGTTGCAGATGGATGATGATTAGCCCTTGAGTATAATGTGCTAGGAAATCATAATATTAATGGAAAATCCACATACTAGTTCCTATTTTAAATTAGATGGTAGGAAGTTTTGAAGCCAAGCTAAGGTTACTATTCCAAGTGGAAAGTGTGTGGCTCCATATATCTTAGAAATTATAGAGTCTCCTTAAAATTCAAACTCTATAAGTTGTAATATCCAATACTTGTAAAATTTTGATTTTTTGGGCTTAAAAAATATTATCACTTTATGAAGTCATATACTATAATATTTTTATTTTTTTAAAAATATGTTTTATGTTTATTTAATTATATTCAAAACTACTCATGTGTGTGTGTGTGTGTGTGTGTGTGTGTGTGTGTGTACTTTAAATTTTAAAATAAGATGTATGTGCCCAATTGCACATTGAGGGAGAGAAAGGCCTATCCTAATGTTGACTCTTTTGAACATATAAATAAATAAATAAATAAATACATACAATCAAGATAAGACACATTCATCCAAGCATCCACCCAAGGATGGGAAGGAGATATCTCCCTTTTCACATTTATTGATAAAGTATGTGTGCATTCTTGCAATTTACAATGAAATTTTTTAACATATATAACACCCTTTTATTAATATTAGATATATATAAGCAAACCTACGTAATGAAAAGAAACTTTTATTTTCATCGGAGGTTAGCTCCTCCTCATCTCGATAAAAAAGCCAAGGAATGAATGAGAGTTCTTGTTGGCTATTGGCTCATTGTACTTGTCATCATTATGAGAAATCACATGTTTTTTTCTTGATGAATATAAGACATTTTTCTTTGTCTCTATAAATAAATATTCATTGAAAAAATGTGTGGTTTGTGTAAGTGTGATGATAATGTGTGGTACATTAATGATATATTCACATACGTTAATATAATTTGATTTGATTATGTCAAAATATACTATGTATATTCACATAATGTGCAAACGATAATGCAACTTATATCCATATCTATTACTACTCTTGATGCACACGTGGATTTTAAAAAAATACGCATCATGCATTTCAAGAAAAAAATAAAATAACTTTACTTAAACTAATTGAGTTGAGTACACATCACATGAGAAAAAAATATACATATATTTTGATGTTACATAGTATACAAAATGTTTTGGTTTTTTAAGTATAATTGTTATATAATACTCATGGTAAAACCTATGGAGGAGTCCCCTTGTCGTGTCGAAGTTGAACGATAAAATTCGTGTCTTTATCTATGATTGTGATGCACTTTGCATGGATGCTGCTAGCTGTGTATCATCAATAAGTCGATGAGAAATTCTTCTACAATAATTTGTAAGGCCTCCATGGCTATAGATGTCCACTTACATAGTAGCTCATACTCCAGGTAGACCATGGCATCTCATCTTTAGGAAAAAACGATGAGTAGCTTGCTTAGTGCATGCCATGCAATCTCAAAGAGGGTGAGATGGAGGAGAGACAAAGATTGGGGATGTAAGAATGGAGGAAGCAATGAAAGAAAGATGTGAAAATGAGAAGAATAATGAGCTTTTAATCCATTTAAATCTAAAAATGGGTTAATGTAGCTTCATATGCATGGTCCACCATAAGATCGCGAATCCATAACTTTTCAATGGAATACAATCAAACTTCACATGTTGTCATGATGTTATGAGGACACAGTGTGAAAAAGTATGGAATGCATCATCATTTGACTTCTTTATTGATCTAAAGAGTCAATGTGATTTGAGCCATTAGTACTAGTGTGAGTTGCATGGATTATCTGAAAATACTAGATTTTTGGATAATTTTAGCATATTTTTGATATTATTCATTATAAAAATTTAAAAAAGTTAGAAAAAGCTTCTAGATTAGGATGGCATGCAAAAAGCTAGTTGCTTTTTCAGCCAATTATGGGATTTTCACAAGGGGGATAGATTGACGAAATCGTGTGCGTCGCGATTGCTGTAACAGGCTGAAAACTACAGATTGAATTGAAAGAAGAAGAAGGAGTGATCTGGGAGATTCGTGACCAGGTGTCTTGCAGTTTTACCCCCCTTTTGGAGCCAACAGAGCCATCAAATTTGGGTTCCGAGCAACAGAGAAGGAGTTGTAATTTTGATACATGTTTTGTTCTACGAAGAAGCTCGAGGAGATCTAATGCCTGGAGATTGCTTGTGAGTAATGCGAAGATTCTTTGGGGTGGCTCAATCTGCATGGAGCCAGTATTTTGTACGTGTTATTGTTCATGAACTGAAAGCACGGATTACTGAATTATACTTGTAGGATGCTGACTGGGTAGCCTTCAAGAAGACACTCACGGAAGAATTTTACATTGAGGACACTAGTTTGATTACGTATAAGACTTTTCAAGAGTGGGTTTTACAACCCAATAAGGGTCTTGTGGCTACATAATTGTTAATAGAATTTAAAAGTCGATTTGAGCAGTTGGATCTTGCAGAATAGCAAGCTCTTGCAACTTAGAAAATTGAATTGTTTCCACAGGCAGCTGATCCTGAGCTTCAAGAGAAGCTTGTTGATTTGCTGGAGGATCAGACTACAGAGACATGTTTAAAAACAGAGTGGAGACATGTCAAGGAAGTTGTTACTGCACTTGTGAAGAAGCATAGAAGAAGAGAAAGAAAAGCATGTCTCTAGCTTGCCCACTATTATGGGCAAGACAATTGATGTATCCAGTAAGCCACCTACTTCTGTGGCTAACCCTATGGATGTACCTGCTATTGTTTCCTTTTTTAGGGAAGATGTCTTAGATGAATTGGTCAAAGGTATGCAAGATCTTTAATTAAAGGTTGCAAAATTGGACGAAAAAGGACAAGAGGAAAGGGGACGAGCAATAGCCCCTAAGCCTAGAAAAAGATGTATGTGGTGTGATAGTTTGCAGCACGAGAGAAAGGATTGTGCTGCCTATCAGGAGGTCTTGGCATGACAGCTCATCTTTTGGAAAGATGGCAAGATCCATGCACAAGAAACAGGATTGCCTCTTGCTTTAAATTTTGGAAAGGGAGGTATGCAGAAGTTGTTGGAAGACTTGGCTGTTCGAAATGCTTATGCAGCGGTACATGCTTCTACTTTTGGTCTACAGTTGGATAGAATGCATGGCCAAGTGATGGTTGATCCAAAGGTTGAAATATGGATATATGCTTTACATGCAACTGAAAAGAGAAAGGCCGCTGATAGTGAAATGTCTCATGCAGGGCAAGACATTCATGGCATAACTAATTGGGAATCACCAGTAGATGCATATTCAATGTATGCATATTTAGCAAAGGTACAAAACATGGATGTACTTGTGGAATAAAAAAAAAGAGATGAAGATATTGCAGGGACATCTACAAGAATGACAAGAAGAAGTGTGGATCAGCCTAAAGCTACAAATAAGCCACTTCCCAAGCATGTTATGGAAGAGGTCAGTCAGGAGAAAAAATATGATAACAAACAAGAGGGAAAAAAGAAGGGCAAGTAGCCAGGATATAAGTTGCAATCTGACATTGAGACAACCACAAATCTTAAGAAGATTCGTGAAGAACAGATCTTAAACAGTCGGGTGGAATTTACCTTGGGAGAGGTACTTGGCATTGCCAAGCGAGAATTTCATGATGAAATCATTGACATAATTAAAAGGAAGCATTAGTTTCTTAGTGATACCACTAGTGCATTGCTGGAATTTGAAGAGGAAACTAGTTTGTTGGGTATTTGGGATGAATATGAGCATGAAGTAAGTACAGGATTGTCTATGCAAGATGCTATTAATCAATGGACAACATGTGGAAAAGAGAAGAAAGTGGCTGAAAATGCATTGTCTTATAGCAATATGCATGGAGGAGTAAGGCAAATGCAAAAATATGAAGAAGAGACTCTAGGATTTATTCCTCGAAGTCACTACACAAGAAATCATTGGGCTAGAGCTACCACTGAAACAGTAGTGAAAATAGGGGAGCGTGAAACTCCTTGTGTTGCTTTACTTGACCATGGGTCTGAGATAAATGTCATTGAGCATGGATTGTATGAAAATGGTGCATGGCATGTAGACACTGATCATGGTTGGTGAATGTGAGCTGCAAATAATTCTTCAAGGGAGCCCTATGCTACATGTCCTAATGTAAAAGTGACGATTGGTGATGTACAGGAAGAGCAACACTTCTTTGTGCAAGATAATTCCTCATATGCAATGATTTTGGGACAGCCCTATATTACATGTGTGTGTATGGAAACAAAAGTGCTTGATGATAGTTCTGCTTATGCAAGAGTCAGAAGCAAGGATAGGAGAAAAGAAATCCAATTTCTTAATGTTTGTGTTAATCATCCTAGAAATCAGGATACACTTCGAGAGTCTCCTTTGGTTCTAAATGCAAGGGAATTCAAAGACCCGGATTTTCATTAAGCACTGCTGTAATGCGCGGGGCTACATTAGTGCTATTCAGAGGGTGTACTCGCCTCTTGATGAAATGAAACATGTATTTACTATTGGTAATTCTCAGTTTATAGCAAATAGTTCATGTTGGTTTAAGCCTATGGAAGCTATGTGTAGGGCTGAACGCATACCTATGAAACGGGATACTAAGGAATTGAGAGTATTGGGACTGTTAGCTGAAAATGAAGGCATTTTAGGCATGTTTAATGGGCTGAATATTAATGACACTATGGCTGAAATTTCAACGACTATACATGCAGAAAATGAGGCTGAAAACAAAGTGTTGTCAGTATGTTCTTTAGACATGTATGATGTTATAGCATTGTTTGCTCAATAGGAAGGATTACAATGGGTTGAAGCACTTGTGGAGACAAAGTATAAAACAACTGACAAAAAGATGAAACCAATTGCTTTGTCACTTTCACCAGAGAGTGAGGGTATGTATGAAAAAGTATCAAGGCATCCAAGCTTACGGGATCCTAATTTACATATGAAACATTACAGGAATTGAAAGTTGGTGTAGAAGGGTTTCTTTTGCCTGATGAGAGAGACTGTTTTATGCAGATGTTGGCTAGACATGGAAAGACATTTGCATTTTAGCCAAGTGAAATAGGTTGTGTGGATCCAAATGTTGTCTCTCCTATGGTCATATTTATGGTGCCACATGTACCATGGAACTTGAGGCCTATTCCAGTGCCTAAAGCTTACTTGCCAAAGCTAATGGATTTTCTAAATGAAAAGATTCACATGAAGATTTGGAGCCTTCTTCCGCCCCATACTCAAATCATTGGTTTACTGTGCCCAAAAAGAATGGGGCTTTAAGATTTATTCAAGACATGCAACCGGTCAATAAAGTAACCATAAGAAATGTGGGTGCAGGTCCTGTGGTTGATGAATTTGTAGAGGCTTTTGCAGGCAGAGTGATCTATTCTTTGGGTGATCTTTACTCGGGTTATGATCAGTTTTAGCTTGCAATCAAAAGCAGGGATATCACAACCATGAAGACTCCCTTGGGGTTAGTACGGATGCGTACTCTCCCACGGGGAGCAACAAACTTAGTGGCACACATGACAAATGCTATGAATAGGGTACTCAGGGATTTAATACCACAATTGACTATGCCCTTCTTGGATGATGTTCCAATCAAAGGGTGTGCAGTGGATGAAAATAATGAAGAGATGGATGCACATGGATGCAGACAGTTTGTTGCAGACCATATTGTGGATTGTGAGAGGATTTTGACATGCCTAGAAGAGGTGCATTTAACTCTTTTTGGACAAAAGTCTATCTTTGGAGTTGAAGAGGTTTTGATTATTGGGCATATGTGTGGGCCTTATGGAGGGAAGGCCATCACTAGCAAAAATAGATGGGATTGATAGAATGCAAGAAGTATGCACGAATGTATCAGAGGTGCGCAGATTCTTGGGTGCATGTGAGTTCTATTTGATATGGATTCCTCACTTTGCACATGTAGTCGATGCTCTTTATTAGCTTCTAAGGAAAGGTCACAAATTTCATTGGGAAAGGAAGCATCAGAAAGCAATGAAGAAATTGAAGCAACTCTTAAAATTTGCTTCTACATTGAGAAAGGCTGACTATTCACATGGAAAGCCTATCATTATTACTGTTGATACAAGCCCAATCGGGATTGGATGGGCAATTGGGCAAGATGATGAGGAAGGGAAAATATTTGCAATTCGCTTTGGTGCTAAAGTATTGACTGAACGACAGAGAAGATATCCACAGGTTAAAAGAGAATTATGGAGAATTGTGATAGCCCTTAAATGTGATAAGGAGTATTTTATGGGTGCTCATGTAGTCATTGAGATCGATTGTTTTGCTGGTATTGGGTATAATTACTAGTTGTGCTACTCCAGACATTGCTATGCTCTGGTGGATTGCATACATCAAATATTTGAACCCTGAATTTTAGCATATTATTCAAAAGGCGGTAATCTACTACCTATGAGTTGCCAAAATCGGAAGAAAATAGTGGTCATGATACAGGGGCTAGCTAGGAAGATATGGAAGATGAAGAAGTAAAGGATATGGTTGCAGAGGATGAGGAGGACTCAGAATCCGGTGACAACTAGTATTTAGGCACATATCGGAGGATGTGCAGGTTCAGAGGGGGTGGATGTCGTGATGTTATGAGGACACAGTGTGAAAAAGTATAAAATGCATCATCATTCGACTTCTTTATTGATCTGGAGAGTCAATGTGATCTAAGCCATTAGTACTAGTGTGATTTGCACAGATTATCCAAAAATACTAGATTTTGGGATAATTTTAGAATATTTTTTATATGATTTATTGTAAAAATCTAAAAAAGTTAGAAAAATCTTCTAGATTAGAATGGCATGCAAAAAGCTAGTTGCTTTTTCAGCCAATTATGGGATTTTCACAAGGGGGACAGATTGACAAAATCATGCACATCGCGATCGTTGTAAATAGGCTGAAAACTCATATTGAATTGAAAAAAGAAGGAGTGATCAGGGAGATTCGTGAGTAGGTACCTTGAAGTTTTATCCCCCTTTCGGAGCCAATGGAGCCATCAGATTTGGGTTCCGAGTATTAGAGAAGGAGCTATAATTTTGATGCACGTTTTGTTCTACAAAGAAGCTCCAGGAGATCTAATGCCTAGAGATTGCTTCTGAATAGTGCAAAGATTCGAGGTTCTTTCAATACATATTGATTCAATTCATTGTGCTTTGTCTTTGTAGTGTTTACCACTTGTGTATTCTCTATCTTCTCTTCCATCTCCTATCTCTACTTTCTTCTACTTCTGATCCCCGGTGGATTCTATCTTTCGACAAAAACCCCTCCGACAACGTATACCCATTAGGTGGCCAAGAGACCAATATATATATTTTGGAAAAATAAACAAGGAGCACCCTTGTCCAAAGTCTAGCATCTAGAGTCACTTTTTTGACATGCATTTGAAGCCAAAAAAATAGCTTTAAATGCCAAACTTCAGACAAGGGATCTCTTGACATTTTTTTGGTTTAAAAAAAAAGGATCTTGGCCACCTAATAGGTGCATGCATGAAGCTTCATCACATTTCAATATAGTTTGATATTTTTAAATTATATTGCACCAAAATTATGGATGGATTGATGATCAAGAAATGAACATCACAATTGCAAACCCTTAGAAACTTCGCATGTCATAGACTATGCAGGGGTCATCAAGAGAAATATGGACTCTATTTTTCACCCCTTAATGAGTTTCTCTCACCTCTCTCTCTCTAAAAATATATTCCAAAATAATGTTTTAATAAGAGATCTTCTATAATCAAGAAAATCTTGTGTTTGTATTTTTAATAGAATTCACTCATTATTTTATCTCCAAACTGTAGAATAAGGTCACATTTTTTGAAAATCCTCACAACTAAAAAAATACAATTTTATTTTCTCCAAAAATAGAGCCAATCATTGACCGACAACTCTTTAGTAACCTTATGGATTTTCAACATTAAAATATATTAGAATCATTCTCATTCTTGCTTTTTAAAAGGACGAAAGTTAAAAAATGGTATAAGTTGATATACACATTATATTTTAAGATTAGTTTTTACCCAAAGATACCTTCGTGGTGATTGGAGAGTTTCCTTGTAAATTTTAATCTCTTTTGGAAAAGTATATGCCAATTCTTGAAAATTTTTTCATTCCCTCTAAAAGCTCTAGTTTTATCCCAAATTTTGTGTACTCTTCTCTTTCCCTCTATAAATTGGTTTCTTACATAAAAAATCTTCTGAAACAGCATTGAGGAGTGGTTTTGATGCCATTTTCTAAAATCAAATAATCTCCATCCACAACACTCTCTACACTACTACAAGCAATCTCCCTCTTCAACACTATACTATGAGCAATCTAGAATGACAGAGAGTACATTTGGGTAGAAGATAATATGATGTTATTGTTCCTCATTATCCAAGATTTTGTATAAATGTGTCTAATAATCTTTGAGAGAGAGAGAGAGAGAGAGAGAGAGAGAGAGAGAGAGAGAGAGAGAGAGAGAGAGAGAGAGAGAGAGAGAGAGAGAGAGAGAGAGAGAGAGAGAGAGAGAGAGAGAGAGAGAGAGAGAGAGAGAGAGAGAGAGAGAGTGTGTGTGTGTGTGTGTGTTTTGAATAGAACAGAAGATAAGATTAAAGCCTAATTAGAAGTCGATTTCAAGATAAGATTAGAACCTAATTAGAAGTTGATTTCAAGATAAGATTAGAGGTCAACTAGGGATTGATTAGGGCCTATTATCACTAAAATCAAGTGAAAGACTCAAAATCCAATTGGGTAAAAAAGAATATAGATATAGTGAATCAAATGGGTATAATTATGTGATTTTAATGTTATTCCAAGTTAAAATTGTCATATATTTTTCTTTGTAAAATGGAGATGTATGATATATTAAGAGAAAGAGAGAAATTCTCTTCTAATTGGAGGATTCGGAATATGCACCACTGTTCAAAAGAACTGTGGAAAGGGATGATGTAATAAGATACATGATGCACAAAGAAAGAAATATAAGAGAACAAAATGTGGATCTTTCGGTTGATAGGTGCATTTATCCACCTCATTTACTAACTCAAAGGCCACCATAATTTCATGGGCTTACATCATTTGTAAAGTTTGTTTGTGAAGGCAATGAAGGATTGTATGGATATACATGTAGACTTATGACACAAGGATTAGCAGGGGTTCATCAAGACTTAACCAATATGCAGACATGATTACAAGGGTGTGTGTAGCCTTTGATGGAAAAAGATAGATTGTTAACGGAGAAGGATAGGGATAATCAATGCCTACAACAAGCAATATCTATCATTGAAGATGTTGTGCATGCTACACAGGTACATAATATTGAGTTAAAGTCTAAAATTATGGAGTTGGAGAATAAAAACTTAAAGAGAAAGCTCATAAAAACTTTGGATATTGGGCCCACTTTAAAAACGAAAGAAACACGATAGCATATCTAATTAATTAAACCAATTCAATAATTAACCAAAATAAGTGGACAATATCATAGACATATATATGCTCAATTTGCTACAATGAGAAATATATTTCTTCATGCAGAGAGTGACACTATTGCTAAAGTCCTTAGCAAGGATATGGTAAAAAAATCATTGAAAAATAGTAAATTTAGGGATATTGTGGATGGTGTTGCAAGTGAACATCTTAGGGATGTAAGCAACTTGTTTAGTGCTATAGATGCTCAAGGATTATATGACAAGGTGGGATTGAGTTGTGAGTCATACAATATACTCTATCAATGATTGGTTATACAGGTTTTAAGCAGGTCTTCAAAACTAAGCGAGTAGAGCCTCTTCCAAAGCCATTTCACATGAAGAAGGCTAGAAAACAACTAAATGAGAAAGTTTTAGAACTAATTGGTGAGCTTACATGTCTAAAACACATACGCATACTGTAGTATGGTTCCAAAGAAGTTACCTTTGTATTGAATGCATCCAACAACTTTGTATTGGATATATGTAGGGTGCAAGTGGCTGTGGTCAAGTTGTACAATATATCTTTGGAAGAATTTAGAGACAAGCTTAAGTGTCCTCAAACTTGACGAGAGTCAGATTATCAAGGGGCAAAAACTTGAACATGTGAGTATAACACTCATGAATTGAGCATTGGATCCTAACATCAATGGAAACCATCCTTTATACTTTAGTGTGCAATGAGAGAATGAAATATGGTGGCTTGCAGCATTTAAAGTACCAAAGGAGGACCATGAAGTACTTTTTTAAAACCTCACTAATATGCTTAGTGTTATTCAATATCAAAATAATGGAGCAACTTTACATGTTGAAGGCTTTGGGGACTATCAAGTTGAATGAAATCTTGCAAGTGATTTAAAAACAATGAAGTGTATGTTTGGTTTATATATCAAATATAGCAGACGCAAAATTTCCATTCATATATTGTATGCAAACTAGGAAGAAAGGGAAAGATGGAAAGAAAGAATGACTTACCAAGACATGACAAGAAGGTCCTCCAACACGTGATTAAAAAATCATGAGAAATGGAGTGTTAATCATAGTGGAGCAATGGGGGAAGAATGAGGATTGCAAAAGCAGAAGTGTGGATACACCTAGATAGATTAGTAACTCTCTTACAAAAGTCAAGGTTGAGAGATGGTAATGCTAATACATTTAAATAGATGCTAAATTTTACAACTCTATGGTGGAGACATGGACTTCAAACATCATAACACACTACGTGGTCCATACTTAAGTAGCATATACTTAAGGCACATGGTCCATACTTTGCAGATCAAGGTAGTTTAGCAATATGGTTAACTCAAGGCATGGAACGATCTCACTGGCAAGATCGTTGTCCTTTTCAAAAGGAAACTAATCATGGAGGTGGCATCAATGATTCCAATTCTATGAGGAAATTATTCCAATGGTGGTATAAGAGATTAGAGATATGATATGAGGGAAAAAAGAAGAAGTCCAAAACCTCTCAAGCAGAATCTATAAGTAGGGCAATATATGAAGTGAGGAAAGCAAGATATGAAAATAGCAAAGCCAGGCCACACCATCCAAAATGATTGGCAACCGAAGAGACAGATGGCAAGACATGGAGACCTAGATAAAGAGTACAATTTTGATGCGTTTAGAGTCCAAGAGAGAGTACATGTACATACTAAAGATATGACTCATCAATACTTCTATCTTAAACATGAGATGTCTTTAACACTTGTATCTTAAGATTCAGATAGTTTGTCTATTTGAATTCGGTTAAAAGAGAATTTTGTAAATATGATTCAAAATTTCAATGCTTCAAACTATGCTTTTCAAAGTTTTGATATCCATTGCTTTATCTTTTGGGTCTATTAATCTTAAATCACACTTCTTGGGAGAAGGGATAATGTAACAATGCCTATCTTAGAGAGTTCAATTTAAGGTTATCTCTACTTGAGTCCTTTATTTGACTATAGGACTATAGATACAAGATATTATTAGAACTTTCAAAAAATTAAATTTAAATTATGAAAACTCGATTTTGAAATCCTAGGACAAAGATTTGAGAATTCCAAATCTTAGAACATTCACTAGCCTAGATAGAGAGGGGCATGAGGGGGGGCAGGGGAGAGAGAGAGAGAGAGAGAGAGAGAGAGAGAGAGAGAGAGAGAGAGAGAGAGAGAGAGAGAGAGAGAGAGAGAGAGAGAGAGAGAGAGAGAGAGAGAGAGAGAGAGAGAGAGAGAGAGAGAGAGAGAGAGAAGTTCATTTATGCTATAGTAAGTTTAAAGTTCATTTATACTAAAGTAAATTTAAAGTTCATTTATACTAAATTAATTTTAAAGATAATTTATATTACAGTAAGTTTAAAAGTTTTGCATTTAAGTCAAGTCTTTCCTTTCCTTTTTTCCCATTACTCTTCAATCTGTTCTCCACTTTTCTATCCTACATCATCACAACCATGGCACCTTCCAAGCTTCCTATCAATAAGGTGCTTACAAGGGCAAGAGCTCAACACTCTTTTGAATCTAGTGAGCATACTATTGTGAGTGATAATAGCCCCCTAGTGGTCAATAATGATAGCCCTACTACAACTAATAATGGTGGTGCTACTGTGGCCAACAATGGTGGCTCTAGTGTGGTCAATAATGATGGCCCATCTATCGAGAATAATGATGCACCATTGTTCAGAAATGGTGGTCCACATCCTCTTGCTACTCTAGCTCCCACTACTACTCCAACTAGTAATATACGTCCTCCAACAGTTAAGAAGTGAAGATGGAGACCAAGTAGAGCTTCTCTATGTGAGATAAGGAAATTCTAGAAGACTACCAATCTAATTATTCCTAAGGCACCATTCTCTAGGTTGGTGCAATAAATACTACAAGATTTGAAGTAAGGGTATCATCATAAGTTCTTTTCAAGGAACCATGCAAGGAATTTTGGGGTGATAGTCAAGCCAAGCCTTGCTTGCTCTCCAAGAGGAAGCCAAGGGCTACTTCTTTAATCTCATGAGTGACGGTCAACTTCTAGCCATTCATGCCCGATGTATTACTATTAAGCCCATAGATTTGATTCTTGTTTGCAGGATTTGTAACAACAATGATGCATTTAATCTTAATTTTAACAACATGCTTTGAGAAGCTACGTTGTAATAAATGGATCTATGTGTTTATGGACTTTATTGAGCTTAGTTTCTAGTTATCATTCCAGTAGACCTTCAAGTATTTAATAGTTGTGGCATTTAAAACAGAGATAAATTTTGCCTAGCTCTAGTTGTACTTGTTTTGGTACGATGTACTACCTATCATATATTTTATGGTTTCATAATGCTATATATGATATGTGATATTCTATTTTTTCCATGACTTGTATTGTGTTAAATTTTAAATTTCCAATTTTTCAAGTAGTTTTGTTGAGAATAAATTTTATGTGCAATCGCACACACATTGGTGAACATCTGTACTTAGACCGATGCACTTTATCTTTATTGTATTTTATGGTTTGGCAATAATATATCCTATATGTGATATTCCATTTTGCCCATGATTTGTATTTTGTGAATTTTTAAGTTTCCAATGTCACATGTAATTTGGTTGAGAATACATTTAATACACAAGTATGCGCTCTTGGTGAATTTTTATATGTTCTCAATAAAGTATAATCTAGTTAACACATTTTCCAAAAAAATATTTAATCGTCAATTTTATAAATAGAAATATAGTGAAACCTTACCCATGTATCGAGTATCATAAGAACTTATTAAAACTGAAAAATTGACCCCATCAGAAGCCTCTGGGACACCTGGCCAGAGGCTTGTGTGTGGAGCTCTAATTTTCCAAATTCAGGACCCCACATGTGAGTCTTCGGCCATGTGTCCTAAGGGCTTCTAATGGGGCTAATTTTTTTTGGGAGGTTGATGTATTCTAGAAGAGTCCATAGGTAAAATTTGAAGTCAATCTAATCACTAGTCATATATTTTTTTAAATTTGAATACATTAATTCAAGCCTATGGATTCTTAAAAAGTTTGGCTATAAGTTGAAAATTTCACCTCATTTTACCCATTTGAGTTCTATGTTTCAAGTTCTCACTCCTGGAAACCATGGTGTGCACCAAAGAAGCTGCTCTCAGAGATTCCCCCCAAGACTCTCGCGTAGAGGAAACCTCCCCCTACTTCACTACCACCACGCCACCATCCCAAGTGTTGATGGAAGCTAGGCATAGTGGCCCTCTGAGAGATTTGCCATTATCAGAAGACCATGCACCTCTTGATACCAATGGCTACATTTCAAAAGGTGGTGTGGGAGACAATGCAAAACATACTAATTAGAAATAGTAGGAGGCACTTTCTCGATAGTTCAAGTGTCGATCAACCTAATTAGTGGACTACCCAGGCCCTCCTTGCACTATAGGAAGCTAGTGAAGCCTTCCTCATTCACTTGTTCAGAGACTCGATCTATACAATAGTGCGCATGCAAGGAGGGTCCCCGTCATTGATAGGAATCTACGAATAGTGTGATTCTTTCAGTGATGGAGGGATAGTCTTGGTGAAGAGTAGAAATAATAGGGGTCTACTAGTAAAACATCTCTCGAATCTAGATTCTAAAATGATTTTGTAAAACCCCGCTTGTATTGAATCCTCTATAAATTGTTATGAATATGAATACAAATGTTTGGCCCATCTTATTTTTGTTTTGTCACTTGTTATTTGTTTTATTTATTTATTTAAGTTATCCTTACGTGCCTTTGGATAAATAAATGTTACACATGAATTCGATAAAGCACTATGTATTAAATATATATACTGAATCATGTTGCATATAAATCTTACAAATAAGACACGTATGAAAAACTGCATTGCACACAAATCCAGCAACATCAATTTTTATTAATATAAGAGAAGATTACAAACTGTGTTACATTGCAAAAGAGGCATGATTAGGTAGTAAGTACATCTAGTCTGTCCTAGGCTTCTTGGAGCTAGGCAACAATACATTTTTCCCCAGAAGTTCCTACTTAATGGCATTGGGGTCTTCAACTCAGGCAACTATACCACGGGATACCATGGAGAAAAGTGGGCCAAACCTAGTACTTGTGAGAATAAGCAAATTATACAAGCAATTATCTATAGAAATGATGGCTATAAAAAATTCTACATGAAAGGAGAAACCAGCCTATGTGGTACTAGCAATAGTGCAAAGAACATGATAAAATGCTCCCAGATAAAAAAGATATGACAAAATAGTTGACACACTACTATGAGTTTTTTATTTGACTTGTAAACACTCATCAAATCTCATCTTGATTGGAGGAAACCAAGTGGAGAACATTGATGACTCTACCCAAGAGAGGAAGTATGCACTATAGTGAATAGGCATATATACAAGGCCACGAATAAAAGACTTCCTAAGGAGGATAAAAAGTGCCTTAATGTTTGTAAGTGTATTCAAATATATCACTATTGGAATCTGATAACATGGATCAACAAGAAGAAGATTAATGAAATGATTAAAAGGGACAATTACCCCTCATCTTAAATAGAGCAAATGTTGAAACATGTAGTATGTAAGACAACATGCAACTTTTTAGACAAGTCCTTAGGTTACAATCAAGTGTAAGTCGACTAAAGGCCAAGGATATAAAAAAGTGTGAACGTCTTCCAATAAGGAAACTTTGCCTTCTTTTCTAACCTTTGATTATTGCAATTGTTAAATTAACAGAAATTTAGAAACGTTTGTGAAATCTCAATGCCATATGGATGTGGTGTTGCATAGTAAAAAGAGGGTTTTATATGATAGATAAAAGTTTTAGTTTTCTCTTATAGTTATTTCTAACTTTCCTTTTCAAAGTCAAGCCACTTTTTAGGATAACCATTGTAATATAAATTTTTAAAAAACTAGCCCTTTTCATAGGATTTTATGAGAACATTGTGTTTTTAACAAATTAGCCCTTTTCATATGATTTTATGAGAACCAGAATTGTGACAGCTATAGGAAAAGCACGAAATTTTTGAGACAATATTGGAAAAGATTTCAAGTGTTTCTCTTAAGATGGATTACTACCCAAAAGTTTTGCAATTGTGTTTGAAAGAGAATTCAGATGATTTAAAATGAGAACATATGATTAAGACTTCCATGTATCTACACAACTGTGATATGACAAATTACAGTCGAACATGCAAACATGTGCATGAGAGTTCATAGGAAATTTTGCACAAAATTGATCATGAGGTATAGTGTATCCCAACCATGTACATGTCATTGTGCACCACATGCAGGTTTGGACATGTGTACATTACTTGGACAGTCATGCTAAACAATTGGAAGCGCAAGTTCTCTTTACAAATGTAATCCAATGTCATTTTAGATTTGGTCTTAGCCTTATAATCATGTAGAGCCCTAATTGGAAATTACTTACATTGGAAGCCAACATGTTTGTGCTCTCTCTTTGATAATTGATCTAAGATTAAGGTTCAATTTTGGCTCTTACTCATGTGGGCCCATGGTAAAGAAATTGCTTACAATGTTTTTACCAAATGGAATTAACCCATGGCCATGATGCAATTGTTGATTAGCTTAATGATGACCATAGTGATGTGTGACGGTTTAGGATGTTGTCCAACACTGAAGCGATATCTCTCCATGAATTATAATTCGATACGCGATATCATAATGAACCAATCAAACCAATTATTTGGCACTTGGGTAGATCCGAATGGATGTTAAGGCCAGACTAACAATTGTGTAAAAGTTTTGATGAACTTCAATTTCCTTGGACTGCACATGAGAAAGCTAGTCATCACTTGTCTTGCGCTATTCTTCAGCAAAGTGATGTCTCTCGATAAATTGAGATTGGATTGGATATGAGACATCATAATGAACCAATCAAACCAATTACTGGGCCCTTGGGTGGAGGTGAATGAATGTTAAAGCTAGAGTAGCAATTAAGATTGGATTGGATATGAGACATCATAATGAACCAATCAAACCAATTAGTGGGTCCTTGGGTAGAGGTGAATGGATGTTAAAGCTACATGAGCAATTGTGGAGAGTATGGGATCTCCTCAAAAGGATTGATGAACTTCAATTTCCTTGGAGTCATGAGAAAGGCAGTGGTCACTCATCCTAATGGGCAAGTTGTGGTGGCCAATAGGAAGTTAACGATCAATTGAGGAGATGAGGTGGTGGAAAGAAGGGGGGTCGATGAGAAGGTAGAGGGAACCTGAGTAATGAGAGTAGCCAAACTGTTGGGCGGAGGCTCTTAGGGGGGAAGAGAGATGGGGGTGATGCAGGTGGGCAATGGAGATAAAGCATTTGTCATGTAGTAATCCTTATAAGGACAATTATCTGCCTCTATGCCTGATGATGATGATAATGAATATGGTGATGATGATGAGTAAAGTAGCAACACAAGGATGCATGTGTAGTGTCGATGGTTTCTAAACAATTGGCGCATGCGATCGAATATGAGCCTGGCCTTTAGAGAGGTGTGTTATCAATATGGGGGTATCTTTGATGTGGGACTGTACTGTCACTTGAGCACAAATGTATATGTAGCAGCTGGGATGCACTTATAGTGATTAGGATGTCATGTTTGAATTCATACGTGATATCTGTCTCCTTCGCAATTTTCTCTTGACTTGTAGCACTGCCTATTGGGCCAACACTGAATGCATGATAAGTTATCTGATATTGGCTTTTGACTAATTACTGTTTGGTCGCTTTTGACCCAGGATCGTAATTGTGTTTTTTTTGCGCAAAGGATAAGTTCCATTAGGAGAAGTAAAAGTAAAAGAGGAGTATTAAAAAATGATGTGGACTTAAGTAGGAGTCCACCCACCTAGACTTAGCATACTAACTTCTATATATTTACATTGGATTAGCTTTTAATTTCGTGACTTGATTCTCCATTACATCAAGGGTATTGGCAATAGGCTTTTCATACATTGCAATAAACCATGGTTCTTTGCGGTCCATTTTCTTACTCTTTTCTTCATGAATGAGGAACTTTTTCATCTCGATGCCTAGTCCTTCGTATGGGTCTTCCTTTTTCTTCTTTCGGGCTCAGGGATGCTTGCTACAGTCTTTAGCCAGTTGTTTTCTTTGAGTCTTGGCCTAAAACACAAATTCCTCTTTAAAACTATACATTAGATCCACATTGAGTTGTTCAAATAAAATTTTATTTTGAGAAATCCATATCTGCCCCATCACCAAAATAAGCTGTGCAGCCAATTCCAAATG
Source organism: Lygodium microphyllum (assembly GCF_053477565.2). Classification (NCBI taxonomy): domain Eukaryota; kingdom Viridiplantae; phylum Streptophyta; class Polypodiopsida; order Schizaeales; family Lygodiaceae; genus Lygodium; species Lygodium microphyllum. Next base: position 17,721,967 of record NC_141153.1, read on the forward strand.
ACAAGATGCACTCCATAAATTTCACCAAGAATTAATTATTTCCATGTTATGATTGAGGGATGAAAAGGGGAAATAATTTTTTGTAGCAGATTCAAGGCATTCTTTGTGACATCGAGGGCATACACCTGTACCAATGCCTAGCTTTTTAGATCTGGAGCATGTCCAGATAGCTTTCATTTGAATCAACCATAAGAGGTTAGATTTTTTAGGCTAGATGCTGGAAATCTAGATCATGAAGAATTTGTAATTCCATTGGTGACTATTCCAATTGATGTGCCATCTCTTGTTCAATTTATTGACTAGCTTTCTGGGTGACTCCTTTCTCTCTTGAATAGGTAGAAGTGGTTTATCATTTAAGCAACACATTCCTCTGATGTTAATTTTCTTATTCAGCTAAATCATACGGTTGAATGTGTAGCCCCCAAGAGTTTCTTCTCTACAATATCAAGGTGATTTCTTCCCTTGCCAAATGAAACTGGTTATTTAGAGTATCTAGATCTTTACAGTCCCCTCGAGAGTAGTCCCAGATGTTGGACCAGTGTTTGATTCCTTTATTAAGCATCTTGTACGCAACAATAATTTTATCTTCATCCACCAAACCATGAAATATGCTAAGCTAGATAGAGTTAGAGAAGCACTCCATGGGAGAGTGAAGTTGCTGATTAGAGAAATGCCGACCTGATCTTTGAAAGTAAGCAATGAAAGCTAGCTAGATGTTTCTCATCAAGTTTGAGCACCCTTTGACTTTGACTTTTACTTGACTGAAAACCGTTGTTAATGGATCCATCTCTTTCCATCTTGGATAGTTCAAGAGAGAGAAATTCCTATAGCTAGCCTTGATGAGTACATATCAGTGAGTACAGACTAGTCCTCATTTTCATAGGAATCCACTTTGCTGCCATCTTATTGCCAATCTTGTCTAACTTTGGGAGTCCCAGTCCTCCCAATTCCTTTGGAAAAATGTAGTCTACCCCCTTTAACTTCCTCCTCAATTAACGAGCCCAATGCATCAGATGCTACTGCGAATAGTAAGGGGGCAAGTGGATAGCCCTGTCTAATGGACCTGTAGAGGGGGAATGGAGCTGATAGCTCTCCATTAATTGCCACTTTACCACTTGCATTACCAAATAATGTGATTACAAATATGATAAAGCTTTCTCCCATGCCCATATCCTACAAGGACTGTAAGACAAAACACCAATCTAATTGATCATAAGCCTTTTTAAAATCAATTTTAAAGAATAGGAAGTCTTGTTTTTTTTTTGGGCATGTTCAAAACCCTCTCAAAGGCTAATGATAGCATCTAGGATAAATCTACCCTTCACAAATCCTTTCTATTTCTTTTTAAGCCATCCATCTAAATATGGGTTGAGTCTTCTTGCCAAGGCTTTTGTAAAAATTTTATATGCTGATGAGAGGCAAGTTATGGGTCTCCAATTAGATAGATTATCTCTATCGTCTCTCTTATGAATCAGCTTGATCACTCCTTGGTTAATATCTGTAGGAAGAGCACCAAATTTAATCAATTCCTTCCAGACCATTAGTAGAGGGGTCAACATTGAATTCTTGAATTCTTTGAAGAATTAATTTGGGACTCTTGGATTCTTGCCATTTGCTAGACTGTTTATGATATCTGATAGTTCTATCTTTGTGGTGTTAGCATCTAGTATTCTTGCTAGGGATTGTGGAACTACTTTTGGTTGTATTCTTGCTATTTTGGCTCTAGCAACTGGCTCTAGCCAATATTGCTTTTGGAGACTATTGACAAGGAGAAGAAAAGATTTCTTTAAAGAAAGCCCTAGCTATTTCGAGATTCTCCTCCTTGGTTGAGGAAACCATGCCATCCTTCTTCTAAAGCATAGGCACTAGATCTTTTTCTTTTTTCTTCTTCAATGTGTTAAACATCTCTTTAGTGGGTTTTTCTATTTTGCCAGTCCACCATGTTCTAAGATACAAGCGAATGGCTTCTAGTTCATCCTCTTTGAGCTTCCTCAAGCTTCTTTTAATCTCTAGAATATTGTCTTGAACCTCCTCATTTCCTTGATCCACTTGGTTTTCTAGTTTAGTGAGAAGAGCATACTTAGAGATTCTCTCCAATTTCCTTTTGTTAATCCTTTCTTGTTTGGGGACTTTCAAGACAATTTGTGTTTCCCTGATTGCTTCAGCCCCTATAGTTAGTAATAAAGACAGTGTCTCAACTTTTGCTTATTTGCCCTTTGATTTCTCTATCTTTAAAAAGGGCAGGATCCGTATGAAACCATCCAGCCCTAATAATTTTAGTGTTCGAAGAGAAACATGATGATAGTGGGTAATGATCTGAAAGTACTAAGCCTTTCCTTACCTTGCAACTGATGTTTGAAAAAGTTGAGAGTAGACCTAATGCCACATAAGTTCTGTCCAGCCTGGCTTTCCTTAGGGAAATACCTTTTGATTGTTTGCCCATGTGAAGCCTGTGTTGCTACGAGCATCAATCAGTCCATGGTACGTGAGCATCTTTAGCCAATCCTCTTTTTCTTGCCCATTTATAACCTGCCCCTTTTGCAAATACATGTTTGTTATTTTTTCAACCATATTACAGTCACCAACCATGATTAGTGGACAATGAATTTGCATAAGAGATGTCCATAGTAAAGTACGTTCTTGAGAAGAGTAGAGAGCATACACAAAGAAAATAGCAAACTCTTCAAGCATTCTAAAATGGACTGCAATCCATCTATTTTCTGTATGCACTGATACTCTACTTACCAAACTTGATCATCTTGAATTGTAACCCAGTGTTGTACCTCCACTCCTTGGTGAATGGTTTGTGTTACACCATTCAAAGTTTGGGAGGACTTTCTTGAGGTTATTAGTGAGGTTTACTCTTGTTGCTTTAATCTCTTGTAAGCATAGAAGGTCTGGAATATATTTTCTTGAGGTTATCAGTGAGGTTATTAGTGAGGTTTACTCTTGTTGCTTTAATCCTTTGTAAGCATATCAGGTCTGGAATAGATTTTCTTGCACCAGTTTCTAAGGATATCAGCTCGAGAAGGATCAATGAGTCCTTTACAGTTTAGAGAGATAATTTTGATTGAGTTTAATGACATAGGAGTTATTTTTTAAAAAAATTCTTCTTTGGCCCTTGGTTGATCTTTCGAAATGGGTTGTTTTCACTTTGATCCACTTTAGAAATCCTTCTTTTATTAGCTTTATTGAGGTCATTGTTGTTTTTTTTAGGGCTCATTGAAAACTATCGATTCTGAAATTGATCTGAATCCTCATTGCTTCCATCAAGATCCTCAATAACAACATCATCAGCATTATCATTTAGATTTGGAACCATTTCTTTCCTCTGTGAACTTTCAACTATTTCATCTTCATTGTTAGAATCATTAGATGCATCCCCCCCTTCAAGGTCCCTTCGGTAGGTTTGGAACATGCAGTGTCATCAGGAACTTCTGATAGAAGTGGAAAGTATCTATTGTTGTTGTTATTAAAAATTTTTATGCCACTGTTTCCTACTTGACTAGCATTATTTGGTTTTTTACCTTTTTTTTTGCAGCTTGAAATCCATCATCAAAGGCTTGTTTACCTTCTTGTGTTGCATGTTCCTTGGGTTTTATCTTAGGGAAATCCCTGATGTAGTGACCCACTTTCAGACATTTAAAACATGCATTCATTAAATTCCTATAAGTCAAAGGTTGTTTGATGAGTACTTGATGAGGACTTAGCCTTCAGAATTCTTAATTAACAGAAAATCAAGGATCTGTTTGGATAAATCCATTTCAATAAGAACTTGAGGAAACTATTTTGGGAGTGATGAGATTGGATGGTCTTTGCCCTAGTATCCTGCCTAGTGGAGCAGCAAGAGCTTTGGAAAATGGCCATATGTTTCTTGGGAAATTAGTGAGCTCTACACATATAGGGATTTTGAGAGGTTTATATGTTCTAGGGTTAAAGTCCGGTGTCCATTTAAATAGGGTAAGTGGGGCATTCTTAATCATCCATTGACCTATATCCAATACATTTAGGGCCATTTCTTTGGTTTCAAACAGAAAGAAAAAGAAGTTATTTGGCATGTAATTGATCTCAATAACCCTACAGTCAATGGACTCCCAACTGTTTCTAATCCAAGATCTCATGTATTTAGTTGGGGTTTGAGGCCCATGACAATAGCCAATTAAGTGCTTTTGTTTCAAATTCTTTGTTCCACAATTTAAGACTTGTAGTAGAAATAGACACATCTATAATAACCTCACCTTATTTGTTTGTAGCCTCTTCACCTTTCTTTCCAGATTGTGGCGTTCCATTTTTCTTCGGTAGATACTTTCTTTAATCATTTCCATACTGATTTGATGAAGACGCTCTATAGTGTACTGAGCCAAATTTAAGTAAGAAAAGTCACATTCAAAGAGTGCACCATGACCAAAGATTTGCAAGGAGAAGTTGATATCTAAGCCAAAGCATTTCCACATCATGAGTCCCAATTGAGTGTGCATTGTTTTCATTGACCCAAACTCAAGTGAGTTTCACTCACTCATTTACTTGAAATTTCATTGAGAGACTTTCCTTTCAGGTATTGACACATGATCTCAAACCAACTTCAATTAACACAATTGGTTGATCTTTGCCCATTCTATTTAGAAGGTCAACTACTTTCAAGAAGTTGTGTGCCATCAAGAATCAATCACAACTACATTCTAGCTTGCAAGGTTAATTGGATCACAATCCCCAGAGATCCATGAGTATCAAGGGCACAGACCAAGAGGTTGATTTACTGAGTGATAGTGACACATCAAGGAAAAGCCAGGGACAATTGCACCTTGTGCAAGAATAAAGAGAAGAATACTAATTCAAGAATTTGAGGAGATAAAGATTAACAATAAGAACATGAAGAGATAATATTGAAATATCAAGAGAAATTGACATGCCTTGAGATTTGACGATGAGGAGCACACACACAAGTATAGAACTTGACTTAGCAAGAAGAGTTAAATAGCTTTTTATATGTCTATTGAAATCCTAATACTATGTTGACGTGTATAATAGCAAGCTAGAGTGCAAAGTCTACAAGTCCTAAAACTTGATGAGTCAATAACAAAGACAGAACATTCCCATCCAACTATTTTGCCACAAGATGCCAAAGCTAGTATCACAAGAGCTACTGCCCCCACTACTTAGTGAGCTAGATGGAGACAGATAAATCCATAATATTGACCTAATATGCATTAGGGCAACATCACTCACATGTGTCATGATTGTCTAATGTAGCACAAGGCACCACATAGTACAACACCAAGGTTTACTAAGCCTAACATCCAAAAGGTCAATGCCATAGACACTCACTCAAAAGACGAAGAGCTAATACCTCAGGCATATTTTAGGATCAAAATAGCATAAGGAAAAATTTAGACTAAAAAATGGTCCCTTATAATAGTTTAAGATTTAGGCATTTCAAATTGTCCAATAGGAAGGCTAGATATTGACATCCATGGGAGGTGAATCTTCTCTCTCCAAACACTACAAGGATATAGAGGAATAGCGACGATCTTGTGCAACACAAATTAGCGGCATCGCTATTTGCGTCACAAATGGCCGTCGCTATTTGTGTCATATTTTGATGCAAGAGAGAGAGAGAGAGAGAGAGAGAGAGAGAGAGAGAGAGAGAGAGAGAGAGAGAGAGAGAGAGAGAGAGAGAGAGAGAGAGAGAGAGAGAGAGAGAGAGAGAGAGAGAGAGAGAGAGAGAGAGAGAGAGAGAGAGAGAGAGGTTTTGTTAAAGGTGCGCCTTGGGTGTGTTCGATACTTCAGGAAGGCAAGTACTACTAGTAGTAGTGGTAGTAGTAGAGAGAGAGAGAGATAGGTTTTGTTAAAGGTGCACCTTGGGTGTTTTCGCTGCTTTGGGAAGGCGAGTAGTGGTGGTAGTAGGAGAGAGAGAGAGAGAGAGAGAGAGAGAGAGAGAGAGAGAGAGAGAGAGAGAGAGAGAGAGAGAGAGAGAGAGAGAGAGAGAGAGAGAGAGAGAGAGAGAGATTGGACTTGGAGGTGAACAGATGGTTTTATTGACATTTTGCAGAGACGTGGATGCAATGAGCCCGTGGTCGATACAGGTGCTACTCCTTGCTCTTGTGCAGGTTCAAGAGAGCATGGCTCAAGTGGTTGTTGTGGAGGTACCGATGCATTGTCTCTATCTTGCTGTTTTGCTAGAAATACGTCACTTATGGGATTTATCACACCTATGGGGACGTCTACTCTAGTCACTTTGGCTTTTGCTCAACCGTCGCAGGTGACACCCCTATGGGTGCTACTCCAAGAGATACCACCCCTGTAGGTACACCAGATGTATAAGGGTCTCCTGGATATGCCTAGGAGTGTGGTCACAGGTGGGAGAGGACACATCTTAGGCATACCCCTGAGGGGTATGGATACCTTGTAAATGATAGGATATGAGCCATCATCATGAATGCTGAGGGGAGGAGGGTGATGGCTCGTATGAGAGAGTTGTGCCAATAAGGTTTTTGGCACAATGACTTGCATCATTGGAAGAATATACCAAAGGGGAGCAAGGACTACATAGTAGCATCCTTGCGTGAGGAGTTGCAGGTACCCACCATAGTAGATAGGTTCTCCATCGACTGGATGATGGAGTGCATGCATGCGTAAATGTCACACAAACGATTCGATGCATGCAAAGCACTTAAGAGTGGGCCCTCAAAGCCCAAGTGGCTAGACACAGATGACTGGCACCGACTCAAGGAGAAGGCTATAGATTCTCCAGGACGTTGGAGACAGTAGCTCAAGGTGGCGAGGGCATGACTGGAGGCATGAGTGGTTCATCATCTTGGGAGTGGTGGCCATAGAACTTATCTGGAGGACTTTTTAAGTTTTTCTTTTGTTCTTCTCGCTTATTTTTTTGCAACATCCCTTGTATTGACTATTGTGTTTCTAACAATTTTATTTTGTCTTCTTTGCAGCACTCCATTACAAACTACGATCCCATCGACCTAGAGACTTGATATGCAGACATACATGGTCTCACTGCATTGATCGACTGATTGTATGGATGCGGTGGCTCAGTAAGTCACTCATCTTTATTTTCTATAGTTACTAATTTTAATTAAAATGCATTATTGTATGGTGGATGTGTAGTTGTTTCTTTTTTTGTAGAGTCCATTTGATGCTCCTTTGCAGCGAGATGAGCTTTCGAATGGCGAGGATCTATAGCTCACCCTTGGATCCGTGAAGTGCACATCCTCTTCTTTTTTTGTCATGTGATTTATGTAGGCATTTTCTATGCACTATGTTATTATCCTTTGTATCTTGCCATGATTCTACCGATACTTTTATTACACAATCTTGTATTTATTTTATGTATCAATCTCATGGATTCAAGTATACTTTGCCTTCATTTTGATGAGCATTGTACACTTTGCTGTAACTCTTTTGTATGGCCCAAATAAAGCTGCCCTGCCATAAATTCATTTTTCTCTGTAACCATCGATATTAGTGTTGCAAATTTATTGCACACGTCGCTATTAGTGTCGCAGTGTGCATCGCAAATCGTTGCTATCAGCGTCACATTTGCGACATTGATAGCGGTGCAAATAGCGATGGTTCTATGGCATCGCTAATATCGATGTTTTTTGTGACAATAGGGGCAAAATATTTTATGAAAATTTTCGTCGCTTTGAGCGTCTGTATGAGGCCTGTATCCTATACTAGTGAAATCTTGGGTTTTTAATTTAAAAAAGGGATAGTGGAGGATTAGAAAAATGGGTAAATGAATAGTACACAAAATTTTAGTTTCTCTCACCTCATATTTTCTCTCTTTTTTGGCAAATTTTTAATTTGACTTTTTTTTCATTTCACGAATCAATTTTACCTAAAAGTTTATCAATACAATACTTTCCCTCTTTTCTCCATTTTGGTAAAATTTTTCCATTGAAGGTCTCTTGTGAGAGTAATTAGGGCTTTGAGGATCTACTTACCTCTCCACTTTCTTCTCCTTATAGCTCTAGAATTCGGGCAAAACAAAAGCTCCCATATGATATCTTTGCATTTTCTCTTGTTGCTATTTTTTTAGTAGGGTTTGATGTCATTTCTTCCTATTATTGTTGTTTTGTTACAAAGGTTGTTTTGGGTAGAAGGCATAGATGTTGATCTCTCACTCACTCACTCTCTTTCTCTCCCCCCTCTATGTGTTGTTTCTCTTTTTTGTTATGTTTTTATTAGACCTTGACATTAGTTCTAATTTTTCTGATTTTCCTATGAAGTTCATTTGAAGCAAGAGGTGAAGGTGTTGATTTCTCTCTCTCTCTCTTTGTGGGTTTTCTTTGCTCTTATCTTTTCAAAATAGCATAATGTTGGTTCTAACCCTTGTTTTTGTTTTATTATAGAGGTCAATTTGGGTGAGTTTGCATAAGCTCTCATCTCTCTTTCTCTCTCTCTCTCTCGATTTTTCTCTTTTCTATTGTCTTTTTAGTATACCTTCATGAAAATAATAATTCTTACTATTGTATTTTTGTAGGGATCAATTTGGGTAAGATTGGATAGGCGCTCATTGCTTTCTCTCTCCCTTTCACTCACACACACACTCTTTCTTCCTCTCTGCTTTTCCCTTTTCTACTATCTTTAAAATAGAGTTTGATGCTATTTTTAATTTTTGGATCAATTGTTATTGCAAAAATTAATACAAGGTAGAGAAAAGACTTTGTAGCTCTAGGTTTTGAACAACAATGATTCAATCTTATCTTCAAAAGATCAGCTTATAGGTAAATTCACCCAATTTTGTGTTACTTTTATTCATGCAACTATCTAGATAATTTTTCTTAAAAGGGATTCATCAATTACATAATCTACTCACAATTTTCTCATGTCTATACTTTCAATAGGTTTTGGTGATCATAAGTTTCTAATCTATTGTTGTTACTACAATCAACGTAGTAGTATAGATATTATACCTCATAGGTACATTCTCTCTTTTATATTGCAAGAAATCCTGAATAATTAGTTGTCTTGGTTATTATTAAATTGCTATGTTTTTGTGAAATTTATGTATTGTGCAAAATTTAGGTGAAGCACAAAACCCTTGATCAAATATTTTGCTGTGGTAAGTCATTCCGTTGTACTAGATGATATGGATATGCTAAAACTCGAGGTTCAAAAATCATTTAATTTGTTGATCCTACATGTCCATTTGGATCTCCATGACGATTGGCTATGATCCATGAAACTCTTGCATTATATCATCCATATAGTGCATAATGTGTTGAACCATAGAATATCTCATGTGTCAATTCAATGTGCATATTTAGATTTGCATGCCATATGGCTACCATCCTTGTATCAACTATTGCAACGTATTGGGTCAGATCATACTCCTATTCATTACAATGAAATTTCTTTTTGTGAAATACTCTTAGTATTCTTGTACTACTCTTTCCATTCTATTTTGTATAAATGGTATGATGAAAGTGATACCTTGAAACTAAATCCTTATTTTGTGTGCATGTATATACCTATATGCATTTTGATATCAATGTTTGTGTTTGTTTACAAAAGTGTGAATATCTCTTAATGCCATGCTGATCTAAATAGCATATTGGTGATTATTGGTTGGACCTAAGATGCTTGTTGGTGATTACTGCTTAGATCTATGATGCTTATTGTTTACAGCTTAAAACATACTTATTTACGTCTATTGTCTAGGTTATAATACATGAGAGAAGAACAACATTCTCTCGATAGAAGTACATAACACGAAAGATAAACAAGGGAAATATATGCATCCAAGTATGAAGGGAGCTTTCAGGGTGAAAGCGTATGCAATTGCATCTTGGGTACATATGCATCCAATGTTAAAGGGAGCTTTTAGGGTGAAAGCATATGCAATTCTAAATATATCAAGGCATTGGAAGGGTAAAATTTTAGCTCTCAAACAAATGAATATTTATTTTCACATTTTAACAGAGGCATTGATACAACATGTATTCATGCAAAAGCAAATATCAAGGAAACATTACAAACAATAAGTCTTTGTAACACATTGAGAATGAGAAATTTCATGATGTCTATGTAACTAATTGTATTTACAAAAGTATACCCTTCAAATTGTTGGAGAGAAAAAATATTGAGAGTTTCATAAGTTCTTTTAAGTATTACCACCTTGAATTTGGTAGACTTCTCTTTGAGGGACATATAGCCAAGTAGCTCACAAAGAACCTTGTACTTTTCTATGACTTCAAGCACATATTGTCCAAGGGGGGTTGTGAATATGGAACCCTTGAGTCTATATAGGTGCCAAATATTAATAGTATAGAATGGCCATTGTGTAATAGCAACATTTTGTGTATGTATAGCATAAAAATTTCAATAGACATACCGAACTTTGTGAAGCCAAGAAGTACTCAAATGATATATACCTAAGTTGGTTCATACCAATTGAAATTTTTGTGCACATGTTCAAGGAATGTGAGGGTTTGAGATATAGCAAAAGCACGTGCATCATGAAAAGTGCAATGCAAGATTATGTAATAAGGATTCTAGGTAAAAGTTAGACTTAAAAAATTTTACTCTCTTGGCTGACTATTTTCTTACTTTGGGATGGATCGACTAACTTTCCTTCCCAATTGTAGGTACTTTGTTGCACGATAGACTTTATGTCTAGTGTTTAAGTATTCTAGATGGAGGATACTCAAGGGTGAATGGCGTGCCAATAAATCATAATATTAATGGAGAATCCACATGCTAGTTTCTATCTTAAATTAGATGATAGGAATATTTGAAGCCACGTTGAGGTTACTATTCCAAGTGGAAAGTGTGTGGCTCCACATATTTTAGAAATTGTAGAGACTCCTTAAAATTCAAACTCCATAAGTTGTAGTATCCAATACTTGTGAACTTTTGATTTTTTTGGCTAAAAGAATATTATCGCTTTATAAAACCATATATTTATAATATTCTAATTTTTTACTAAAGTTATTGTGTGTTTATGCAATTCTCAAGAAAGATACTCATAAATATATGTGTGCATCATGTGGGTTCAAAATAAGGTATTTTTAAATATCATATTTATATATATTTTAACATAGAAAAGGGTATTATATAAAGGGATTATTTATAGATTGAATACACAAATATTATGTTTTATTCAAGAAAAATTCACAGTAGGATATTTATAAATAGGCATTGAACGCACGTGATGTAGAGGATATACTTATAGTAACTTCCCCGAGATGTAATTATATTCAAAACTACTTAAATATGTATATGTGTATATGTACTTTAAATTTTGAGATAAGATGCATGTGCCCAATTGCACATTGGGGAAGAGAAACACCTACCCTAACTTTGATTCTTTTGAACATATATATACATTTTTCAAATCAAGATAAGATGCATACATCCAAGCATCTATCCAGGGATGGAAAGAAGGTACCTCCCTTTCCACATTAATTGATAAAGTATATGTGTATTCTTACAATTCACAATGAAATTTTTGAATATATATAACACCCTTTTATCGACATTAGATATATACATGCAAATCTACATAATGAGAAGGAACTTCTATTTTCATCAGAAGCTAGCTCCTCCTCTCCTCCGATAAAAAAGCCAATGAATGAATGAGAGTTCTTGTTGGCTATCAGCTCCTTGTATGTATCATCATTATGAGAAATCAAATGTAACTTTCTTGATGAATAGAAAACATTTTACTTTGTCCCTATAAATAAACATTCATTGAATAAATGTGTGGTTTGTGTAAGTGTGATAATAATGTGTTGTACATTAATGATACATTAGTGTACATGAACATAATTTGATTTGATTATGTCAACACATAGTATGTATATATCCATCATATGTAAACGATAATGTAACTTACATCTATACCTATTACTACTTTTGTTGCATGCGTGCATTTAAAAAAAAATAAGTGTCATGCATTTCAAGAAATAAAACAAAATAACTTTACTTAAACTAATTGAATTGAGTACACATCAAATGAGAAAAAAATATACATATATTTTGATGTTACATAAGATACAAAATGTTTTGCCTTTCCAAGTATAATTGTTATAAAGTACTCATGGCAAAACCTATAGAGGAGTCTCCTTGTCATATCAAAGTTGAATTATAAAATTCATGTCTTTATCTATGATTGTGATGCACTTTGCATGGATGGATGCTAACTGTGTACCATTGAAGAGGTTGATGAGAAATCCTTCTAGGACAATTCATAAAGCCTTCATGACTGCAGAAGTCCATTTACATAGCAATGGGCCATCAGTCACTCAAACCCAAATCCTTTTAGTCCCATGTCCTATAATGTTTCTCAAAAAACCATTTGGAAGAAAGTTTTTGGAATGAGAAGCTAATACCCATGTTAGATACTCCTTATCTCTTGAAGAACAATAGTCTTTGGTCTTCATCTCCACTTCTTTTATGGTGGTCTTTGTCGTCACGAGAGGGCACCTGCTACTGCACTAGAGGAGGATCCACCTCGTACTCTAGGTAGACTATGGCATCTCATTTTTAGGGAAAAATGACGAGCAACTTGTTTGGTGCATGCCATGCAATCTCAAGGAGGGTTAGGTGGAGGAGAGAAAAAGGTTCAAGATGTAAGAATGGAAAGATGTGAAAATGAGAAGAAGAATGAACTTTTAATCCATTTAAATCTAAAAATGGGTTAATGTAGCTTCACACGTATGGTCCACCATAAGACCTTGAATCCATAACTTTTTATTAGAATACAATGAAACTTCACACATACACCCATTAGGTGGCCAAGAGACCGACATATATTTTTTGGAAAAAAAAAAGGAGATGCCTTGTCCAAAGTGTAGAATCTAGAGTCACTTTTCTAGTAGGAATTTGAAGCTAAAAAAGTAGATCCAAACTTTTCTAGTAGGAATTTGAAGTTTATCTGAAGCCAAACTTCAGACAAGGGATTTCCTAGTTTTTTTTTTTGAAAACAAAAAGGAATATTAACTACCTAATAAGTGCACGTGTGAAGTTTCATCACATTTCAATATAGTTTGATATTTTTAAATTATCTTGCGTCAAAATTATGGATGGATTGATTATTAAGAAATAAACGTTACAATTGCGAGCCCTTAGAAACTTCTCACCACATATACTATACATGGGTCATTAGGAGAAATATGGACTCTCTTTTTTGCCCCTTAAGGAGTTTCTCTCACCTCTCTCTTTAAAAAGAGATTCCAAAATAATGTTATAATAATAGATATTCTAGAATTAAAAAAACTTGTATTTTTATTTTTAATAGAATTTACTCATTATTGTATCCCTAAATTGTAGGATAAGGTCACTTTTTCTCAAAATCCTCATAACTAAAAAAATACGCTTCTATTTTTTCTAAAAATGGAGCCAATCATTGATGACGACTCTTTAATACCCTCATGACTTTTCAACATTAAAATATATTAGAATCATTCTCATTCTTGATTTTTAAAAGGATGGAAGTTTAAAAATGGTATAAGTTGACATGCACATCATATTTTAAGATTATTTTTTACCCAAAAACACCTTTTGGACTCGAGAGCTTCCTTGTAAATTTTTATCTCTTTTGAACAAGTATATGCCCATTTCTCAGCATTTTTTCCTTTCCTCTGAAAGCTCTAGTTTTATCCCAATATTTATGTACTCTTCTCTTTCCCTCTAGAATATGGTTTCTTGCATACGAAATATTCTAAAACAGCATTGAGGAGTGGTTTTGATCCCATTTTCTAAACTCAAATAATCTCTATCTACAATACTCTCTATACTACTACAAGCAATCTCCCTCTTTAATACTATACTACAAGTAACCTCCCATATTAAAAGTAATCAAGTGATAATGGAGGTATCTTTATTTTTTAATATTTGTGATGTTATTCTTCTTCACAGTTATTGTGTGTGTGTATATATATATATATATATATATATATATATATATATATATATATATATATATATAGAGAGAGAGAGAGAGAGAGAGAGAGAGAGAGAGAGAGAGAGAGAGAGAGAGAGAGAGAGAGAGAGAGAGAGAGAGAGAGAGTCTAACTATGTGAGATGAGCTAACAAAATAAGTGATAGAGTGATAGATAGTACATTTGGGTAGAAGATAAGACAATGTTATTGTTCTTCACTATCCAAGCTTTTGTATAAATGTGTATAATCATCTTTGACTAATTCTTATTGAGAGAGAGAGAGAGAGAGAGAGAGAGTATTTTGGATAGAATAAGAGATAAGATTAGAGTCTAATTAGAAGTTGATTCCAAGATAAGATTAGAGACTAACTAGGGATTGGTTAGGGTCTATTATGATTGAAATCAAGTGAAAGAGTCAAAATCCAATTGGATAGAAAATAGTACAAATATAGTGAATCAAAGGGATATAATTATGTGATTTAAATGTTAATCAAAGTTAAAATTGTCATACATTTTTCTTTGCAGAATGGAGATGCAAGATGTACTAAGAGAAAGAGAGATATTTACTTCCAATTAGAGTATTAATATGCACCAGTGTTCAAAAGGACTCTGAAAAGGGGTGATACAATAAGATACAGGATGTAATAAGAAAGAAATGGGGGAAAAGAAATGTGCATCTTTGGGTTGATGGATGCATTTATCCACCTGATCCACTAACTCAAAGGCCACTACAATTTAATGGCCTTACATCATTTGTAAAGTTTGTTTGTGAAGGCAATGAAGTATTGTATAGATACATATGTAGACTTGTGACACAAGGATCAGTAGGGGTTCATCAAGACTTAACAAATATGCAGACAAGATTACAAGGGTATCTGCAGTCTTTGATGAAAAAAGATAGATTGTTGACTGAGAAGGATAGGGAGAATCAGAGCCTACAACAAGCAATGTCTGTCATTGAAGATGCTATGCATGCTACACAGGTATAAAATATTGAGTTATAGTCTAAAATTATGGATTTGGAGAAGGAGAATAGAAACTTAAAGAGGAAGCTCATAAAAAAATTGGAGATTTGGCCCAATTTAAAAAACAAAGAAGCACTCAATGCATCTGATTAGTTAAACCAATTCACTAATTAACTGGCAGAGAGAGGACTAGGGAGAGATAAAGAAGAGAGAGAAGACTGCAGTAGAGAGAAGAAAGAGTGTAGAAGAGAGAGAAATAGAGTGACGAGGAGAGAGAAATACTAGAATAAGAGAGAGAAAGAAAGGAAAGAGAAAGAAGCCATTGAAGCTGTGAGCAAGGAGAGAGAAGAAGAACAGTAATTGTATTAATGTGTCAAAAAGATAGAAAAAATTACACGTCCTGTCTTTTTACACCAATGTTAGTGTGACATGGCATAACATCAATATTATTTGCATAATAAATCCTTATTCTTCCAAGCTTCTTACAATCCATCCCATCCCAAAGGTTTTTCCCCTTTAAAAAAACTTATAAAGGCTGGATAGAATAGAGTACTACTTTGTTTTTACAGCTTGACAAATGAAAAAATGAATGAAAAATGACTAAAATATGGACTAACATGAAATAATAAAAGTAAGTCTTAGCTATATACATAATCACAAATGCTTCAAAAGTATATGGAGCCATAAAATCTTCAATTGATGAACTTAAAATGAAGTAAATAGCTTGCTGTGTAAACAAATCCTGTTGGACCAAATGTGCTATAACTTCTAGTAGAAGTGTCAAAATGAGGCATGCCACATGTCAAAATGTAACTCTTGAAGTGTACTTTGACCCTATGTAAGTGGCTTAATTTTGAAAACTAGGCACAACAAAAACTATTCTAAAATAGCGTGCTATCCAGACCTATCTGCACCAAAACTAGCTCCATAGTCAATAGGCTTCAACCACCAATGTGTCCCTTAGGAAAGGAAACTCGTCTAATATAGAATCAAGCCTCCAAGAAGCTTCCTCGGGTGGTAAGCCTCTCCATTTGATTAAATATTCAATGATGGAATGAGATCAAAGCTTCTTCTCATGCTGACCTATGAAAACCTCTGGGATGTACTAAATAAGACCTTCTTCATCAATAGGTGGCAGCTCATCAGTTGTATCAACATGATCACCATAGAAAGGCTTGAGGTGACTAATATGAAATAAATTATGAATCTTTGTGGAAGAGGGTAGCTCCAATTTGTATATGCCAAGTCTTCAATACACTTCAGAATTCGATAAGAGCCATAAAATCTGTGAGCAAGCTTATTACTAGATCCATCTTTCAAAGTAGAGTACCTAGACTTGGGCAACTTCAATAAGACCAACTCTCCTTCTTGGAACTCTAAAGGATACCTCTTCGCATCAGCATACATCTTTATTTGATCTTGAGATTTCCTCAGATTCATTTTACATTGCTGAAGAAGGGTTTGCATTCTTTCCAACTCTTCTTTTCCATGGGGGTTGATTCTTTCATTAAAGATGACTATGGGTAAGGGCATCTTATAGCCATACATAGCCTCAAAGGGCAAAAATCCAATGCTAGCATAAGTAGAGTTGTTATAGGCAAACTCAACCAAGTGTAACCAAGAATCCCATGAATTTTGGATATCATAGTAGAACTCGCGAAGATAAGTCTCCAACCATTTATTTACCCTTTCTATTTGTCCATCAACCTATGGATGATATGCTGTAGAAGGAGCCAATTTAGTGCCCATAGATATAAATACTTCTTGCCAAAAGTTACTCATGAAATTTGAGTCTCTATCATGAAAAATCACATGCGGTAATCCATGTAGTCTAAAAATCTGCTCCACGAACCGACTAGCCACTTGAGAAGTAGTAAACTGGGTCTTGGTTGGAATGGAATGGGGTTCCTTGGTAAGTGTATCCACCACCACATATATACTATTCCATCCCTTCTTGGTACTAGGCAAGCCAGTAATGAAGTCCATGGTAATGTGCATCCATTTGCCTAAAGGAATGGGTAATGGCTACAACAAATCACCTGGCTTATGGGTGCTGT
This sequence comes from Lygodium microphyllum, assembly GCF_053477565.2. NCBI lineage: Eukaryota > Viridiplantae > Streptophyta > Polypodiopsida > Schizaeales > Lygodiaceae > Lygodium > Lygodium microphyllum. Next base: position 17,738,893 of record NC_141153.1, read on the forward strand.
CCTTATTCTGTTAACAAGGCATATACTTCATGACAAAGCCCTTGACATATTTCGACAGTCCTATCCAATAGAAACTTTTGTTGATCCTGTCATAGGTCTTGAAAACTCCAAGGTGTCTAGCTAAAGGTGAAGAATGTAGTTCCGTTGTCGAAGGGTTTCGAAAGCAAAGTCGTGACCACAGAGGACCTTGACTTATTTCAGGATAGAAGGTCAATAGTGGCAGCCTCCACAAAGAATCATATTTATATTTCAACAACTCTTTAGACGAATCCACAGCCTTTAAGAATTCGTTGAACAGTTTTGAACCCTATAGAAAATCTTCCTTGTGTGACAGAGAGAACACCAGTGCTATATGAAATACACTCTTACAAGCAAAAAGGTGAAGATTTACGTAGGTCATAAGTTCTGAGTATCAAGCTGAACTCTTCTGCTCTTAATATGATTTAAATAAGAATTTCAAGTGGAAGAATTGAGCATAACTTCCATTGTAAACTGTTGACATAAAGCCCCTGTTCAGTCACAGACTCCAGGTCCAGAATGTTGTCCCTATTTCCCTTTTATGTATAGCTGTAGGGTGACAAATCTCTGCTGTGCAGACATTCACCTCAGAAACAGAGGACTTTCAGATAAATAAAGATCCAGTCTTTATAAAATTTCTCAAGAACAGCATCAGGAATAGCATCACTTCATGGAATTCAAATGGAACAGCTTCTTAGTAAAAAAAAAACTGTTGATTAAATGCATAGTATACGTAGAACTCCCCTCCATAGTATTGTCACGAGCAGCATCGAAATCACACTGAAGGAGATGAGGCCAACAAAGATCATGGCTTCTGTTATTGCCACTATAATTAACTGTTTCAATAGATCCCATCAATATTCCACAGTGCACTGGATTACCTTGCAGATGTACAAAAACTCTGAATTCAGTCCTGTCAATAGCGATCCTCGTACGAAGGGCATCCACCTAGCCTTTCATAAGGTCCAGATCAGTCTCTGTAACTGATTTAATATCGAATAGGCCCATCACCACTACCATACCCTTAGTCTTGCAAAACTTTGATGTTCAACTTCCCAAGCTCCATCCTTGTCTTCGTCCTCGAACAGAGATGGCCTCCTGTCTTCTGCCTTGAACAGAGATGGCCTTTTGTCTTTTGCATCTCTTTCTCCTACGACATCCTTCGTTCCCCTCCCTGCGATCAGCTTCTTATTCAGCTTCCCTTATACTCATCACCCCTATTCAAACTTGCATTATCTGACTTCTCCAAAAGGTGCATCCAAGTGGATGCTACAGGAGTGACCATAATAGGCTTCCCAAAATTGGTAAAAGGATGGTTCATAGAAAGATGTTCGTAGTGATTTGTTGAAGAACAAAGTAGAGAAGGGAAAGCAGGCTGCAGAGAAGCAGTTTTATGTGGTTATGGTTGAGCAGATCTTTTCTTTGGACGAGGTGGAGGTACATGTTCTCCCGTACAGCATCTGCCTCCTTATCATCTTCATCATATTCGAATGGATTTTTGGCATCGAGCACAGGCGCCCCCTTTTTCACTGAGAGGAGGCCCAGATCTATCATCCTCCACCATTCCGAACACAGAGCTCCCTCCTCCCAGACCACACGACGATCCCCCCTTTTTTGCTTTTTCTTTTCTTCAGGCCAGATTTCTTGCACTCCAAAAAGCGGTCTCTCTTCTACAAGAAAAGCAGCCCCTTCTTCTAAGACTGCCAGGTCTGCACATGCACCCAGCACACAAATAAAGGTGATCATATTTGGCTCAGTGCCATCCAGTAGAATAAAATCTGTGGTTGCCATTCCAATGCCAAGTTTTCCATCATTGAAATAGTCAGGGCAAAGGATATAGTCTACCTGTTTTTCGCAATAATAGTGGCGGTGGGAACAGTATGCGGCACACGAACTGCAGCAATTTCCCATGCTAGTGCTCTGAGAAACACCATGAGCTTCTTTCACAACATTCTCAGCAATTACCACAAGAGGTTCATGCTCTGCAGCTAGACACTTCAAAGCCATTGCAGGAGCATGCAGGGGTTCAAACTGATGCAAATATTCTAATGGTGTCAAAGGAAGGGATGTTAAAAGCACTGATCCCTGTTCATCCTCGTCCAAGTAAACTGGAACAGTTGTTGGGTACCTGAATCCCACACTCTCCGACTTCAGTTCTGCTTGATAATTGACTAGGCCCCAATGCACCAGAAAGTCCAGTATTTGAGCCAAATCTTTGTCATCAAAATTATTCAGTCCTCAAATATCTGATAATCTTAGTGAAGTCCTGGAGTTTGCCCTATATTTCATTATTAGTGCATTCCTAGCTTGCAAATAAAGTTCAAGTGATGGCAACTTGGACTTCCCATAGAAGAGTTGAGGGAAAGCCAGCCTTTCCAGCTTGTGTATACGGTCCCATTTGAACCAACGTGCATGTGATGATAAGAAGCAAGTGCCTTAACAAATGGTTCATGTTCAGCATAGCCTGCAATCAGTGTCGTCCAAGATACGACATCTTGATCTGACATATTGTCAAACACTTCTTGGGATTTTCCAAGCATACCAGATTTTGCATACATGTCAACCAGAGCATTATTGATAAATTCCTCTTGCTCCAAACCCTCTTCACTATACTGCCTACGCAGAACAAAAGTATAATCCCAACAACTAAATATGTACAAAGTATCAAATCCCACACACAAATTTTGGGTGGATTTCACACCTCGAATACGTAGTAATACGACATCCACCCCCTCTAATCCTGTGCATCCTCCGGATGGGCCAACTACCCTTGATCGCTATCATCAAGATCCACAAACAGATCAATCTCTTCATTGTGCATTTCCAGTATATCAACAAGATTATCTGTCATATCATCTGTCTCTTCCATTGGAGTTTCTTCTCGTTGCTCTTCTCTTGCAAATTCTTCCAATGCATAATCCTCATCATCTCTTTTCTTGAAAATCTTGATTCTTTTTCCAGAAATAGGCACTCTAAGCACTGTCCCATCCAATTCTATTAACTCATATGTTGCATTATCAAAGACATGTCTGACTATGTATGGCCCAAACCATCTTTTCACCATCTTCCGAAGTGCAGTATGCTGATTTTCAAGGCTGCTATCAAAGACTAATACCCAGTCTCCCTCTTCTATTGCTCTAGGCCGCAAGCGATGCCTGCTGTCAAACCTGTTCTTATTTCTTAGTCTAGTAACCTTCAACCTATCAATAGCTAGCTGAATATCCTGTGGTCTTCTCTCCAACTACTGAATCCGAAGAGCTAAGAGCTCCTCTCTCGTCAAATCCTCCTACTAAGGTAAAACTGACCAAGTCAAAGCACAAGTCTCAGTCGTCATAACCGGTTTCTGACCATACATCAACTCTACGGGCATATATCTTGTGGTAACACTGTGAGTCGTATGATCAGCCCACAAAGCAAATGGCAGAAGTCTCGGCCATTCTCCAATCCGTCCTCTGCATGCTTTAGCTAATGCTTTCACTATCGGCGGATGCCCTCTTTCACTCTTCCCATTTTCCTCTGGATTGTATGCTGTGGTTAGAGCCAACTTGATTCCTAGTTGAGAGAAAAATTCCCTAGCTTCATCTGCATCCAATTCACCGCGATCCGTAGTGATCTTACCCACACAGCCATACCTGCAGAAAATTTCTTTCAATAAGAACTTACACACTGCACTAGTGGTCTTCGTTCTCAAAGATCTGCCCTCAACATGATTGGTAAGATCCTCTCTAGCCAAAATAATATATCTCATCTGCCATAGACCCATAGGCATAGTAACCAAGTCAACTACCCACTTATAATGAATGCATAGCGGATAGGTCGGATGAAGCTCATCTCGATGACACACTACCGAATACATCTGGCAGTCTCTGCAAGTCTCTACAAAGTGAGAAACATCTCTATACATGCCTTTCCACCAATATTTCTCCTTGATTTTCTCATAAGTAGCCCACACTCCTCTATGACCAGCCGAAGGACTCTCATGAAACTCCCTCATCACCTGTAACTGTGTCTCTCTATCGCAGACAACCCGCAAAGGTAATCCGCCTCTTTTCTTCGGATGCTTCCAAAGAAATCCGTCCTTGAGAAAATAACCATAGGCTTTCCTTCTGATCTTTTTGAACTCTTCATCTGTCCATTCATCTCTTTTGCTTAGTGTACTAAGGTACTTGCCAATCTGCAACCAATCTCCAACATAGAGTTCTTCTATGAAAGCCACAATATCATAGACATGGCAAACATGATCAACCATAGTGGCTGAAATTTCTGCATCATCCTCTTCTGCAAGTAGAGTCTCCTCATCATCATATCTGGCTCTAGACAACATATCTGCCACTGGATTATCCTTCCCTGCTATGTGTTTAAATTCCGGATTTAATGACTTGATGTATGCAATCCATCTCAGCATAGCTATATTCGGAGTAGAGCAACTCGTAATCATACCAATCAATGGCAAGCAATCTGTCTCTACCACAACTGAAGCTCCAATAAAGTACTCCTTGTCACATTTGAGAGTTGTAACAATCCCCAATAACTCCCTCTTGATTTGCGGATATCTCCTCTGTCTCTCGTTTAGGACTTTCGCCCCAAACCGAATAGCATACATGTTTCCATCTGCATCATCTTGACTCACAGCCCAACCTATGCCAATTGGACTAGTGTCAACTGTCAATACAATAGGCCTTCCACAATTATAATCTGCTTTCCAGAGAGTAGGAGCAATCTGCAATAACTTCTTCAATTTTCGCATGGCTCTAGTGTGGCTCTCATCCCAATAGAATTTCTGCCCCTTTCGAAGCAGCTGATATAAACAATGTGCTATGTGTGCAAAATGAGGTATCCAAATCATATAAAACACACAAGCTCCAATGAATCTCCGTACCTCTGAAGTGGTAGAACAATACTCCGTAATCTTGCCTATAGCATCCACCCTTTCAGGTGAGGGTTTCCTGCCATAATACCCACACATATGTCCAACAATAACAACCTCATTTACTCCAAAAACAGATTTTTGCTCTGATAGTGTCAAGTTCACTTCTTCTAACCTAGCCAAAATCTTCTCACAAGCTGAAATATGATCAGCCACAAAGTATCTGCATCCCTGCTCATTTAGACTCTCATTTTTCTCTTCTTCTGCACACCCCTTAATGGGCACATCATCCAAGAAAGGCATAGTAAGCTGAGGTATTAATCACGAAGGACCTTATGCATGGCATTCATCATATGCGCAATAGAATTAGTGGCACCTTGAGGCAAGGTACACATCCTGACAAGCCCAATAGGAGTTCTCATGGTGGTTATGTCCCTGCTTTCCAAAGCCAGTTGAAACTGATCATATCCTGAATACAAATCACCTAAAGAATAGATGGCACGTCCAGCAAATGCTTCTGCAAACTCATCCACAACTGGACCTATACCAACATTTCTGATAGTAACTCTGTTTACTGGCTGCATGTCCTGTATAAATTGGAGAGTACCATTATTCTTTGGAACCGTAAACCACCTATTTGAGTATGGTGCAGATGAAGGCTCTAGGATTCCCATCCTGATTTTCTCATTCAACAAATCAATCAGCTTTGGCAGGTGTGCCTTAGGCACTGGAATAGGTCGGAGGTTCCATGGAATATGAGGAATAGTAAAGATCACCATAGGAGCAACAATATCTGGATTCACACATCCAATCTCATGCGGAAAAAAAGCAAATCCCCTTCCATGTCGCTCAAGCATCTCCTGGAAGCATTGCTTCTCTGTGAGTAGCAAGAAATCACCATTTCCAATTTTCAATTCAGCAAGAGTCTCTGCTGAAAATTTATGGCCTATATGCTCCGGATTCCTCAAAATTGGCTGTTTGGCAGCCCTCTCTATTTGCTGATCACTGTCAGGTGGAAGCGGTACAGCTACGGCTTCACCTTCTTATCCATAGTCTTGTATTTCGTGTCAACCCTGGCTTCATTATGATCTTCTGCATTACTCAAATCTTGGTGTAAATCAGCAATTCTGCACTCCATTGGCTGAATATCCTCAGCCCTTTGCTCTATGGACTGCATAGGAACAGCCCTAAACTCTGGATGGTGAAATATTTCAGTAGTAAACTCTGTTGGCTGAAAATTTTCAGCCCTCTGTGTCTCTGTAAGCTGATCATAATCAGCTGGAAACTCTGTTTGCTGAATTTCTTCAGCACTCAACACTTTTCGCTGAATCACCTCAGCCTCTGATTCAATCTGTGACACAAAATCTACAATTTCATGAAACATGTCCAGGGATTACACTAATACATTATTGTGACAACTCTGCATATCAGTTTTCAGCATATTTTCCATCTCTGTCATCGTATCTGCACAAATCATACTGTCATACATCCCATCTATGTGCTCATCATTCTCTAAAATTCTTGCATTTTTCAAAATTTTCTCCTTCCTGCATATGTACTGCCTAGCAGCTCTAGGCAAATTAGAAGTCTTCTGATAACTCATTGAACTGTTTGCTGAAATCCCAACAAAACTGGAGGAGAAAACACTGCTGCTAGGAGGCGAGAACTCCAATCTCCTCTGCTCTATACCACCGTCGTCTCGTGAAACGGCGGTACCTAATGAAAACCCGAATCCCTCACAGTGGGCAAAGGTGCATCTCTGAGAGTATCTCTGTTTCTAACATGGTTCACACACACAGTCATAAACTGAACTGCTCTCATGCCATCTTTATTGCGAATCCGTGCATAAGCAGATCCATCATCCATTACCTTTGTTTCCATGCGCATCTCTGTGATGAATGGCTGTCCAAGAATTATAGGATAAGAGCATGAATCCTACACAAAGAAATGGAAATACTCCTCTACATCTCCAATAGAAACCCTGACACTGGGACAAGCAGCATACAAATCACCTGCAGTGTTGTTGGCGGCTCTCATATGCCACCCATGCTCTACATCCATAGGCCATCTGTTACTCTCATAAACTCCACGAACTATGAGATTAATCTCTGAACCATGATCCACCAAAGCAACATAAGGCACCTATTTCTCTCCAATTTTTACAATTGTCTCTGTAGTTGCCCTAGCCCAATGACTCCGCGAAAAGTGACTACGCGGTATCAAGACAGGCTCATCAGTTTCAGCATAATACATAGGCTGAACCCTCTTCTCTATCTGTGGAAAAACAGAAGCATTCTCAACCATAACCTCATCCTCATCCTCATCCAACTCCCCAATCAAAACTCCCTGTGTATTAGTAGTAGGCAATGCATGTCTTTTCCTCTTCAGGACCTCTTGAAACTGATCTTGAAACTCTCTTTTCGAGATGCCCAAAACCTTAGAAATAGTAAAAGTCACCTCACTGCCAAGTATCTTATCATTAAAGATTTTCTTCATATCTGTAGATGTCTCAATATCGGACATCAATCTAAACCCTAGCTGCTTTCTCTCTCTAGGCTCTTGCCTCTTTTCTCTCTTTTGAGCATCTTCCATCTGTCGTTCTGGCCCTGGTCTCAAAGACGGTCCTGCAGTAGGTGGAGTAACAAACTCACCCCCTCTAGTCTTTTTAGCTGCACTTGGATTTTATTCATCCCTCTTATGCTTCTCCTCAACAAGTACATCTGCTCCCTGAGACTTAGCCAAGTAGGCATAAATAGAGTACTTGTCAACAGGCGAATCCCAACCTGTCTCAGATCTGATGCTAGAGCCTGCACTAGTCAAAACAGTTTGCTGAATTTTTCCCTTGTTTGCTGTCTCCATAGCATAAGTCCATAGTGCTGACTGATTCTGTGATCCTTTCTCAATCTGGACTCCATATGCAGAAGCATCTCCTCTAGCTGTCACATAAGAAGTACGCGCAGCCATGTCATCCACTAACTTCTTCATTCCGCCTTTCCCAAAGTTGGTAGCAAGCAGAGATCCTGTTTCAGTCAACCAAATCTTACCATCTTGTCCCCAAAATACCAAATTCTTCCTCCTTGCATCCTGAAAAGATTCACAATCCCTGCAATGCTGATGGTCCGTACTATCGCACCAAATACATCTTTGATCTCTCCTAGGTGCACTAGGAGCACTCCTAGGTGTAGTAGGAGCACTAGAAGAAATAGTAGGCGCAGTCGAAGCAAACTGCTCTTTCAATTTTCCCACCAACTCCGCTTTAACTGACTCCAGTGTCAAATCCGTTATGCCTTTGATTATGTCATCAAGAGAGAGTTTAAGCATCGCAAGAAACCTTTCATGAATTTCACCTTCCATAATGATTTGTTGTAAAAAGAATAGGGGTTAATGGTGCAAGATGCGGATTTATACCTTCTGGACTTAACCAAAGTATACTACTTTAGTGGGTAAATAATCTTGCTCATAATTCGTTTCAATGCATAATGCTATTTGAAGGAAAACTACGTTTATAATTTATTTATTTTTGCATGTTCAATTAAACTAAATTCCTTCGTCGTTAATAACTAGGACAAATTATATCTTATCCCTAACAATCTATCTTGCATGATTGAATTAAAATCGTTATAAAATTAAGAAGGGAAAACCTGGGTTTGGGGTGAGATATCCACATGGATACTGGGAGATGACCCTCCCACAACTACTCCTTGGACTTTCTTAGGCGGCATCGCAGTTGTAGTCCTTCGAACGTGGAAGCAACTTTACACTCCTTTTCCGAATTCCACCGTCGCTTCAATACTCTTCTTCTCTTTTTCGAGGTAAGGAATCGTTAAGGGATTAACCACGAGAAGGGGATAATAAGACCTTTAAGGCCTTAATTCATTTGGGAGGGAAAGGCTTACAAGGCCTAAAGAAAAGGTCTATAGGGTATATACACGATGCAAGGATGTGTGTGAGTGTGGTTTCAAAAATATATGAAGGGGCCTTGGGAGATCTTTGGGCACGAGAGTGAAAGGGTATGGGAAGGGGGATCTTAAAGGGATTGTTGGACACGGGGGGGGGGGGGGGGGGGGTAAGTTCCAAGCCGAGGGAAAAGGTGAAGGGTAAAAGGGGGTTTCAAAAAGCACAAGAAGGGGGGGTTATAAGTTAAACACGAGGGTTAAGGTGGATAAGACTTTTCAAGCCTTACTTCCTTTTTGGGGGGGGTTCCATCCAAGGGAAGGGGCTTAAGGGAGAAAGGGCTTAAGGCTTATAAAGCACGGAGGGGGGTTTAGTGGTTTTTGAGGCCAAGGGGAGTGGGGGACTAAGGTGGCTTAAGCGTGGGGTGGGGGGGGGGGGGGGGTAACGGTGGATATGAACCAGGGGAAAAGGGTTTAAGGAGGTCCTTAAAAAGAATCTAAACCGGGAGGGGGAAAATTGAAGGGCAACACAAGGGGGTGGAAGGGCTTTCAAGGTTAAACACGGGGGTGCGAGGGGGAAATTTTAACACCAGGGAATAAAAGGGTGTGTAAAAAGAAAAAGGGGCACGAGGGAGAAAATTAGTTTCCAATGGGAAGGGCTTAAGGGGCTCCATGGCAAGGGGGGCTTAGAGGAGCCCCCCCTTAGAAGCTTCAAGAAGCTTCTTGAAGCTTTTGTGGCCTTGAAGGGCCACATGGGGAGAGAGGATGGAGGTGGCAGATGGGTTCGATGGCGGCAGTGGCAGCTGACGGTTCCGACGGCGATAGCAATCACACAACCTTCCTTCTGCGGCAGCAAGGATGTTTACCGCCTACTCCTCTCTGTTCGAAACAGCCTTCCTCCTCTTTGTCAGTTGCCAGCAGTATGGTGGCTCCCACGATCACCTTCCCTGCAGCCTTCCCCACAGGGGGTTTATATGGGAGAGGGAGAGGTATCTCCCCTCCCCCACGCTGACCGAGTGCATGCCCATTCCCTCCCACGAGCTCCAGCGCGGTGCTCAGTCATCGTGCTTCCCCTCTCTCTCCTCCGGCACGACCGTCGGCTAGGGGGGAGGGAGGGGATAATAAAAGAATTTTTTTTTCCCTTATTGCACATTATCCTTTTGGCCTTTGGAAATATTACACATTCCTTGCGATTGTCTATGTGTATATGTGGTGTGTATGTGAACCATCTGAATAGCGCCTCGTACTCCTCCCCGGATCCAGTATGTTCCCTTGGTGTTACATGATTATTCACTGTTGCTAGATTTGGATCTTATTGCTAAGGCTGGGTTATCCAAATTTGTGACTCTTCCACTACCACTTGCCCCAGATGACTCTGATATGTGTGATCAATTCTTAACATCTTACAGTAAGAGGTCTGGCCCTATTCGTGGTACAGTTATGCTCGTGATGCTTAAGAGCCTCGGAAAAGCTCTTTCTTTACTATCCCACAGGGAATCTTTTCCCACTACCAATCAACTATTTTATAATGAGAATATTCTAAAGCTCTTATACAGATAGAAAACCTAGGATGTCTTGGATTTTAACTGGGTTATCATTGCTTTAGGAATTAGTGTGTTCATGATTTCCAATCCTTTTTAGAAACAATTGTGCTAGTTCCTTTAGGACACGTTTATGCTTGCCAAAACCCCTTCTAATTATCTTTTAAAGGAGTTATTTATAGCTTTTCACATGGTGATGAAAGGTATCACCATTGATTGGAGTTCATATCTCTCCTGGCTAAAATGGATAAGAATTTTATCAGAGCCACAAGAAGTAATGTGACTAATGTCACATTTGTTCTTACCTTTACGACTTCTTGACATGTGTTGTCTCTACGAAGGAAATTCTCGTACTACTAGTCGATCCTCCAGAGGTTCCTCCTCCTCCAATTGAAGATGATGATGTTATCATTGAAGATGCTGATTCTTCCCCTCCTACGGTCATTCAAAGGAAGCGTCTTACGCGAGTGGCTGAATTAGTACTAGTTCTCACTCCTCCAATTTCAATTCCTATTCAATCTTGTAGTTAGCTTCCTGCTTTCCTTACAATGCCAAATCTTTTCAGAGCACATAGAGATGGTACTTTGGATATTTTTATTCCCTTAGTGTAATGTCTAATGACATGAGATACAATTCCCTTTTTGTGCAAAGACATCTAGAGCTTTACTGAACTCTTAGTTACTACATGTATCCAACAACTTTATTCTTCTTTTTATGAAGAGGTTTAGCACTCCAAGGAGGAGTTGATTACTAAGCTAGCATTTGCCAAACAAAACTTTGCTGATCTCTATGCACAGATGGAGCAATAGACTAAGTTCATTGATGCCTTGAAAGAGGAGATCTCTACTTTGCAAGATCAGTTGGTAGAGACTAAATCCAAAGTTGTTACTGTGATTGAGGAGAGGGATAGGTTGTTGAAGGAGGATCAAGAACTAAAAGATTTGATAGCTGGTTAGATAGAAAAGCTTAAAGTAACTACAACTATCCTAGACCAGAGTAATACTCAGATTCAATAGTTCAAGGAACAATTGGCTTAGTCTCGTTGTCCCATGCAGTAAGGTAACTTGTTGATCTCAAATGATGAAGACTTGGCTTGGTATGTGGGGGATGTAGTATTACAAGTTGTTTTGTATGTCAAATATTTGGAGTTGCAGATAGATAATATGTTCCAGATATATTCCTCCAAAGTGACTAATTGTCTTGAGACTTCTTGGCGTACCATGATTGAATCTGTGATTTTGAATCAATGTCAAAACAAAGCCTCTACTCATGTGCAAAATACTAACCAACTGAGGGTGGATCTCTTTATGAAACCCATCTTTCACTTTATCAATCTAATGCACATGTTATTTTACCCCTTTTTTTTCAACCCTAAGGTGCTCCTCGGATTCCTATTTTTACTTGTTTTTCTTTTATTTAGAATCATGTTTTTTTGTCTCCACCTTCTCGTCCTTTCCCATCCAAAGCCAGTCTTTCCACTTTTCGAGCATACTTCTTAACACCCTTTTTAACTGATTCCTCTAAATTCTTTGTAATTCCTCTTTAACTAATTCTTCATTTTATGATTTTTCTTACCCATCCGTTTGTCCTCTGTTACTTGTTCCTCTCTCCTCTCCTACCACTTTTATCCCTCACCCCCCTTAGTTGTTTACTGGTTATACAGGCTTTGATAAGAAGAATCTTAGACGATGAGGATGGAGTTCATCAAATTCTCTTACAGGACCTCAAATAAATTGGCCGTTGATTCTAGGGGAGTAGATGAGTACTAGCCAAGCTTTTCAGAATTATATGTATTTTGGTCAATAGTATTCCCAATTTTCAGATCCTTCAGTGAGGCTAACTACTCACTTTGCTTGGTATCTTGCATACATGCACTGGCATTCGCATAATGATCAAAGTTCCATCCTGAAATTGTGCATGAATGTGAATGTGAATATTCATCCCCAACAACTGGATATATTGTACTTTCATTCTCTTTGCTTGCCTAGACGATATCTTGTATTGGTGGAGAGGATGTGTTGTCTGCAATTTTTCCAAAATCCTCCCAAGTCTTTTGTAGACGAATCTTTATCCATGGATCGTTTCCAAAATCACCAAGCTTTTAAGTGGGATAATCTTCATTGATACCATAACTATATTTTTATGATGCATAATGATATCTCTCGTTTGTAGGTGCCATTCAGATGGTTGTTTTGTGATTAGTGTCTATGTGTGATGGTTATTTTACTTTTTGATGGGATCATGGTGGTTCGATATTTAACTTGTTCAAGAAGCTTTTTTTAAAAGATTTGTGGTGATAATGATGGATGGATAGCTTAAGATACAAGAACCTCTTATATCCTTTACAAGTTTGTAATGCTTTTCTATTTCTAAGCTATGTTAATGGATAAAGGTGTTTTCCTTTTGTTGCATTCTTTATTAGATATAGGTTATGAGTTATGGTCATGTTTGGATGGTGTTTCTTGAAGATGTTGTGGAAGATGAAGCTGAGCTATATTTTGAAATTCTATTCTCTTTTTCTAAGGTTGTGAGGATGATTCCTAAATAAGTGTGGGGATATATGTTGACTGCTCAAATGACTTGATTTTTTGATTGATTTTTGTTGCTTTTGTGGACTGAATGGTTGATTTTTGATTGATTTTGTATGTTGATTAGTTTATTTGGAAGTATTTGAGAGTGTTTTGGATAAGGTTGATTAGGTTTGAGAAGCTCGTGATAGTTTTTAGAGGAGATATGATGTTTTGATATGTTTTGTTGATGTCTTGATAGTGTCCGATTAGTTCTAATTGAGTTTGTTAAGCTTCTGTTTTGCTCTAATTTCTTTCTATATAAGAGGTTGAAATAATTATTGATAAGCTTATTGAATGATTATTGATGGTTTTGAATGGTTTTTATTGAGTTGAATGCTTTTTGATGACTTTCTGTTAATCCTCTCTTGAGCTTCTGTAGAGCCTTTGTCTTTGTTCTATTTCTATTCTGTATGCCTTTGTAGATGTTTTGTTGGATGAATGTGTAGCTTGTGGAAGTTTTCTAACCTAGGAAAGAGATGAATACAAGTTGAAATTAGCTCAAAGAAGTGAAAAAGTAGCTGCTGCTGAAGACTCAAGTAAAGACTGAAGTGATAGTGACACTGTTGAGCTATGAAAGGACACTATAGTGGCTCTGGTGACCCTTCATATTAGACATATTTCTTGGGAGGGGTATCCATGAACAAAAATGGATTATGGATTATCATTCTTCATTATTCCAATGTACTATTGACAGAGAGCATATATGATAGAGGTAGAGAGTGAGAGATAGCCAATTTTCTATGAGAAACATTGTATCTACATGAGAGAGACTATCAAGACTATAAAACTATTGAAGATGAATACTATGTGATGATTTTCATTCAAAATGGAGAATTCCTTTGTGTTCTCTTATTCTTTTGATGAAGAATATGAAAAATGTGTTGAAGTTTTTGTGATAAATCATTGGAAGAATTGCTATATTCCTCTTACGGCTCAAAAAATGCAAGAATCAATGGAGGAATATGAAAGAGGGATTAGATCCTCCCAATTGAAATGAGAGAGAGAGAGAAAAAATATTTTCACTTTAATTCAAATTTGGGAGGTTTGGGAGGCCATGTGGAGGTTGGGGGCCTATATATCTACTAGCTGGTGTGGTCGATAATGCATGTTAACATGCTTCACATCATGTGAATCATTGCAAAGCTCATGAGGCTATGCCTTGCTCACTTCACATTTTGCTAGGCAAAAGTTTTTTCTCAAAATAACTACTTTTCAAACATGTTTCCTTCATGGAACATAAATATTTGCAAGGGAACATTGTTAAGGTTCATAGGTTCATAGTATCTAAGTTGGACTGGGTTCCCTTAACTCCTCCAAGCATCCAAGTTGGAGTGGGTGACATTAGTTTTTTACACACAGAAAAAACCAATAACAAATCTCTCTTTCCACACACACACACACACACACACACACACACACACACACACACACACACACACACACACACACACACACACACACACACACACACACACACACACACACACACACACACACACACACACACACACACACACACACACACACACACACACACACACACACACACACACACACACACACACACACACACACACACACACACACACTAGGTTGTGCCTTAGTTCTCTCATTGAAGATGGCATAATGCATAGTTTTTTCCTTACACATAGCATACTCCATATCACACATCATCTGGATTTGTAAGCCTTGAGAGTAACTCTAAGAGCCTATGACTATGGTATAAAGGAAAAAGATTGTGGTTGGATGTGTGAGGAAGTCTCTATAATAAATGAGCACTTAACAAATATGTATCACTATTAGATTAGCCTCAATCTACCTCATGATTTGTGGCTTATGACTCTATGAAACATTCTAATTATCAATAGCAATTGCAAATAGAGGTGTAGAATATGAGAAATGATATAATCTATTAAGACATTGTATATGAGATAACCCTAACCCAAATTTGTGATTTATTAGATCTTAGAGTATCCTACTTTCATTGTGATGTGCAATAAAATGGAAATATGCCTATACACTTATATAAATTGAACTACTTCACACAGGGAAGAAAGTTACCCAAATTCAATCAGATGTTTGATGGTATTCATTTACTATTTATATTATTCTTATGCTTCATTAAGTTTAATATGTAAGTAGATGTTGAAATTTTATCTCATAAAATTTTTGACTTAGTTACCTGTTATCAGTAAGATAGTAAAACAACCACATGGATTACCTCATTTCCTAAAGTATAATCCATGCTAGACTATGCTACATAATGTACATGTCACATACATCATAATTCACCCATTTAATTTTAGGCATGGAAACGAGAGTGAGATAAAGCCAAGGGAAATTGAGGGAATAAACATGAAACATAATTAAGAAAGAGAGAAATAGAGAGAAAGAGGGAGGGAGAGAGGAGAATGAATAAGACAACACGAGGGGGTAGAGAAAAATGATGAGAGGGTTTGTTCTTGTTCTTTAATTCCTTCTTTATTTTGCTTTTTTTTACAATGATGTGTATTGAGGGAGAAAGAGAGGAAATGAGAGATGGAAAAGAAGAAAGAAAAAGGAAGAAAGAATGAGAGTGACAGGGAATAAATATGAAACATAATAAAGAAAGAGAGAAATAGAGAGAGAGAGAGGGAGGGAGAGAGGAGAATGAATGAGAAAACACGAGGGGGTAGAGAAAAACAAAGAGAGGGCTTGTTCTTGTTCTTTAATTTCTTCTTTTCTTGTTTGTTTTTTTATAATAATGTGCATTGAGGGAGAAAGAGAGGAAATGAGATAAGAAACGAGAGAGGGCGGAGAATGTCGTGCATTGAAGGAGAACAATAGGAAACGAGAGAGGGAGAAGATAAAAGGAAAAGGAAGAGAGAACGAGAGAAAGAGACAATAAACATGAAAGATAACAAAGAAATGGGGAAAGAGAGAGAGAGAGAGGGAGGGAGAAAGGAGAATGAGTGAGAAAACATAAAGGGGTACAGAGAAACTAAGAGGGGTAACAAAGAAAGAGAGAGTGAGAAAACATAAAGGGGTAGAGAGAAACAAAGAGGGGTAACAAAGAAAGAGAGAGAAAGAAAGAAAGATAGGAAATAAGAGAGGGAGAAGAAGAAAGGAAGAGGAAGAGAGAAATGGTTGTCGTATCTACTGTACTCTCGTATTCTGAAATTGTTGACCAATATACAAAAGGTGGGATGGTGGCTATAGTAGTAGTAGTAGACTAGTAGTGGTGGTAGTAGTAGTGGTGGTGGTGGTAGTAGTAGTAGTAGTAGTAGTAGTAGTGGTGGTGGTGGTGGTGGTGGTAGTGGTGGTGGTGGTGGTGGTGGTGGTGGTGGTGGTGGTGGTGGTGGTGGTGGTGGTGGTGGTGGTGGTGGTGGTGGTGGTGGTGGTGGTGGTAGTAGTAGTAGTAGTAGTATACTACTAGTAGTAGTAGTAGTAGTAGTAGTAGTAGTAGTAGTAGTAGTAGTAGTAGTAGTAGTAGTAGTAGTAGTAGTAGTAGTAGTAGTAGTAGTAGTAGTAGTAGTAGTAGTAGTAGTAGTAGTAGTAGTAGTAGTAGTAGTAGTAGTAGTAGTAGTAGTAGTAGTAGTAGTAGTAGTAGTAGTAGTAGTAGTAGTAGTAGTAGTAGTAGTAGTAGTAGTAGTAGTAGTAGTAGTAGTAGTAGTAGTAGTAGTAGTAGTAGTAGTAGTAGTAGTAGTAGTAGTAGTAGTAGTAGTAGTAGTAGTAGTAGTAGTAGTAGTAGATGGTGGCTATAGTAGTAGTAGTAGACTAGTAGTGGTGGTAGTAGTAGTGGTGGTGGTGGTGGTGGTGGTGGTGGTGGTGGTGGTGGTGGTGGTGGTGGTAGTAGTCGTAGTCGTAGTCGTAGTCGTAGTCGTAGTTGTAGTAGTAGTAGTAGTAGTAGTAGTAGTAGTAGTAGTAGTAGTAGTAGTAGAGAGGTTTTATTAAAGGTGCAACTTGGGTGTATTCGACGTTTCGAGAAGGCGTGAAAGATCAAATGGAAAATGATGAAGGTTGTGATGTTCAAGATTGAGAGCCGTATCTTAATCAGCATGTCCTGTGTCCTTGCTCTCAATGCAACTGGCGATTAGACGAAAATGTCAATTATCTATAGAACACGTATGACATTTCGGTGAGTTTCAATCAAAGGTAATTGATCAAGCGATCTCAGACTTTGAGGAAATGGTAAGAAAAGTGTATATCAATCATGCATTGTATTTGCAAACTAATTGAATATCATATATAAAAACATTGGATGTGGCCGTAAAATTTATTATAGGGTGGTAATATCTCATCCCAAGGAGGAGTGCACCTACTGCGGCCAGTTAGAAGAGTTTGTGGGCATCCAATGGATGGAGTGTGTGAGCCAATCCACCACTTGGAAGTCACTACCCAGTCTATACAGTCAATACCAGAGGAGACAGGTAGTCTTTCAGACTTTCCTATAAACTTGGAGCGTGAGATGGAGGAAATGATCGATGCATTGATGCCTGTGGATGTTGAGACATATGATCCACTTAGAGAGGAAGCATCCATACCATTATATGATGGGTGCTGAGTATCTCACCTAAAGATGTTGCTTGCACTCCTAAGTGTGCAAGTAAAATATGAGTGGAGTGATGCGAGTGTGACCAAGTCGCTCAGGTGTCTTCTACGTATGCTTCATTGATTTCTTTTCGGTACCATTATAAAAAGAATTTGTGATTTTTCAAGGTGTTTCATAATTTCTTTTCAGGTTGCTAAAGTATCATATATTACCACTTGCAAATACCATGCCCGAGTCTTGTGATGATACGCGACAAGTTTTATGAAAGCTTGGCATGGACTACAATAGCATACATGCGTGTGTCAATGATTGCATGCTATTTCAAGGGGAGGAGTATGAGAAAATGGAGACATGTCCAAAGTGTGGTGCTCATAGGTATCAATAAGACTTGTGAGGGCAAATCATCCCTCAAAAAGTTCTTAGACACTTTCCACTCATCCCTTGTATATATCACATATTTTGTACATCGGGCTTGGCGAGCTTGACAACGTGGCATGCGCAGAATAGATCCATAGATAGAGTCCTACGAATATCAGTGGATTCACGTGCATGGAGCCACATTGGCCCTACCTTTCCAAGCTTTGCAAGAGAGCCAAGGAATCTTTGGCTTGGTCTTGTTATGGATGGCATGAACCCATTCAGTCTGTGCTCAACTTCTTACAGTGTGTGGCCTGTAGTTATTGTTAACTACAATATCCCACCATGGCTTTCTATGAAGAAAGGAAACCTGATCCTTATCTTACTTGTTGTTGGCCGCTATAAAGTCAAAAATATGGATGTCTATCTCCGTCCATTAGTTTATGAGGTTAAGATCTTGTGGGAGGAGGGGGTCACCATGGAAGATATGAGTAAGCGCGATGGTTGAAGGTCCACAAATATACGAGCCATTCTCATGTGGACCATGCATGACTTTCTGGGATTTGGGGAGTGCTCAAGTAAGTAGGCTTCCATTCTTGTTGGTAATATCTATCATAGCTAATTCAAGTTTGTATTCACAGGATAGAGTTGTTGGGATAGGTCTGGTTACCTCAGGTTATCATACATGTCCATTGTGTGGGCCACAATTAGGCTCCCAAAGGTCACGAACCATGAAGAAGATGGTATATCAAGGATACAGTGCTTTCTTGCTGGAGGTCATGAACAGAGGAAAGATTTTCTTGGACAACCTTCAGTACGAATGAATGCCTTGAAAATGGTCCACACGAAGTCGCATCCAAATGGAATGTGACGGTTCTCAATTTTCTATGAGTTTTCATATTGGATCCCCTTACAGATCAACCACTTGTTGGATCCCATTCATGTTTTCAAGAATGTGGGTAGCTTACTATGGGACCACATCACAAAAAAGAGAGACACTGTAGGGGCACCAATGGATTTGAAGGAGGTAGGCAAGATGGAGGCACTTGGAGTCGAGTGTTGATGATCGCTTGCAACTACCTCGTGCTCTTTGGGTTTTGTCTAGTAAAGAAGAGCACTTTGTGAAGCAAATTTTCAAGTCTATCCACACTCCTATGGGTATGATGCATTCTCTCAGATCCACCTTCTCTAAAGATGACTAATTATCAGGGCTAAAATCCCATGATTGGCATAAGATATATTAGTTTTGTACTACAAATGAATTGTAAGTAGCCTACGTATTTTTCTATTTGAAGTGTAGTCGTTGTTTGTAATGCTTCTTCATTTGTGGCAATTTGTACTACCAATCTTGATCGCAGGATGCCTCACTCTAGAAATACGTGGGGCAATTTACAAGTTGTTAAATTTAGTGCAATGGATCTCATAGAAGGAGATCAATACATCCTCTATTGAATTTGTAAGGCGCAGGGAGCAGTGGAGACGGTTTGTCTCTTTGAGAAGTATCTGCCCATGAGCATGCTCACGATACAAACCCACCTCCTGGTGCATCTTCTAGATGAAGTGGAGATTGCGAGATCTGTCCATATGTGATGGATGTTCTTCTTAGAGCACTTCATGAAAACCTTGAAAGGCTTTGTGTGACAATGATCTCGGCCAAGAGGTAACATGACTGAAGGTTGGTTGGTATCCAAGGCATTAGTGCATATCTCACAGTAGCTACGAACAATTGATTCAGACAATAGCATGCTATGGTTACTGAAGGATGATGATAGGCTGACCAGAGATATGATGGTTGGAAATGGAGTAGAAAAAAGGATGGATGCTGCAATGGAGGAGAAAGTGAATTGTTTTTGTATGTTGCACTAAAAACCTTGAAAGGCTTTGTGTGCTAACGATCTCGGCCAAGAGGTAGCATGGATGAAGGTTGGTTAGTATCCGAGGCGTTAGTGTATATCTCATAGTGGCTACAAATGGTTGATTTAGACAGCAGTATGCTATGGTCGCTGAAGGATGATAATAGACTGACGAGAGATATGGTGGTTGGAAATGGGGTAAAAAAATGATGGATGCTGCAATGGAGGTAAAAGTGAATCATTTTTGTATGTTGTACTATGCCTCCATGGAGACGTGGCTCGCTAGGTACAAGCAAGTCGGGAAAGTTTGAGAAGAAGCGCGATCCGAATTTTGATGTAGTATGTACCATCAACTAATTCGATATCCTGAGGGCCTGGAGGAGATGTCGTGGTTTATGTCTATGCGATGGTTGCATGCAGCTTTGATCGTAGGCTCTTGCGAAGGGGTGGAGGTCTCTACTCAAGAGTGGAAATTCTTGAAGGGATATAGTCCAAAGGTGACTACATGTTTTACAAGCTATCATATCTAGATTTTATATATGACAACTAATTAACTATTTCAATGTATAATACAAAATATACAGTGGTGCATGGTTGCAAGGACAATATTTTTGTATGGAGCGTATCGACAAAATGCGCTCCACAACAGATTGTGGTGTCATGGCAAAGTTCGAGCAAGAGAGCCGACGGCAAGCCACGGATCCAAACACCGTTATAGAAGAGATGGAGTATTTTGGGAACTTGAAAAGTATTATCATAGTGGATTACCATAGCTTCTCCATGATCCTATTTGATGTGCAATGGTTCAAAGTGGTACTAGAAGGAGTTGGGGAAACTATTCGATGAGGTCCATCTGGAGTTCTTGAAATAGATTCCAAAAAAAGATGGACAGATTTGTGTGACATGTATGTATTGCTGGCCCATTGTGAACAAGTGTATGAACTCATGTTTTTTAAACTTTTATTATGACATAGTATATGTCACAAATGTTAAATCTCTTTTGTATTTGATTTTGAATAGGTAATTTTCTATCTAAACCCTTGACAACCTCGATGGTGGTATGTTGTACCTTCAGCTCCCCGAAGAGTGAGAGTATATGATGAAAGCAATGTTCCCAATGTAGATAAGGATAATATAAAGATAGAGGGGTCAATATTGCAAGGGGTGGAGGCCGCCCAAAGCTTGGAGCATGCAGATGAGGTAGAATCAAGTAACAATGATGGAACGACAAGAGGCCAAGAATTCTTTCAAAAAAAACTAGAGGCACTTGTTTGCATTGAGTATGAGTTACTTGACTAATTGATATTATAGGACTCTAAAAGCAATTGGCTTTTAAAACATGTAGCATACTCATAGATTACACAGAGAAAATTGATCAAGTGAGGAAATAAATTAATCAGTCACATCTTGGAATTGGAGCTCACAACTATAGGCTTTTACTACTCTTTCATGAGGAATTTGAAAGTTTCCTCATACCTAGATGCATCCAAATCCTAAAACATGTGGTTGAAAGAAGTGTGATAATATGTACTTGGATGGAAAAACCCCTGCCAAAACTCACAAAATCAATCACCAACAACTTCTAGTCTTTGGCAAGTTGCTTTATAGGTCTTGCTATGGTGAAGGTCCCCAAAAACTAGTTGTAACTCACGAAATCAATCACACAACAAAAACTTCTAGTCTTTTGGCAAGCCACTCTTTAGGTCTTGTTGGTGATGAAGGTCACCTAAAACTAGTTGTAACATTGTCATGTGCACACAAATGGAAGGGAGTAGGGTTTATTTTATTCTCACGGGAAGAGTAGCAATGGCTACAAATCCCTATGAATATATGATCCTCACTTTCAAATGGTTCTAATCATTATTTAGCCACACCTTGCATCTAGGAGAGAGCATGCTAACTAGATAGCAATTGGTTAACATATTGAGCTTGGAAGTTTAGATGCTAAGCTTGAGCTTGTTGGAGTTTCAAGGCTATAACATTAGCAAATGCCAACCCATTTGAAGCCATGGATAGTATTAATATTGAAGGAAATGTTGGGTATCCACCTCAAATGGGATGGAAGACTAGTAGATAAAGTAGGGAGGTTAGCAAAACCATTTTTTTGTAGTAGTCCTGGAGACATTATTGGTATTGAGTTGTACAACAAAGAAAGCTGTGAAGAGACCACCTTCTTGTACCTCTCTTGAAATCCTTTTGGAACTTGCTGAGAAACCACATCATGGAATTGAGGTTGTTGACTCATTGCTATGTTTAGATTAGATCTCTTGGTAGGTATTTCAACCATGGCTTGACTTTGTGGCCATAGCCTATCCATGCCTATCAACTTGCATTGGAGCTGTATTTGAAGAATAGGAACTAGTGGCCTTTAATCCCACCAAGTTGTTGATGTTCTATTGATTGTGTTAGAAGGATTTTGATCCCTTCTCAACAAAATTTTATCTAGCAATATGGGATTTTTGGGCCTTTCTTTCATTGTCCCTTGATGATCTTGAGGGCTTTTTCATTCTACTAATGATGACCAGCTCCTTTCAAAGAATAAAATATGTCTAGTGTGTCCATTAAGAAATGTATATACAACCCTCTCTCTCCCCTCCTCATACGCACCATCTAGAAGGTAGTCCTAACTTTGACATGATATGATTGTCATTTTTTGTTGATGCAGACTTTTGTGAGAATTTGAAAATAAATCTATTGCGATGACTTAATAGTGTCTTACTTTGATTGAGAAAGGAACAATGACACAAAATGAAATCATAAGGGAAAATTGTTCATGCAAGATAGACTATTTTCATCAAGCTCATGCAAACAAAGTAGAGGTCTTCTCCCTCAAGAGCTGAGGTTGGCTGTCATAGGAGTTAGAGGAGGGAGATGGTTATCTCAAGCTCGCAAAATTCTGGATGGTGTAGTGAAACAAGAGTGACAGAGGATAACCAAGAAATTCATGAGGAGCTAGCTAATGTAAACAAGTTGCATGTTTTGGAAAGACAAGTGCTACTCTCCCCACCTTGATTATTGCACCATCTACAAGGTGTTTGATGGTTGGGCCATCTGGAAGTGGTGCCATGAGGGCTAGCATAGGTTGTTCCTTGTCTTGGTCTGCTTCCTCCTCATCACTTCCAACATCCTCCCCACCTTCCAAAAGAAGGAGTTCACTTCATCACATCCAAAGTTGCATCAAAGCATGATGCAAGAAGGGATGCACACCATAGCAGGTCCATTGTTGTGAGAGAGAGAGAGAGAGAGAGAGAGAGAGAGAGAGAGAGAGAGAGAGAGAGAGAGAGAGAGAGAGAGAGAGAGAGAGAGAGAGAGAGTTATTATGAGCTTGATATATATAACACAAACAAGTAAATATTACAACCTTATTCGACTCTTCTATATATCAATAGAGTAAAGCTAAACCATGCACAAATGGATATAATTTACCTTGTAGTTCATCAAATTATATCTTCATTGAGGTTTGTCCATAACCTTCTATTATAGAATTCGAGATACATGCTTGACTTTCTTATATACTTAAAATATATATGGCAAATATTATGTTGGCACAGAGGGAGAATAGATGAGAGAAAAGAAAGTTGTAGAGAGAGAGGTAGAGATATTGGCAACACACTAGGAACTGGAAGATGGGCTAGTCCCCCCCTTGTGGAGTTATATTATTGACAAGGAGCAAGCTCCTCCGTTACACATAAGCCAGTTCTTACTTGTAGATCTTGGAAACAAGATCACGGTTCCTTCCACAGTATACAATCGGCTGACACTTGCACAACTTGGAAGTTGGCACCTTTTGTTCTTGAGTCTCCTTCTCTCCTACAGAATATGTGTAGGGCTCTCCTCTTGGTGCTTCATTTCAGCAGAGCTTCCGAAGCACTTACACCTTCTCTTCTCCTCTTGGAACTTGATTTCACTAGAGCTTCTGCAACATTTTCACCGTTTCTTCTCCTCTTGGAACTTGATTTCAGCAAAGCTTCCACAGCACTTGATTTTAGCAGAGCTTCTGCAGCACTTGATTTCAGCAGGGCTTCTACAGCACTTGCACCTTCTCTTTTCCTCTTGGAACTTGATTTCAGTAGAGCTTCTGCAGCACTTGATTTCAAGAGGGCTTCCCCAGCACTTGCACCTTCTCTTCTCCTCTTGGATACATACAAAGTGATGCTTCCTTCACCTCTCCCTTACACCCAAGGAGAGCCTCCTCTTTTATAGGCTTTCAAGAGCTTCTCTTCTTGGAGAAAGAGTTGAGTTGATCTTCATGCAAGATGTGAGTGTTCGACTGTGTAGCACTAATTTTGAGATATCTCTTTGTGCATTGTTTGGGTGAAAAAACATCCAACACGAAAGTTGTAGATCTCACTGTTTTCGATAACCCATGCAGCCCATTTTTAGAGATCGTTTTGCTATTGCGAGATATTTTTAAAATAGATTTTTCAAAAAATAACTTTTTGAACTGTACTCTTAACTTGTGGTCCATGCAACCACCTTGAGTCATAGATAAGGAGGGTTCATTAGATTCCCTTGGGTCTCAACCTTAAGATTGAATTCCACACAAAAGCTTGTGTCATTTTAGACCTTATAAAGAGAAAATCACTTCTCTCCTCACTTCTAGAGGATCACATCTCTCGTCTTTCTTAGTGAGAGAATTCCCTCTCTCGTCTTTCTTAATGAAAGAAAAGATCTTAAACCTTGACTTGTAGGGGAGAGGATGACCCCAAATGAATGCAATGCTCATTACACACAAGTAAACATTCCCAGGTGTCCCTGGATGCACATATAAATACATATACACAATACGAATGTACTTCCTCCTCTTAGAACTCAATCAATCTTCATTTATCTGTAACTCCTTGGTTCTTTTGTACACTCTTACACTTGGTAGACACTTCTTTTCTCCTTCATAACTTGTACTGCCTATACTAGATATCCTTGTCACAGTGCTCTGATCACCCCATTAAGTGATGCACTAGGAATACTGATCTCTAAATGGTCTCATGGCCATGCTAGATCATCATCAACACTTAAAGAAAAGTGAGTCATTAATTTATTGACATGAATTTATTAAATAGAGAATGAGTAATAAGCAATCGATTTAGTGACATCCCTCTGGCGTCTAAACAGTTGACCTCAATTGTAGAGGGATACATAGTCCTTAAGAAGATATGGAAAGTCTTGTGGTTCTCTCTCAGTCATAAACTGAGCATCCAATGGGGGACAATTCTTAAACTTAACCAGATACTTCTGTGATACCTTACCTGACCTTAGAGTATTGTCCTGATGGTGTAAAATTCTTTTAGGCACAAGGAACTCTTTTGTTTCTTCTATGTCAGGTAAATCTTTCTTGATTGGTTCCATTGGAGGTTCTCCAATATAGGGACGTAGAAAACTTATATGGAAAGCATTATGAATGTTCCAATGACTTGGTAGATCCAAACAAAAAGTCACATCATTCATCTTATTTGTGATCTTGAAAGGGCCATAATAGTGAGTAGAAAGCTTAACCACTTTACCCTTTTGACATTTCTGCTTCTTCAAGCGAGCCTTCTCAAACTTAAGAAGAACATACTATCCCAACTTGAGATCTAACTTACGACGATGTTTATCTGCTTTGCGTTTATGCTTCTCTTGTTTCCTTTGGATAATAGCTTTTACTTGAGTGAAAGTTGTAACAATGTCTCTAACAAACTCATATGCTACAAAGATCTTATCCTTCGTAAGAAGAATGGGTGGTAAATGAGGCTTACCATAGATGATCTCAAAGGGTGCCTTACCAGTAAATGAGGCTTACCATAGATGATCTCAAAGGGTGCCTTACCAGTTCTAGAGTGCACCGTATTATTGTATGCAAACTCTACTAAAATCAAATACTTTTCCCATTCTCTTTGATTATCAAAGACAGGGGATTTCAAAAGGTCCAAAATAGTAGAATTAGCACTTTCACTCAGCCCATCCGTTTGAGGATGATAAGAGGATGAAAACTTTTACTTTATCCCGAGGTTCTCAAAGAGAGCTTGCCAAAAGAGGCTGGTCATGCGGGGATATCGATCACTTATAATGGACTTAGGCATGCCATGATGCTTGAAAATATGAGCAATGAATAGCTTAGCCATATGATCATCTTTGATTGTCTTTCGCACAGGTATAAAGTGAGCTTGCTTATTGAATCTATCAATGATAGTACAAATTGCATCATTACCTGCTTGTGTGCGAGGAAGCTCCATGATAAAGTCCATGGCTATACTTTCCCAAGGCTCATTGGGAATAGGTAATGGCTTTAGTAGACCAGGTGGTTTATGCCAGTCATACTTTACTTTTTGGCATATCTTTCACTCGCGGACATATCTTTCAATGTCAACTCTAAGAGTGGGCCAAAAGAAATATCTTTCCAATGCTTGAGTAGTGGGTAGAATACCCCTATGTCTAGTATATGGAGATGCATGTGCCTCATCCATTACCTTGTGTTGCAATGGTAATGCTACACAAATTTCTTGATGATGATATAAATAACCATCTCAAATCGAGTAAGGTGTAATCAACTGACCTAAGTTAAGCTGATCCCATATGGTTGAGAAGTCGAAATCAGTTGCATACATTTTGGGTAAATCCATGAAATCATTATGGTAAATAGTTGTGATTGCATTCACTCGAGATTGCCATGATAGAGCATCTGCTACCACATTCTTAGTTCCAGATGTGTGAAGGATTTGAAAATGAAACATAGATAAGAAATTTGCCCAACGTATCTGTTTCTTTGAGAGCTTCTTGTGAGTGAGGAAGTATCTTAGACTTTGGTGATTTGTTTTAATAACAAAATCTACACAAAGTAAATAGCGTTTCCATACTTGAAGAGCATCTACCATCACCATAAGCTCTTTCTCATATACCGGAGCATGTAGCTCATGGTCCTTGAGGCTTCGACTCTCAAACGCTACTACATGATGCTCTTGGTTAAGCACAGCTCCAATGCAATCCCTAGAAGCATCGTAGTGAACTTCAAAAGATTTTTGAAGATCCGGAACTATGAGAACTGGTTCTTGAGTCACAAAAAACTTAATTCTTTCAAAGGCTTGTAGTTGCCTTGATCCCTAGAAAAAATGCATTCGCTTCTTAGTAAGGCCATGTAGAGGAGATGCAACATAAACAAAACCTCATATGAACCTCCTATAGTATGAACATAGGCCCAAGAAACTTCTAACTTCATGTACAGAAGTAGATGTAGGCCATTCAACAATGGCTAGAATCTTCTCAGGATCCATTCTCACCAAATTGTGAGAAACAATATGGCCTAAGTAATGAATTTTTGAAAGGAAAAATTCACTCTTCTTAGCATTGACCTATAGTCTGCTTGCAAAGCTCTTGAAAAACAATAGATATATGTTTTCTATTCTCTTCTTCAGACCATGAAAATATTAGAATGTCATCAAAGAAGACACCTGTGAACTTCGAGTGAGGTCTAAAAATTCTCTCCATCATTCGATTGAATGTGGCTGGTGCATTAGTCAAACCAAATGGCATGATTAAGAACTCATATAGTCCAAATGTTGTACGAAAAGTTGTCTTATGAACATCTTCAGGTGCTATCCGTATCTAGTGATAGCTGCTCTTGAGATCAATGCGATTAAAGATACTAGCCCCTTGCAACTTTTCCAAGATATCATCTATCCTTGGGATAGGAAAACGATTCTTGATTGTGATCTTGTTTAAAGATTTGTAGTCTATGCACATACGGAAAGAATCGTCTTTCTTTTGAACAAGTAAGACTGGAGAGTAGTATGGAGAAGAGCTAGGTTGAACTAACCCTTTTTCCAAAAAATTGTTTACTTGTGTTAGGATCTCCTCGTGTTGCTGACTTGCACTTACTCGGTAAGGCGGTTGGCTAGGTGGTGAATTGCGTGGGATAAGATCAATTGTGTGATCTTCTAGGCACTTAGGAGGTAACTCTCCTAGGAGTGAATTGCTAAAACAATCTTCATATTGTTTAACAAAATTACATCTAGCTTGATCAAAGTCTGAGACTTAGAAGCATTAGTTGGTATTGTGTGTTCATTAGAGGCACCAAAAGCCCTTGAACCATTAGTTTCTTTTGACTTCCTCACAAAAATCATGTATGTAGAAATAACTTTCTTCATTTCTTTAGAAATGCTAACATGACTAACCATTGGCACTGGCCAATCTCTAGCATCAGCAATGCATACTATGTTCCGACCCTCGAATTGAAATGCAAGGGTCTTCTTAACAAAATCGGGAAGAGGTCTAATCTTGTAATGCCAAGGCATGCCTAAGATAACATCATAGCTACCTGTGGGTGCAAGTAGAAAAGATTCTTGGTCGTGGTAATCCCCAATTCTAAGATTCAACTTTCCTTGAATAGGAGTAGAATTGGTTGTAAGTCCTTCCAATGCCGAATATGATCCAATTGGTGTTCCTTATCGATCTGGTGGAATTTGTAGCCTTTCAATAGTATCTATTGACACAAAATTATTTGTGGACCCTGGAGACCCTAGATCAAAGAGTATCAAAACTCATTGATTGTTGAGTGTCCCCTAACCCTTTAAGAGTTTTCTTTTCTTCTCATTTTAATGTGTTATCTTGCACATTTAGAATAGAATTTTAGGCTGGCAGAGGAGGATCTTTAACGACATTTGCTTCCTTCCTTTTGTGAGGATGATCAGGCTTCATATGCCCTAACTCACCACAAAGAAAGTACCTTCCTTCCTCTTTGTACTTTTGTATCTCAGAGGGTGAGAGATACTTGCGCTTCTTCTTGTTACCCTCTGGCTTTGAATATTGGTCATGGGTAAAGGTAGGTATTCTTCGATTAGTCCTGTCTCTTGGTTGATCATAGAGATGCTCTTGTCTAGCTTTATAAGAACTCATCTCCAACTTTCGAGATGTACCAGGTGTATGCACACTTTCAGCTATGATATCAGACTCCATCATGCAAGATAAGGTTTCATGTGGATACACCTTCATGGTTCTGTGTAAATGAGGGAGTAGGCCAGCTTCAAACTTCCTTTTCTTCTCTTCATCGCTGATCTCCATAAAAGGAGTAACCTTGAGAAGAGTAGAACAAAACTTGTCCACATAACTAGTGACCTTTTCATGCTCTTTCTGATCTAGCCAGTCCCACCCCTTCTTGACATCATTCTCAAAATATAGAGGCAAGAATTGAGCATAAAACTTATTCTTAAACTTTTCCCAAGTCGTAGGTCTTCTCTCCTCCAAAATGAGAGTCAACCACCAATTGCTAGCAGTGTCTTTTAAGTGCATGCCTACATGCCTGAGTTTGGATTTTTATGAGAAATTACCATCAAAGAAAGCAACTTCAAATTGCCTGACAAAGGCTAATGCCTTAGCAAGATCTCTCTTATTGGGGAGTAAGAGTCAAAGTTTATGTCCTTATCCCTAGACTTGAAAGTCTTCGTCTTCTACAGAGATCCAATTACCATAGGGGTTGTTCTAGATGCAGGACATGGGGTTGAGGGAATGAAATGGGACTCTATAAAATTTGGAAAAGTTGTATCCACTCTACTACAAATTACATGTGGACCTAAACAATTCATGTTGTTATCATTTCTTGATCAAATGCAAATGGTAGCTTTGAAAAATGCTCTTGAAAGAATTTCTTGCAAGTATCACATGGTAGTTGGTAGTGTTAACTTTCTACCAATGAATAGAACCTTTACTTTTAGATCTATAGATTCTTTTGTGGTTTTGACATTAGTGACCATGGAGAAAAGCTTCATTAGATTTGACTGATATATAGAAAATGTCAACAATCCTTCCATTTTGGACTTTGAAGGCTTGGAGAAGGAGTGCAATGATGATGACCTTGAAGAAGACCAGAGGATTGCAAAGGCTATTTTGAGAAAGAAAACAAAAGTTATGGAAATTACAATCAAAGCATTCAATGATGCTCATGAGGTTGTATTTGATGTATATGTAAGTGGACTTACATCTTAGGTGGCATGGTGTCGCAACGCGTATGGCTGAAGGTCATCACAGGGGTTTTGCAAGAGAAGAATATATGGGGTTCAAGAGCTTTTACTCCGGAGATGGTAAAGATAAGAGAAGGGTTGAAGGTTTCAAGCCAAGTTCTTGAAGATAAGAGACAACAGGGTGTAGATTCAGGGAGAGGAGTAGACGGAAGAGAAGGGGTTTGAAGAAATTGAAGACATAGAAGAATACTCCCAAAAGGAAATAGGAAATGAAGAAGAATACTAATAAAGATGAAGCCTGCCAGTTTCTTTGAGCATTATGAGAAAATATAACTCTAATAGACAAAAACATGTACAAAATAATACCTTTCTCTATGCTGCTCTCAGATCGCCAATCTGATGTCTCCATTAGCTTCGAAAGGGGGGTTAAATACCAGGACAATTGGCCAAAATTCAAGCAGATCACTCCTTCATCTCTCTCTTTGGAGTGCTATTCATTGCCTGAAAACAGGGATCGCACGTCGTGCGATTTGGTCAATCTGTCTTTTTACATAAAATCCTCTCAAATTGGCTGAAAGCTACATGATTTCTTTTACATGTCATCCTAATCTAGAAGTTGTCTATAGTTTTATGGATTTTTACAAGAGATAATATCTAGAATATCAAAAATTGGCTAAAACTTGTCCAAGAAAATCTAATACTTTGAACCATGGACACTACCACTAATGCCTAAAGTGGCATTGGCTCTCTAAATCTAAAAGGAAGCCACACTCTAAATTTTTTTACACGGTGCGTGTGTAGCGGCACGACATCCACCCCCTCCTAACCTTCTTTTGACACTGCAAATCCGTAAGACTTCTTTTGCCTCCACACACTCTAAATTTGCAGTGTCAAAAGAAGTATCTTCTGCCATGTCAATGTCTTCATCTTTTGCCTCTTCTTCTTTCTCTTTGTCTTCATGCTCTTCAATTATATTCAAGTTTTCTAGCTCATATGTTGAACTTTCTCTTCATTTAAAGAGCTTGATTCTTTTTCCAGCTATGGGTATCTACATGCTTGTTCCATCCAATTCAGCCAATGAATATGTGGCATTGCCATGAACAACCTTTACCATGTTCCTAGAAGCACTGTATTGATTATCTAGGCTGCTTAGACAAGCACCCAGTCATTTTCTTGAATTGCTCTTGGCCAAAGTCGATGTCGCTTATCAAATCTTCTTTTGTTCTTTAGTCTTGCTGTCTTTAGCTTCTCAATAGTTGCTTGAACATCTTTAGGCCTTCTTTCTATCTGCCATATGCGCAAAGTCAACAACTCTTCTCTACTGATGCCTTCCTCCCAGGGTAGAAGACTCCATGTGAGAATAGATTCTTCAATTGGCATAATTTTTTGTTGTCCATGCATAAGTTCAGCTGGCATATAGCCAGTCACTGTACTCTGAGTAGCCCGATCAACCCATAATGCAAAAGGTAGCATTTTAGGCAATTCTTTGATCTATTCTGTACAAGACTTTGCTAGAGCTTTGAGAATAGGCTGGTACCCTCTCTCACTTTTCCCATTGCCTTCAGGGTTGTAGGTTGATGTTAAAGCTAACTTAATACCCAATTGAGCAAAGAAGTTGCATGTCTCATCAGCATCCAACTCTCCTCTATTTGCAGTTACTTTACCCACATAACCATATCTACACAATACTTCTTCAAGCAAAAAACCACAAACAACTTGAGTGGATTTGGTTGTTAAGGCTTTGCCTTCAACTTGATTGGTTAGATCCTCTCTTGCAAGTACTAAATATTGCATATTCCATATTCCTGTAGGCATGGATACAAGATCAATAACCCATCCATAATGTATGGATAAGGGATAAGTCTGTTGTAACCCATCTCGATGCTTGACCATAGAATACATGTGACACACATAACATGTTTTAACAAAATGTGCTATGTCTCGATACATATTTTGCCACCAATATTTTTCTTTGACTTTAATAAAGGTTCCCCATATGCCTCTATGTCTTGCCCCACAAGCTTTCATGAAATTCCTTCATTATCTGTTGTTGCAACCTTTTGTGACCTACAACTTGGATAGGTGCTCCTTTCTTCTTCTTTGCATGCTTCCATAGATGTACTTCTTTAAGAAAAAAACCATAAGCTTTCCTCTTAATATGCTTGAACTCCTCATCAGCCCAAGTCTCCTTCTTCTTCATTGTGCTCAAATATTGGCTGATCTTCATCCAATCTTCTTCATAATCTTCTTCAAGGAAATGAACTAGAACTTAAGCAATACAATGAGCATGTTGGCTTCTAGTTGACCACCCTGTTTTTTTTAGCTTTGGACCAGTATATACAATAACTGAAAATGCATTTTCAACAGTCATAGAATGAAAGTCTTCAAGTATGAACTTTCCAGTTTCATCTTCTTTCATAAGCTCTTCTTCATTGTCATATCTTGCACGTGATAGCATATCAGCAATTGGATTTTCCTTTCTTGCAATATGCTTTAATTCGAGGTTGAGAGATTTAATATATGCAATCCATCTTAGCATAGCAATGTTGGGTATAGAGCAGTTGGCAATCATGCCCAAGAGTGAAAGACAATCAGTTTCTACCACTACGGAAGCACCTATAAAGTATTCACGATCACACTTTAATGCTATTACAACTCCCCACATTTCCCTTTTTACTTGTGCATACCTTCTTTGACGTTCACTGAGAACTTTTGCTCCAAAACGAATTGCATACCTGTTACCTTCAAGATCCTCCTGGCTAACAGCCCATCCTATCGCAATGGGACTTGTATCCACAATAAGGATGATGGGTTGACCTTTTGAATAATTAGTCCTTTTGAGAGTGGGGACTGAAATTAATAGTTTTTTTAATTTATGCATAGTGAGAGTATGCTCATTACCCCAAGAGAATCTTTGGCATTTTCTTAATAATTGATAAAGATTTTTGGCTACATGAGCAAAATGTGGTATCCATATGAGATAGAATACGCATGCGCCAAGAAATCTTCTTACTTCTGAAACATTTGTGCATTTTTTTTGCATTCTGCTGATGGCATCTATCTTGATTGGTGACGGTTTGCGTCCATAGGGGCCACATAGATGACCGACCACCACTAGGACTTCTTCTACTTCAAAAATCGACTTAGCTCCAAAAAGGGTAAGATGTACCTGTCACAATCATGAATATGGTTAACTACAAATGTCCTGCAGCCATCTTCATCAGCTCCTCATTCTTTTCATTGAATTCATATCCCTTAATAGGTACATCATCAAGAAATGGAAGAGTAAGTTGTGGAATAAAGTCCCTTAAGACTTTGTGCATGGCATTCATCATATGGGTTACGGAGTTTGTTGCACCTTGTGGTAGAGTGCACATGCGGACCAATCCAAGAGGTGTCTTCATTGTGATAATGTCTCAGCTTTCTATGATCATATCCTAAATATAGGTCACCTATAGAATAAATTGCTTTACATGCAAAAGCTTTAGCAAACTCATTAACAATTGGACCCGAACCAACATTTCAGATTGTGACACGATTAACACGCTATAGATCTTGAATGAATCGTAAATATCCATTTTTCTTAGGCACAGTAAACCATCGGTTTGAGTAAGGTGTTGAAGAAGGTTTCAAAATCTTCATTCTGATCTTTTCATTTAGAAGTTCCAGTAATTCGGGCAAACGCGCCCTTGAGATAGGAATAGGCTTGAGCTTCCAAGGTACACGTGGAACTGCAAAAATGACCATAGAAGCCACAATATTTAGACCCACATAGCCTATTTCACTTGGCCAAAATGCAAAAGCTTTTCCATGTTTCATTAGCATTTGCATAAAAGAGTGTTTTTCAATCGGTGAAAGGAAAGAATTATCACCTATTTTGAGCTCTTTTATACTTTCAGATGTGAACTTGTGACCAATGTTGGAAGGATTGCAACGACTTGGCTGATTTGCTACCCTATCAGCCAGTCCTTCACTTTTAGGAGGTAGTGGGACTACCATAGGCTTGATTTTCTTATCCACTGTCTTGTATTTTATCTCCACTTATGCTTCAGCCTTGTTGAGTAAACCAATGTCTTTCTGCTCAACAAATTCTTGAATTGTTTGATAAAAATCCAATGTACATACTTCTATGGACTGATTTTTAGCTAGATTTTCTATATGAGCAGCTGCATCTATTTCAACCAATGTGTCAATAGTAATCAGTCCAAAAAAATGCCTGAAATATCTTCATTTTCAACCATCATGTCATAAGTTTTAGCTCCATTTTTACATGACATAAGTATTTTCTTTCAGCTTTAGTCATGGCTGGAAGCTTCCTTCTCTTATAGTTCCTCTTTGTTCATTTGCGGATTGCACGAGACTTAGAACCAAGAGAGTAGAAACTAGAAGATGAGGAGGAGGAGGAGAAACTTGAGTAATCAGGGGAGTAGCTAGTTGTTGAGGGAGATGACTCCCTTCTTATCCGCCTCACTCAAGGTGAGGTTTTTTTACTCTTCTTGACCCGAGAATCCTTCTTCCTTCTAGGAAGCTTCTTACCAATTGGATGCTTTGCATATTCACCATCAATTGGTGCAATGGTGTTTCCTCCAGTATCACCATCTTTTGGAAGATTCGGTCCTTCATAAGTAGCTTCTTCCCTTGCCCTTAAGCTGTCAATCAATTGATGTACTTCGGGAATCTCCAACAAGCCATGATACTCTGTCTATTGAGCCTGTCATTGCTCACTTGTAGATGCTTCATCAGTTGCCATCTTTACCTTCTTCTTGCAAGGATCACCTTTACTTTGAGAAAATCAAAGAGACTTTCTTTTATACCATTGTTATAGAATCCGAGATACACGCTCGACTTTGTTATATACTTAAAATATATATGGCAAATATTATGTTGGCATAGAGGGAGAATAGATGAGATAAAAGAAAGACATAGAGAGAGAGGTAGAGAAATTGGCAAGACACTAGGGATTGGAAGATGGGCTAGTCCCCCCCCTTGTGGAGTTATATTATTGACAAGGAGCAAGCTCCTCTCTTACACATAAGCCGGTTCTTACTTGTAGTTCTTGGAAACAAGATCACGGTTCCTTGCATGGTATACAACTGGCTAACACTTGCACAACTTGGAAGTTGGCACCTTTTGATCCTTCTTGAGTTTCCTTCTCTTGGCGCTTGATTTCAGCAGAGCTTCTGCAGCACTTGCACCTTCTCTTCTTCTCTTGGAACTTTTGATTTCAGCAGAGCTTCTGTAGCACTTGCAGCTTTTCTTATCCTCTTGGAACTTGATTTTAGCAGAGCTTCCGCAGTACTTGATTTCAGCAGAGCTTTTGTAGCACTTGATTTCAGCAGGGCTTCCATAGCACTTACACCTTCTCTTCTCCTCTTGGAACTTGATTTCAGTAGAGCTTGCACAATACTTGATTTCAGCAGGGCTTCTGCAGCACTTGCACCTTCTCTTCTCCTCTTGGATACATGCAAAGTGATGCTTCCTTCACCTCTCCCTTACACCCAAGGAGAGCCTCCTCTTTTATAGGCTTTCAAGAGCTTCTCTTCTTGGAGAGAGAGTTAAGTTGATCTTCATGAAAGATGTGGTTGTTCCACTCTGCAACACTAATTTCGAGATATCTCTTTGTGCTTTGTTTGGATGAAAAAACATCCAACATGAAAGTTGTAGATCTCATTGTTTCTAATAACCTAAACGGCCCATTTTTAGAGATTTTTTCGCTATTGGGAGATATTTTTAAAATGGATTTTCCAAAAAACAACTTTTTAAACTGTACTCTTAACTTGTGGTCCATGCAACCACCTTGAGTCATAGATAAGGAGGGTTCATTAGATTGCCTTGGGCCTCAACCTTAAGATTGAATTCCACATAAAAGCTTGTGTCATTTTAGACCTTAGAAAGAGAAAATCACTTCTCTCCTCACTTCTAGAGGATCACATCTCTTGTATTTTTTAGTGAGAGAATTCCCTCTCTTGTCTTTGTTAATGAAAGAAAAGACATTAAACCTTGACTTGTAGGGGAGAGGATGACCCTAAATGAATGCAATGCTCATTACACACAAGTAAACATTCCCAGGCGTCCCTGGATGCACACATAAATACATATACACAATGCTAATGCACTTCCTCCTCTTAGAACTCAATCCATCTTCATTTATCTGTAACTCCTTGGTTCTTATGTACACTCTTACACTTGGTAGACACTTCTTTTTCCCTTCATAACTTGTACTGCCTGTATCAAATATCCCTGTCACCGTGCGTGATCACTCCATTAGGTGATGCACTAGGAATACTGGTCTCTAAATGGTCTCATGGCCATGCTAGATCATCATCAACACTTCAAGAAAATTGAGTCATTAATTTATTGACACGAGTTTATTAAATAGAGAATGCGTAATAAGCAATCAATTTAGTAACACCTTCTATCACAAAACTCACTACAAGATGCAGGCCTTATACCAATGTTTAAAATTACCCTCGTTGTCGGTAAACAGGTCGGTATTAGCGATGCCATATAACCGTCGCAATCAATGGCGCTATTTGCGTTGGGATGCAAATAAAACTGTTTGTGATGCAAGCTCTAACGTTAATAGCAACGTGTGCAGTAAATTTTGACACTAATAGCAACGGTTACAGAGAAAAAAAATATTGTGGCAGAGCAACTTGTGTTGTATTTAGGCCATACAAAAGGGTTACAGTAAGGTGCACAATGGTTGTCAAATGAAGGCAAAGTGTACTTGAATCCACAATTAGACAGATACATAAAATAAATACAAGATTGCTTAGTGAAAGCAATCATGGCAAGATACAAATGATGATAATAACATAGTGCATAGAAAATGCCTACATAAACCATAGGACCCAAAAAAGAAGAGGATGTGCACTCCATGGATCCAAGCGTGAGCTATAGATCCTTGCCATCCGAAAGCTCATCTCATTCCAAATGAGTATTGAACGGTGTCATGGGAATGTATGCCCAATGATGAAAAATAACATTTTCTATTGTTTCTTAATCATCCTAGAACTTTCTAGAGAATGCACAAAATAAGTTGTTCTTCCTACTTCAATTACTCTTGTCCTTCATTTCTATTTCGATTCCAACATTATGTGCCATCCTTTGGTTTTTTTTTCCATAAGTAAAAAATTTTCCACCCATTCAACTTTGCTTCTTTGACCACAAGTTGTAACAAGCCATGTAAATCACCAAGCCTAATACATGATGGAAAATTGGGTTGTGGGATCTTAGCCCTTCGAATCTACCTTGTAAGATTCTTTGTCACTAAACTTGGATGGAAAGACCACTCTCTTAAGCTTCCTCTAAGTCTCCAAAGTTAATTTGATTAACATAGTACAAACAAGACATTGTGTAAATAACTTACCATGACTTATGCCACTTGGAACCTTTTGTACATTAAGCTTGTGGAAAGGAGGAGCCGTTTGTTTTTTTCACCACATTTTGCGGGCATATTTAGGTTGAGACCAGGGTGCCATGGATGAAGGAGGAAGCGAGGTGTCCAAGCCACCACACAAAGGGGAAGCTCAAGCCATTCAACCACAAGCAACTTCACAAATCTCTACTTGAACAGTAAGTATCTCCCTTCCCATGCATTGAGGAAAATGGAAGGACACTTATGGTGGCTTAGTAAAACAGAGTTAATATGTATAAGAAGGAGGGAAGCAATCCAATCAAGGAGGGGATTCATGCGCTTGGAAGGAGAAAGGAGGAAGCTTTGATCTGTGCTTGTGACTACATCTTTAGAGTGGCAATTCACTCCTTTGAAGGGAGCCCTTGTTCCACTTCTTGATATTTCTTATCAAGATTTGTGGGATGAATTGAAAGGCCCAAGAATGCTATTTAATGGACCAAATTTCTATTTTACAAAGAATCTCTTGCATGGTTGAAGAGATACATGCACTTGTGAAGAAGTAAGAGAAGGACATTGTCTTATGCATCTACCTCTTGAACTAAACTCTCTTCTTTATCAAGAAGAGTTCTTGATATTTCTTATCAAGACTTGTGGGATGAACTGAAAGGCCCAAGAATGCTATTTAATGGACTAAATTTCTATTTTACAAAGAATCTCTTGCATGGTTGAAGAGATACATGCACTTGTGAAGAAGTAAGAGAAGGACATTGTCTTATGGCATCTACCTCTTGAACTAAACTCTCTTCTCTATCAAGAAGAGTTCTTGGAAAACATAAAGCTTTGATTTGGATTGTTATATGCAGCCATTACTTTCTTTGTGGGCTGAATCTTTGTTTTGCAAAGCACCTCTTGTACGGTTCATGAGATACATGTATTTGTGTAGATGGAAAGAATGACAATTCCTTATGTACCTACTGCTTGATGTGGACTCTCTTATCTACCAAGAAGAGATCTTTGGGAGACATTAAAATCTGATTTTGGACTGTCATATTCAGCCCATCACATTCTTTGGGTGGATTTTGGACTGTCATTTTCAGCCCATCACATTCTTTGGGCGGATTGTGGACTGCTTCATTCAAGGGAGGGTTTAAAGAAGTATTTCAATGATTGTTTGCCATACTTTGGAATTAAACTTGGCTGTCCATAATAGTCAATCCATAAGGTGAAGCTTTTATGTAGCTGCTTAATTCAAGTTACATTGATTTAAGTCATGAAACTCATGATCTTTTCATGAAAACCCAACAAAAGTGTTGCTAGTCCTATAACCTTGAATCATTCAAAGGCTGATATAGGCAATCTTCTTCTTGATATTCTATCTTCAGTGTACTAAATAGTTCAAAAGAGAATGTATCTTGTAGTTCTTCTTCATGCCTAGGTTGAAATAGGCAGCTATCTTCAAAGGCAAGGAAGGGCAAGACTCATCTTGTATCAATTGAAGTTGAACTCCTGTTTGTAATTCATCCATCTTTATGAGCATAAGTTTAAGCTCTTAACGCATTTATTCAATGGTCTTATGTATAAATCTGTCTTTCCGAGATAAGCCAAATTATATGGAGAACTAAAGGATGTGAATGATCCTCTTGAACCCTCAAACACTCACTTGTAACTACCTATCCCTTGAAGTCACATTCCCATCTATATTGTCTATTTTTCTTGATAAACGCCTATGGCGACCTTCAACCCTATGTGCTACGACATTGGTGAACCCGACGTGAAGGTCAGTGTAAGAAAACTCCAAGATGGGGGATTCTTCAGGAGATACTCTACAACAGTTGGTGCGCATACTGTAGTAGACTCAACAACAACAAATCCAAATGTTACAACAACAATGACAAAGGCAAGATGAAGAGAAGATTGATTCCACAGCTATTAAGGCCCTAGAAGAAGTTGGATGAGAATTAAAACAATTTAATGGTCAAAATGTATGTGTTTTCATTCACTTGTATGTTGAGAAAATGCTATTCTTTGATGTACCGCAACATGCATGGAGTCACTATTTATTCAAACTAGCCAAGCACGGTCTTCAAGAGAGAATCCATGGTCTTTTTTAGCAAGATGTGGATTGGGCTGCATTCAAGAAAGCCCTATGTGAAGAATTCTTCTTATAAGACTCTGCCCTAACGACGAAGAAAAAGTTCATTGAATGGGTTGAGAAACCCAACAAAGGTTTAGCTGCAACATCTCTATACCATGAGTTTGAGAGTTAATTTGGGAAACTTGATGCTAAAGACCAACAAAGTATGGAAGGTCAGAAGATTGAGTTATTTCTTAAGGTTGTAGATCCCATTCTGCAAGAGAAGCTTGCTGATTACCTAGAGGATGCTGCTCTGAAACATAAGTCAAAACTGCATGGGCAAATGTTACTGAAGCAGTTAACATGATTACTCAAAGAGAGCAGATGTGACTAAGATTGGGCTCTACTTCTTCTTCAACAACTCCATTGACAAAGCCCGTTCAGCCTCCAAAAACCCCTATCACTTTAACTAATCAACCAACTCTTTCTTCTTTTGTCCCTTCCAAAAATGATATAATGGATGAACTCATTAAGAGCATGCGAGACTCATGCGAGATCTTCATTTGAATCTTACAGAAATTAGTTCAAAGCTGGAGAAGCTGGATATCATAGTTGAGGAACGAGGATGATCATCAACTCAAAGACCCATGAGAGAAGGCTTTAAGAGGTGTTGTATTTGGTGTGACAACCAACAACATGACAAGAGGGAGTGTTCTGCTTTTCGTGAGGTTGAAGCACAAAAGCTCCTCTTTTAGAAAGATGCAAAAATTTATGCCGTTGAAACTAGTCTTCAACTGGAGCCAAATTTTGGAAATGGTGGAATGATGAAAAGATTAGAAGATTTACCTGTATAAAGAATGCATACGTAGCAATTGATACAACAATCTATGGGCTGCAAATTGAACAAGCTAAATCTAATTTGAAAGCATGTAAAGCTGATGTGCAATCTAAAGTATGGATGCAGGCATTAGATCAAATGGAATGTGGCAAAGAAGCCAAGGATGATTTGACTAATGCCACAGTCAATGCATTCGAGGAATAACTAGTTGTTGGAAAGAACCAATAGATTCTTTTTTTACCTTTACACATTTGGCTGAAGTCAATCATAAAGAAGTCTTGGTTGAAGAAAAGAGAAGAAGAGAAGATGAACTTGACCCTTCCCCTTCTAGCCCTTCGAAACGGTAACTAGAAGAACACTCGAACAACCAAAGCCTACTGAAAGCACAACCCCAGATCAAGAAATGGAAGATGTGCCACAATCTAAGAAGGCAAAAAGAAAGAAGAAAGGCAAGTAGCCAAGCTACAAATTGTAGTCTGACATAGAAATTTCAACCGATCTCAAACGAGTCTTAGAAGAACGAATTCTGTGAAGTAATTTTGAGTTTACCTTAGGCGAAATTCTTGGGATTTCCAAACGTGAATTTCATGATGTAATTATTAATGTAATCAAAAGAAAAAGACAATATGTTTGTGAGGAAGTTGAAGAAACTATGCATGCTTTTTTGCAAGCTCTTCAAGTTTATGTGCATGATGAAAAGAAGATGACTGCACAAGGAATTGAGCTTGAAGCAGTTAAAGAGTTAATTGTAGTAATTGAAGCTAAAGATAAAGAAAGCATGGATGCAAAAATTAAAGAAGTGAAAGCTAAAAATGTAATGGTCGGTTGGCCCAAACCAATTGGGCAACCCACCTCTAAAAAACAAGGTCATCTACAGCACATGCATGATGAGGAAGAAGCTCAATTCATTCCAAGCAGTCACTACTCCCATACGCATTGGGCAAGAGAAACAATGGAGACAATTGTCAAAATTGGAGAAAAAGAAACACCATGTATTCCACTCTTAGACCATGGTTCTGAGATAAACGTCATGGAAATGAGTCTCTATGAAAGCGGCAGGTGGCCCATAGATGTGGATCCATGCTGGCGGGGATGAGAGCTACAAACAACTCTTCTAGAGAGTTATATGCTGCATGTCCTAATGTGCAGGTAACTATTGGAGACATAAAATACAATTTTTACTTCTTTGTTCAAGACTCTTGTAGTTAGCCTATCGTTCTTGAGCAACCTTACATTTCTGAAGCCCACTTGGGAACAAAAGTTGTTGATCATGGTTCTTCCTATGCTCAAATCTGAAGCAAGGATACTGAACGAGCTGTCCAATTTCTTATTGTATGTATTAATCATCATCAAAATAGAGATTGATTGCACGATTATCCTGTGCCTCCTAATGCCCAAGAATTCAAGGTTTTTCGGGGGGCTGCACTGCTCTAAGAGAAGGCTATAGCAATGCTTCATGTCAAAAGATTGTGCCTTCTCATGTTCAGAATTTGTGTCTCTAGCAAATCTACATATATGTACAACCAACAGTTTGGGTTGTTATAAGTCTCTTTTAGCCATGACCAAAGTTGAAAGAAAATATTTATGTCGTGTAAAAAGGGAGCTGAAAACTTATGACATGATGGCTAAAAATGAATATATTTTAGGCATTTTTAAAAAATTATTACTACTAACACACTGGCTAAAATATATGCAACTGCTCATGCAGAAAATCAAGCTGAAAATCAGTCCATAGAAGTATGTACATTGACTTTTTATCAAACAATTCAAGAATTTGTTGAACATAAAGAAATTGGTTTACTCAACAAGGCTGAAGTGCAAGTGGAGACAAAATACAAGATGGTGGACAAGAAAGTCAAGCCTATGATGGTAGTCCCAGTGCCTTCTGAAAGTGAAGGGTTGGCTGATAGGACAACAAATCAGCCAAGTCTTCGAGATCCTTCCAATATTGGATATAAGTTTACATGTGAAAGTATAAAAGATCTCAAAATATGTGATAAATCTTTTCTTTTACCGGTTGAAAAATACTCTTTTATGCAAATGCTAATGAAACATGGCAAAGCTTTTGCATTCCAACCAAGTGAAATAGACTGTGTGGATCCAAATATTGTGGCTTCTATGGCCATTTTTACGGTTCCATATGTGCCTTGGAACCTCAAGCCTATTCCTATTCAAAGGGTGCATTTGCCCAAATTACTGGAACTTCTGAATGAAAAGATCAGAATGAATATTTTAGAACCTTCTTAAACACCTTACTCAAATCAATGGTTTACCGTGCCCAAGAAAAGTAGTTCTTTACGATTCATTCAATATCTACAACCTATTAGTCGTGCCACAATCCAAAATGTTTGTTTAGATCCAATTGTTGACGAGTTTACTGAAGCTTTTGCAGGGAGAGGAATTTAATTAATAGGCAACCTATATTCATGATATAATCAATTTTAGCTTTCATTAAAGAGTCGAGACATTACCACAATGAAGACACCTCTTGGATTGGTTTTCATGTGTACTTTACTGCAAGGTGCAACAAATTCCATGGCCCATATGATGAACACCATGCACAAAGTCTTAAGGGACTTTATTCCACATCTTATTCTTCCTTTTCTTGATGATATACCAATCAAGGGATGTGAATTCTATGAAAAGGATGAGGAGCTTAACGAACACGACTGTAGGACATTTGTAGTTAACCATATTCATGACTGTGACAAGATTTTGACAAGGCTGGAGGAGGATCATCTTACCCTTTTTGGAGCTAAGTCAATTCTTGGGATTGAAAGAGTTCTAGTCGTCGCACACTTATGTGCCCCCTACGGACACAAACCTTCACCAGTCAAGATAGATGCCATCAATAGAATGCAAGAAAAATGCACAAATATTTCAGAGTTATGAAGATTTCTTGGCGTAAGTGTATTCTATCTCATATGGATACCACATTTTTCTCATGTAGCTGAAAATCTTTATCAATTATTAAAAAAAGGCCAAAGATTCTCTTGGGGGAAAGAGCATACTCTCAATATACACAAATTAAAGAAACTATTAATTTGAGCTCCCACTCTTAAAAGGGCTGATTATTCAAATGGTCAACCCATCATCCTTACTCTGTGATACATGTCCCATTGGGATAGGATGGGCAGTTGGCCAAGAAGTTCTTGAAGGTAACATGTATGCAATTTCTTTTGGAGCAAAGGTTCTCAATGAACGTCAAAGAAGGTATGCACAAGTAAAAAGGGAATTGTGGGGAGTTGTAACAACATTAAAGTGTGATCGTGAATACTTTATAGGTGCTTCTGTAGTGGTAGAAACTAATTATCTTCCACTCTTGGGCATGATTGCCAACTGCTCTACACCACCCGACATTGCTATGCTAAGATGAATTGCATCAAGATGCGTTACAATCGACTTATTACTTGTCTATACATTATAGATGGGTTATTGATCGTTAATTGTGTTGGTTAATATCATAATTAAATTGCAGGCTGGAGTTTTATAATCTATGCAATATTGTCTTTGCATAATGATATATTATAGCTCATCTCTTCTACTTATTTCTTAAACTTAAATATTAAATTGGATCCAAGGGATTTTAAAGGTCTTTCAAATTTCTTTTCTTAAAAATTTTCTATATTTTCTATAGTTGGACTTGAATATACTAAGCAATCCAAGTATATTTGAGGATATAATAATGTAGAACAAAGCATTTTTCTGTATGAGTAATTTTAATGGTTACTTTAAAGTCTTGAAATAAATAAACTAAGGTAAGAGTTTTAATTTGAAACTTTAGGGTTTTAAAAAAAAACTTTATTTAAAACCCTAGATACATAAAAGCTATAACTCCAAACTCATTTTCACTTTCATTCTCTACTTCCCTACACTTGTGCTCTCCTCCCTTCTCTCTTTGTGTGCCATGGCTACCACTCCCGCCTTTGCCGCATGGATTAGCTCCACACGCTACTCACACATAGGAGACCGGATATACCCTAGGTTTTGCGCGACCTTGAGTCTAGAGAGCTTGCTTTCCACCGTAGACCCTAGCTCTAGTATATTGGGATTGTTTTGTGATGCGGAAAATCCTCTCACTTGCTCTATTCTGGACTCTGCTATCAGATGGGTCCCTATAGATTTCCTATATAGTTTACGTGCTGGATCAAGCCATGCAAAGGTAATCAATTGATCTCTCATGCATGTGGGACAATATTTGCGTACAAGAGCAGTGCCCATCTCATCTAAGGACCATGCCGCGGTGGATCTCATTGAGTGCGATGCAACATTTGCCATATATGTTTTGTGCACTAAGGTGCAAGAGGACAGTAAAGAAGACATCGATACACCCTCTTGGCCACTGCTAGAGTATTTT
This sequence comes from Lygodium microphyllum, assembly GCF_053477565.2. Classification (NCBI taxonomy): domain Eukaryota; kingdom Viridiplantae; phylum Streptophyta; class Polypodiopsida; order Schizaeales; family Lygodiaceae; genus Lygodium; species Lygodium microphyllum. The sequence continues at coordinate 17,783,081 of NC_141153.1, forward strand.
GAGAGGGAGCCTGAAGAGATCACACTCAATCCAAGAGTAGAGGCAGCATAAAGCTTAGACATTGTGCACCCACATCCTTGACCTGTTGAGATGCCGACAAGCGATGAGCCATCCCTTGCTTCTCTCCATGCTATCATCATCAAGGGGGTGGAATATTTACTTATGCAGGATGTACTAGAAGTTTTTGAGCTAAGGGAAGAAGAGCTATATTGTATCATGGTGCGTGATACACCTGATGATTTTATAGATTTTGATATACAAGATGCGCCAGCACATGTTGATGAGGTGGCTCGATTTGATGGCACGAGTGTTGGTGACATCTTTGCCATTGTGAGCATCCAAGAACAGATTGAGAATGCGGTGCAATAGTATGAGATCTCAGATGAGGAGTTCGAGCGGTTGTAAGAAAGCATTTTCGGACCTCGACCCGACTATGCAGTACCTTCCCAGGAGAGAGATGAGGGTGGCCTAGTTGCAGGAGCAAACCTGGATGCTCCATTACAACAACATATAGATGATGTAGAGAAGGGAATGTTATTGGATTGATGTTATCAGATTTGCATCAAAATTTACAAGTAGGGCCTGTAGGGCATCGGGAGTGTGCACATTAAATTTTACCTGGATTGGGTATCCAGAGGTGCCTTGGCTAGAGGCTTGCGTCTGGGGGCCTGAATCTGCGTTTGGGGGCCTCCAGATGCGAGCCTCCGGTCAGAGTAGCTCTGGGGGCCCAATCCTGGAAAAATTTGATGTGCACACTCCCAATGTTCTAGAGGCCCTACTGGTAAATTTTGATGCAAATCCAATGTACATATCTTTACCACAATCCATGCATAGTGAGTTTGACACAGTGAGTCTGACATTGAACTTGTGTGATGCAGGACATTGTGTATATAGATGAATTTTCATCTAGACAAGGTGGCCAATCTGGTAGCCAAGGAAGGGTGCACGACTCGGCATTGAAGGAGTATATCGGCCATCTTGTGAGCATCATTTTTGTATTCCATAAGACATGCTCTCTGGCTTTTTCTGAGTACTTCTTGAAGTTGAGGGCATTAACAAAGGCTGGCCCTTCAAGACCATCCCAACAAACTCTAGCTTGGAGAAAGTACTGTTGCTTCGATGTTCAAAGCTCCTCTACTTATTCTCTAGTACTAGGTCTGGGCCACTTTTTTCCATCATGGCCCGTAGCATGGTTGCTAGTGTTGAAGACCCCAATGTCATTAGATAGGAGCTACTAGGGCAAAATGTGTTGATGCCTATGATCAATAATAGCTTTGACCATAGGGAGTCTAGCTCAAAGAAGCCTAGGAGAGGGTTGATGTACTTAGTGCCAAATGATATATCATCACCAATGTAATGTAATTTGTAATCTTTTCTTGAAGTAATGAAAACCAATATTTGTTGGATTTGCGTGCAATGTAGTTTGTCATGCACATTGCTCATTATTATGTTTTACTTGAATATTATATTTATTTATCAGATTTATATGCAACACGATTCGTATCCTGAATTTAATATGTAGTGCTTTATCAAGTTCGTACGCAATATGTAATTATTTAAACACATGTAACGATAACTCAAAGACATAAATAAAACAAACAAGCGAATAAACAAAAATAAGATGCACCAAAAATTTTGTATTCATATTCATAACATTGTACATGGGATCCATTACAACCAGGGTTTTACAAAATCTATTTGGAAGCTACATTCCATATATGTTTTGGTAGTACACCCCTATCGTTGCTGATCTCTGTCGAGGACTATCCTTCCATCGTCGGAAGAACCTCACTATCCGCAAATCCCTATCGGTGATGGTGATTCTCCTTCAAATGTACTGTTGCATAGATCAAGTCTCCGAATAAGTCGATGGGGTAAGGTTTGGCAGCTTTCTGTAGTGCAAGGAGGGCTTGGGCAGTCCAACGATTGGGTTGTTGCAAGCATGTTCCATCTGGGAAGTACCTCCTACTGTTCTTATTGAGTATGCAATCCATAATCTCACACACTAGCTTCTGGAATGGAGGCTTTGGTATCAGGAGGTGTGTGATCTTCTAGTAATGGCAGATCTCATGAAGTGCCATTGTGCCTGGCTTCCATGGATGCTTGCGATATTGGCGTGGTGGTGGTGGTGGTGGAGTTGGGGGAGATGGCCTTTGCATAGGATTTCAAGGAGGGTGTCTCCTGGCCACTTGCTTGGTGTGTGCCATGTCTTCTAGAAGAGAAAACCCAAAACTCAAAAGTGAAATGTGTTAAATGAGGTGAAACTTTAAACTTATAGCGAAACTTTAAAAAAACCCTTAAACCTGAATTAATGTATACAGGCTTTGGAAAAGTATGATTAACGATCCGATTGACGTGAAATTTTACATGTGGACTCCTTTAGGGTACATCAGACCTTTTTTTTTTTGCCTTATCAGAAGTCTCTAGGACACTTGTCCGGAAGCTGGCATCTAGGGATTCAGGGCCCTAGACGCCAGCCTCTGAAGGTGTCCTAGAGACTTCTGATGGGGCCAATCTTTTCATATCCATGAGTTTTTATTATGCCGGATATATGGGTGAAGATTCACTAGATTTTGATTTGTAAAATTGACGGTTCGATCATTTTTTGAAAATTCATTAACTGGATTATACTTCATTGATAACAAAAAAACTCACCCCCACAATGAGTGTGCACAACTCCATATTAAATGTGTTGTCAACCAAACTATGTGAAATATTAGAAACTTAAAAATTCATAAAAAATAAGTCATGGGTCAAATGGAATATCACATATCAGATATAGTATTGCCAAATTGCTTAATACAGTAAAGATATAGTGCATTGACCCATGTACAACTGATCACTGATATGTGCATGATTGTATATTTAATTTATCCTTAACAAAACCACTTTTAAAATTAGAAACTTGGAAATACGTACAATGCAAATCATGGCAAAATAGAATATCAAATATTAGATTTGGCATTACGAAACCATGAAATACACGGTAGATAGTGCATTGCACGAAGTACAACTAGAGCTAGGCAAAATTTAGCTCCATTTTGTAGACCACTACTATCAAATACTTGAAGGTCTACTAGAAAAATAAACCAAAACTAAGCTCCTTACAATCTACAACCAAACTTGAGCTAAAAACATAGATCTAATTACAAGGTAGCTTCTAAAAGCATATTGTTGACAGTAAGATCAAATGCCTCCTTGTTGTTGCGGATCCTACAAACAAGAACCATATCTATGGGCTTAATAGTGATACATTGGGCATGAATGGCTAAAACTTGAGAATCACCCATTAGATCAATAAAGTAACTTTTAGCTACTTCTTGGAGAGCAAGCAAGGCTTGTCTTGATCATCGCCCCACATTTCTTGCTTGGTTCCTTGAAAAGAACTTGTGATGATGCCCTAACTGCAAATCTTGTAGTATTTCTCACACCAACCTAGAGAATGGTGCCTTAGGAATAATCAAATTGGCACTCTTCTGGAATTTCCTTATCTCACGTAGCGCAGCTGTGCATGGTCTCCATCTTTGCTTCTTATGTGTTGTAGGATGTGTATTACCAAGGGGAGCAGTAGTGGGAGGTGGAGCAATTGGATCACGTCCACCACCATTTCTAGACAATGGCAAACCATCATTATTGACCACACCAGGGCCACCATTGTTGGATATAGTAGCACCACCATTATTAGCTACAGTAGGGCCACCGTTATCGGCCACCAAGGGACTTTTGTCCCTCACAGTACGCTCACTAGATTCGGAAGAGTATTGAGCTCTTACTCTTGCAGGCACCTTCTTGATAGGAAGCTTGGAACGTGCCATGGTTGTGATAATGAAGGATAGAAAGGTGGAGGGTAGAGTGAAGAGTAATGCGAAAAAATGAAAGGAGAGACTTGACTTAAGTATAGAAATTTTAAACATACTGTTGTGTAAATGAACTTTAAAATTAAAAAACATAGTGACAAACCTTCGAAATTTTAAACAAAATTTGTAAGACATCTCACGTTAAAGATAGGAGTATTGATATGTCATATCCTGGGTACCTATGCTCTCTCATGGACTCTAAATGCATCAAAAGAATTATCTTTATCTAGGTCTCCATTTCTTGCCATCTCTCTCTTGGGTTGCCAACCATTCTGTGTGGCATTGTCTAGCCGTGCTGTTTTCATATCTTGCTTTTCTCACTTCACATATTACCCTACTTATAAATTATGCTTGAGAGGTTTTGGACTTGTTTTCTTTTTCCTCGTATCGTATCTCTAATCTCCTATACCACCATTGTAATAATTGCCTCATAGAATTGGAATCATTGATGCCACCTCCATGATCAGTTGCCTTTTGAAAAGCACATTGAGCTTGTCAATGAGATCAAACCATGCCTTGAGTTGACCATACTGCCAAACTTTCTTGATCTGCAAAGTATGGACCATGTGCTTCAAGTATATGCTGCACAAGAAGAGAGATTAGAAACACAAAATAATTTGAAATGATGATTTTTTTTGTAATGGTGACAATACTGACCATGTAGTGTATGATACTATTTGTAGTCCATGCCTCCACCATGGACTTATGAAATTTAGTAACTGTCTCTTTAAATGTATTGGCATCATTATCCCTAAACCTTAACTTTTGTAAGAGAGCTATTAATTTATCTAGGTGAATCTATACTTCTGCCTTTGCAATCCTTGTTCGTCCCCCATTGCTCCAATCTGGACCAGCAAGGTGCAACTTTTTCCATGCTTCATACTTCTTTGGTGTTTTTTACAAGTATATTGCCTTCCTCATCTCAAGGTAGAGATATAAACTTCCCAGCCTTGGGTCCACCAAAACATGGTTTACAAGGGATATTTCCACTCTTTTTCAATTTTTTCTTGTCCTTTTTTATTTCTACTTGGTCCCTGTGCAATCCAACTTTAGAGAGGACTCGTTCTACCTTCTTGCATGTAGCATCAACTTCTGACACAGACTACATCTTGTATGCAAAGCATATACATTCATATACTAGCTTCTCAATTATTCTAACCAAACAATGCAATGTGCAAAAGTGAACCCTTGTTAGTGGTATTTTCAAAATAGGGTGCCAGTTTGGATCCACTGGAACTAGCATTCCATTTCTCATGACTTTTTGATCACGTGTTGGAGCACCTTGTTGTCCTGCATTGGCAAGCCATTCTTTCTTTTCATATTTTCATTTCTTCCTAGTTTGCATGCAATATATGCACGGAAATTTTGCATTTGTTACATTTGATAAACCAAACATACACTTCAATGTTTTTAAATCACTTGCAAGATGCCATTCAACTTGATAGTTCCCAAATCCCTCGATGTGTAAAATTACTCCATTATTTTGCTGTTGAATAATACTAGGTATATTAGTGAGGTTTAAAAAAACTTTAAGTACTTCATGGTCCTCCTTGGGTACTTCAAATGTTGCAAGCCACCATATTTCATTCTCTGACTACGCCCTAAAGTATAAAGGATGGTTTTCATCAATGTTGGGATCCAATTGTTGATAGAGCATACTATATGACTCAGAACTCATTCCCACCTTGGTACATAATCCCTGAGCATCTATAGTAGTAAACAAGTTGATCTCATCCCGAAGATGTTCACTCGACACCATCTACAATGTCCCTGAATTTACGATTTTTCAATGCATTTTTTACCATCTCCTTGCTTAGGATTTTGGCAATAATATCACTCTCTACATGAGGGAACATATTTCTCATTGTAGCAGATTGAGCATATATCCATCTATGACATTATCCACTTCCTTTGGTTGATTGGTGAATTGGTTTAACTAATCTGATGCGCCGACTTGCTTCTTTGGTTTTTTAAGTGGGCCCAATCTCCAAAGTTTTTGTGAGCTTCCTCTTTATGTTTCGATTCTCCTTCAAGTCCATAACTTTAGACTGTAACTCCATATTTTGCATGTGTCTAGCCAGCATAGCATCTTCAATGACAGACATCGCTTGTTGTAGGCTTTGGTTCTCCCTATCCTTCTCAGCTAATAATCTATCATTTTCCATCAAAGAGTGCATATTCCCTTGTAATCTTGTCTGCATATTTGTCAAGGCTTGATGAACCCCTGCTAATCCTTGTGTGACAAGTCTGCATGTGTATCCATACAATCCTTCATTGCCTTCACAAACAAACTTTACAAATGATGTAAGCCCTTCAAATTGTGGTGGCCTTTGAGTGACATGATTGGGTGGATAAATGCACCCATTAACCCAAAGGTCCACGTTTTTTTCCCTGAATTTCTTTCTTGTTGCATCCTGTATCTTATTGCATAATCTCTTTCTACAATTCTTTTGAACATTGGTGCATATTCATCCATCGATTGAAAGTGAATATCTCTTTTTCTATTGGTACGTCCTGCACCTACATCCTGTAAAGAAAAATATATGCCAATTTTAACATTACACAATTACATCCCTTTGATTAATAGTAAGCTAAGGAGTCGATGCCAATTTTCTAATCAATAGCAATAATGTCTAAATATCTAGGAGCAGCAGGTCAGCATCAATCCAGTAGCATGTAGTAAATTCTGGACTTGCTCAAATCACACAATTACACCTCTTTCATTCACTATATCTGTGTTAGTTTTTTACCCAGTTGGATCTTATCTCTTTCTCTTGATTTCATTCATGATAGACTCTAATCAACCCCTAATCTACCTGTAATCTTAGCTTTTAATCTACCTCTAATCAGCATCCAATCTTATCTTCTGTTTTTTCCAAAATATTCTCTCTCTCTCTCTCTCTCTCTCTCTCTCTCTCTCTCCCTCAAGAAGAATTTATCAAAGATATTTAAACACATTTATACAGAAGCTTGGCTAGTGGAGAACAAAAACATTATCTTATATTCTACCCTAATTTACTTTTTGTCACTTATCACTTATTTTCTTAGTTCATCTCATACAGTCCTCTCTCTTTCCCCCTCCCTTCTCCCTCTTTCCCTCACACACACACACACACACACACACACACACACACACACACACTCTCTCTCTCTCTCTCTCTCTCTCTCTCTCTCTCTCTCTCTCTCTCTCTCTCTCTCTCTCTCCCCATGAATCGACACTTAGGATTAAACAACAACTATGAAGAATAATAACATCACAGAGATTTAAAAAAAAAAGATACCTCCATTATTACTTGATTGCTTGTAGTATAAAGTGTTGAAGAGGAAAATCTCTTATAGCATAGTACTGAAGAGGGAGATTGCTTGTAGCAAGGTATAGAGTGTTGTAGATAGAGATTATTTGATTTCAGCAAATGCTATTAGAACCACTCTTGAGATTGCTTATAGTAGGGTAGAGAGTGTTATAGATAGTACTGAGTATTGCTTCAGAAGAATTTGTATGCAAGAAACCATATCATGGACAGAAGGAGAAGAGTACACAAAATTTCGGATAAAACTAGAGCTTTGAGAGGGAATAAAGAAATACCCAAAAATAGGCATATACTTGTCCAAAAACAATAAAATTTTACAACGAAACTCTTGAGTCAAAAAGGTATCTCTGGGTAAAAAATAATCTTAAAATACGATGTGTACATCATTTTATATCGTTTTAAACTTTCGCCCTTTTAAGAAGCAATAATGAGAATGATTCTTATATATTTTCATGTTGAAAAGTCATGAGGGCATTAAAGATTCGTATATTAATGATTGGCTTCGTTTTTACAAAAAATAGAATTGTATTTTTTTTAGTTATGAGGATTTTGAGAAAAAGTGACCATATCCTACAATTTGAGAATAAAATAATAGGTGAAATATATTGAAAATACAAATACAAGATTTGCTTGATTGTAGAAGATCTCTTATTCTAATATTATTTTGGAATCTCTTTTGAGAGAGAGAGAGAGGTGAGAGAAACCCCTTTAGGGGCAAAAAAGAGAGTCCATATTTCTCCTAATAGAAGAAAGATTGGCCTTCAGTTATAAACCGGATTTTTTATGGCAATGTGAGTAAATACATGAGTTCTCCTACTAGGAAGAATCTTTTCTATTGTAAGGGGATAAAAGGCTTCGCAAGGAAGAAACCGAAACTTATATTGTTGGCTGCTAAGTACTTGAGAAGGTGGCACTCCATGTCAAAGAATAGAACCTGGCAAAGAAGAGTTTGCAATGCTTAGCAAGCCATCCCCTCCAAGAAACTAAACTTCATGTTATGGAAGGTGGTCATGAAGAAGCTTCCAACCAGAAGAAGATGGAAAAAGCTCATGCGAATTTCACCACTTGTCCTAATTGGAGGTATGAGAAAGAATTTATCAAGCACCTCATGTGGGACTTTCAAAGAGGTTGAAGCTTATGGAAGCATATCTAACCATGGGTTCGCAAAGTTGGTTTTGTTGATAAAAACAATAGCAAACTAATTCTCTTTGGATACTAAAGCACATTGGATGAGTAGTCAATGATCAATCAATAGCAAACTAATTCTCTTTGGACACTAAAACACAATGGATGAGTAGTCAGTCAATCAATAGCAAACTAATTCTCTTTGGACAGTAAAGCACATTGGATGAGTAGTCAATGAAACTCTAGAATGTTCTAAGAGCTGTCACTATGCAAGAAATATGGAGGCTAAGGAATGATAAGGTCTCCCCAAAGGATAGATGGGATATGACTAGGAGTGAGATTTTCACTGTTGTGAAAGGTTTCAAAATGGTAGACAATGCATTCCAAGTTTTTGTCAAGGGTCTCTATAAGGCATACGACTATATAAGCTTGAAGTTGGCACTAGTTCTTGTAAATATTTCGTTTTCTTCATAATATTATTAACCGCATTATTTTAAGCTGAACAAGAGGATTGCCTGTTTACTCCAATTCAAGAGTACTAAAAATTGATGTCTTATGTGACGTATACAATGGCTTTTATTAGCAATGCCATATATGATAGGAGTGTTGGTGAAACAAGGAAGAACTAGACTCAAGTACCATATGCAATCTGGGACTAAGGAGCCAAGCCGTTCAGGATGAGATGTACAAAGAAAGCAGGAACGGTGAAGGGAAGATGGTGTCTAGCATGGAAGCATGAGTATGCGGCCAGTGCATAGCCGCTGGCCGTAATTCTTGAATCGGAGGTAAGCAGCATCCATGTACTGCAAGCTGAATCTGCCTAGAGGCGCTCGGGCGAGAGAATCCGAGCACTGCTATCAACATCTATAGATGGTAACAGAGAATGAAGATGGGGTTCGATGGGAATGCTGCAGCTGAATGTTGCTATATTTACCTGAAGTTGCCTAGGAAGCTGGGCCAGGCGTAGACGGTAGTAGGATGGGCAACAAAGAGAGAGAGGAGGAAGCCAGTGGCAGTGCCACCTGTAGTTGCAAATACCTGCACGGGAGGTACACCTGTAGTGCGTATATGTAGACGTGTGCTCACTCTGATGAAGAAGGAGACCTTTTCTCTGCTTACCCGTGAGTCTGTGAAACGTGTGTGAGGGACTCCAGAGAGATTCACGAGTCAGGATTTTCTACTTATAAAGTTATAATTGCCGCACGAATTACGAATAAGGATGATAAAACTTGAGTTGCAACTTGCCGGTGTCAAAAAATAACGCCACTTCGGCAACATTTAACCCACGAGGTCGTCCCGAGAAGAATTTTCACATCTGCGCAGTCTTGATATTATTATTATTATCATCATCTTGAATCGGTTCGGGAAGTATCATGCATTCAGCGAACAGGCAGTGCTGCGAGTCAAGAGAAAACTGCGAAGGAGGGAGATATCACGTATGAATTCACACATGACGTATGTGCATCCCAGTTGCTACATATAAATTTGAGCTCATGTGACAGTAGTCCCACATCGAAGATACCCGCGTATCAACAACACGCCTCCCTGATCCTCTTCTAGTCCTTGATCCTTCTAATTCCACATCTCTTGATCGGCTCTTGCAGCAGCAATAATCATAAAAGCCAGGCTCATATTCGATCGCATGCGCCAATCGTTTAGAAAACATCGACACCGTGGCGGCATCCCTGTGTTGCTACTTTACTCATCATCATCACCATATTCATTACCATTGTCATCAGGCGCAGAGGCAGATAATTGTCCTTATAAGGATTGCTACGCGACAAAGCGCTTTATCTCCATTGCCCACCTGCAGCACCCCCTTCTCTCTTCCCTCCTACGAGCCTCCGCCCAACAGTTTGGCTACTCTGATTACTCGGGTCCCCTCCGACTTCTCATCGACCCCCCTTCTTTCCACCACCTCATCTCCTCCATTGATCGTCAACTTCCTACTGGCCACCACAACTTGCTCATCAGGACGAGTGACCACTGCCATTTCTCATGACTCCAAGGAGTTCATCAATCCTTTTGAGGAGGTCCACGCTATCCACAATTGCTGCTCCAGCTTTAACATCCATTCACCTCTACCCAAGGGCCCAGTAATTGGTTTGATTGGTTCATTATGATGTCTCATATCCAATCCAATCTTAATTGCTGCTCTAGCTTTAACATCCATTCACCTCCACCCAAGAGCCCAGTAATTGGTTTGATTGGTTCATTATGATGTCTCATATCCAATCCAATCTCAATTCATCGCGAGACATCACTTCACTGGAGAATAGTGCAAGACAAGTGATGACTAGATTTCTCATGTCCACTCCGAGGAAATTGAAGTTCATCAACCCTTAGACAATTGTTGGGGTGTAGCTTTAACATCCATTCGCATCTACCCAAGTGCCCAGTAATTGGTTTGTTTTGTTCATTATGATGTCGCATATCGAATTATAATTCATTGAGAGATATCACTTCAATGGACAACTGCCTACACCATCGCCCATCACTATGGTCATCATTCAACTAATCAACAATTGAATCATGGCAATGGCTTAATTCCATTTGGTAAAAACACTGTAAGAAAGTTCTTTACCTTGGGTCCACATGAGTAAGAGCCAAAATCAATTATCAAAGAGAGAGTGCAAACATGTTGGCTTCCAATGTAAGCCATTTCCAATCAGGGCTCTACATGATTATAAGGCTAAGACTAAATTTGAATATTACATTTGTAAAGAGAACTTACATTTCCAATGGTTTAACGTGACTATCCAAGTAATGTACACATGTACAAACCTACATGTGGTGCACAATGACATGCACCTGGTTGGGATACACCATACCTCATGATCAATTTTGTGCAAAATTTCCTATGAACTCTCATGCACATGTTTGCAGGTTAGACTGTAATTTGCCATATCAAAGTTGTGTAGATACATGGAAGCCTTAATCATATGTTCTCATTTTAAATCATTTGAATTCTCTTTCAAACACAATTTTAAAACTTTTGGGTAGTAATCCATCTTAAGAGAAACATTTGAAATGATCTTTTCGAATATTGTCTCAAAAATTTTGTATTTTTCCTATAGTTGTCACAATTTAGGTTCTCATAAAATCATATGAAAAGGGCTATTTTTTAAAAAGCACAATGTTCTTATAAAATCATATGAAAAGTGCTAGTTTTTAAAAAATTCTATTATAATGGTTATCCTATAAAGTAGCCAGACTTTGAAAAGAAAAGTTAGAAAGAACTATAAGAGCAAACTAAAACCTTTATCTATCATATATAACTTGCATTTTACTACGCAACACCACATCCATATGGCATTGAGATTTCACAATGGTTTCTAAATTTGGATTAATTGAAAAATTGTTGACAATTGCAACAATTAAAGCTTAGAAAAGAAGGCAAAGTTTCCCTATTGCAAGACATTCACACTTTTTAATCTTCTTGGCCTTTAGATGGACTTGCACTGGATTGTAACCTAAGGACTTGTCTAAAAAATTGCATGTTGTCTTACCTACTACATGTTTCAGCATTTGCTGTATTTAAGATAAGGGGCACTTGTCCCTTTTAATCATTTCATTAATGTTCTTCTTGTTGACCCATGTTATCATATTTCATTAGTGATGTATGTGAATATACTCACAACCATCAAGGCACTTTTTATGCTCCTTAGGAAGTCTTTTATTCATGGCCTTATATATATGTCTATTCACTCTAGGGCATACTCACTCTCTTGGGTAGAGTCATTAACGTCCTCCACTTGGTTTACTCCAATCAAGATGAGATTTGATGAACATTTACAAGTCAAATATAAAACTCCCAGTAGTGTGTAGGCTATTTTGTCATATCTTTTTTATTTGGGATCATTTTAGCCCTTCGTTCTACTATTGCTAGTATCACACAGGCTATTTATTCATTTCATGTAGAATTTTTAATATCCATCATTTCTATAGATAATGGCTTGTAGAATCTGCTTTGTAATGTGCTATTAGCATAGATTGATTTTGGCTATATTTTTCTCTCTACATGCAACTTTTGCATCAACTACAATCGATGGCCATGGCTGGCAGCATTGATTATTCCATATGTTGATTGTTGAGGACAACTTGCTAGATAGAACCAACTTTTCTATGTGGATGTATATGAGAGCTGTAGCATAGTAATATGTGAGCTACTAAGTAAATTCCTAGCTAGCTTGCTTTAGCTTCATAGAAAGGATTTTTGGTTTTGAAAAGGTGAACAGAATTGTCTTTTTGAATGTGGGAATAACTTGTCATCACAAAGTAGTAATGAGATGCTTATCATGTTGGTGAGTCATGTTGTGTGTGTGGACGTGATGATTTTCCTTCTCTCCCACCACTTTCCAAGTAGGCTTCAAAAGCAAAAGGTGAAAGAGAACTTTTCCACACACACACACACACACACACACGTACACACACACACGCACACAATAGTATTTCCGAGCTAGTTTGCAAATGAGTAAGGAAATGGCATCTAGCGACAAGCATCCTATATTTTTCACCATGACGGAGGAATCCCATGTTATACATTGTCTAACAATGGTTGGGGTAAATGTGTGCAAATTTAAGACGAGTCTAAGACAAAGATATTCCAAAAGAGCTTTGCCTTGCTATATTCAAGGAGCTTCACTTTGGGAAAGGGTCGATCATAGCAAGACTTGTTCTTGATGAGCTCAAGGATGAAGTGAGGGCTTTGCACATGGCAATTTATCAAGAGGAGAAAACTACAAATGGTGAGTTGAGCATTGCCTTTGCAACAGAATTAGCATTCCAATTTTGGGGTGATGAAATGCCTCCAAGAAATGAGTTGCACGGGTGATATTAACAAAGGAGGCCATGAAGATATCATCTACATGAGGGGAACTTGAAAAGAAAATGAGAAGATGGCTATTGGCAAGCCTTGCACATGATGAGCCAAGCTTAGAGCATGCTAATAACAAATACCAACATAACACAAAGGAAAGAACCTTTGCTACATGTGACATGGATGTACAGTAAGACTTTGCAAAGTAGAATGGAACCGAGCCAACTAGTCCTTAAGTTGTTGAATCTGAATGTTGCTCTATTCTAGGGTGGCCAGAGGAGATGATGTTGACTCTATGGTAATGAATGTAGAGTCCTTTTTAAAAAACATAATGGTGAGGATGCAACTAGTGCAAATGGCGCCAAAAGAAGTTTATGAAAAAGTATAGCACAATTAGTATGTCAAGGAGTGTTTCTTAGAGGAAATTAAAGCTGCCAAAATTTGAGGAGACCTTAGAAATGACTATATATTAGTTATTGAGATTGAAAATCATGTGCTAGATTGAAGCTCATAAGGAGAAACTTGGTGAGCTTGAAGAGGATGTCGAAGATGAAAAGGTTTGACAACATGTTTCCAATGCCCAAATACAACCCCGTAGTTTTAATATGTCAATGCATGCACATCCATGTCAAGAAGGTACAAATCGGATCCCGATATGGTAGTGGCTTTTATGTAGGATGAGTTCAAAAACAACAAGAAAGAGCTAGTCAGGCTAAAAGGGCAAGCTCATTTCTTGACCATCTAAGTGATTATGGATCATTCTCCACACCAATTACCCCTCTTGCACCAAAACTGGCTAGCAAGACAATGTTGATATTTGAGCCTATAAAATGCTCAACTTGTGATTAAGGGTTTTCCAATGATGATATTGTAGGAATATTTATGCTTCCTTGTAGGAATCGTTATGATATGTATTGTTTTGGTATGTTGTGTTGGAGGGGGGACCAATGCACTACACTAGGCTGCAACAATCACATATCGAAAGAAGCGAAGAAATATTTTTTTGGCACTTTGATGACTCATCCAAGTAGTACTTTAAAAAAAATCAAGAGTAAGGTACACCTTACTTGATGGTTTTGTGATTGATTACTTACTGAATTTGTTTTAGTTTGATTGGGCTTTATACTAGCAAGTACTAACTGGCATAGCATTGGCTAGTAGCTAGCTAGTAGCTACCTAGTAGCTACCTAATTACCTACCTTCTTTAACTAGATTAACTAGATAGGCTAGTTTGAATAGCTAGATTTTCCAGCTAATTTAAGTATCGAACTTTTCTAGCAACCATCACAAGTAAACTTAGCTAACTAGCCTAATTAATATCATGTAAGATAAGCTAGATGATTTGGCTAGCTTAGTTATATAAGCTAGCTACATGGAGGATTCACCAGTAGTAATAAGGAGACGTCACATGCGTGCAAGAAATATATGAAAATACTCCTTATCTACCTCCTATTTATAGGACCTTACCTTATAAAATGTACCTTCGTTCCCTTATATAACCCCCCTTCCTTACACTCACGTGATACCATACGATAAACCCTAGTGAATCCCCCGAGGCTAGCTAGTAGCTATTATAGAGGTCATCCTCAAATCTTCATCATCTTTCCATAGTCGTGGTAAAGAGGGATCCACTTTAGTAAGATATTTAGAAATGTGTACAAGGGATGATTGCACTAACCAACCCTCAGCCATGCTTCTCTCGGGCCATGCATTTTGCCTTACAAAATATTTTAGGGTTTTCATAAAGTGCTCTAGAAAAAACATCCACCTTGCATGAACTACCCCACAAATTGTAATCTCATCAATCAGATGTACGAGTAAGTGTACTTGAGTAGTCAGAATGGAGCGAGGAAAAGTTTCCTCCACCAAACAAACCACCTCAATGAACAATACTCGAGCCTCTTGCAACGTTTTTGGATCGATTTCCTTCAAACTCACAAATCTACCAACATGCAATTGAGAACGATGATTAGTTTTGTCCATAAATTCAAGTGGGTTTACTACGTGATGTACGTAATATGTAAACTAAAAAATAAGTATAATGTATACATACCTCGCGAGCTCACCCATCTTGTAAATGATATCACACACATCTTTCGAAACACAATGGGATATGCTAGTAGGAAGGATGAACTGTATGTAAATATTCATACATTGTTAATTAGTCTACATGTTGAGTGTTGAAATGACTTGTTTTTTGGCTGATTTTTGTTGTTTTTGAGAGCTGAATGGTTGATTTTATGAGATGATTGATTGATTTAGAAGTGGTTTGAGAGTGTTTTAGATGATATTGATTGTGTTTTGGAAGATCATGATGTTTGTTGGTGGTTCTGTGATGTTCTGATAGGTTCTGAATGGTTCTGTATACCTTTTGTTTTGTTCTGTTTTGGTCTGTTTTGTTCTAATTGTCTTCTGTAAGGAGGGAAGGAGTATTGATTGATGAAGATTGAGATCTTGTGAAAGTTTATTAAATGGTTTGTGAGAGTTTGAAATGGTTTGAGAGTGAGTTATGAGGTTTTGATAACCTTCTGTAACCTTCTGTAGGTCTTCTGTAGAGCTTCTGCTTCTGTTCTGTTTCTGTTCTGTTCTGTACTGTAGCTGTTCTGGTACTGTTCTGTAGACTGTTCTGTATGCTTCTGTAAGTATTCTGTGGAATGTATGTGTGACTTTGGGAAAGTTTTCTAGCCTTGGAAAGAGGTGAATACAAGTGCAAAAGAGCTGAAAGAAGTGGAAGAAGTAGCTGTTGAAGACTCAAGTGAAGACTAGAGTGAAGTGACAGTAGTGAGCTGTGAAGAGACACTGTAGTGGCTCTGGTGACTCTTCATATCAGACATACCTCTTGGGAGGGGTATCCACGACCTAAGAGTGATTATTGAGAGTAATTTTGAGAGATTGTATTGAGGACATGATGTATTATTGATGGAGAGAGAGAGAGAGAGTCAGAGATAGCCAATTCTACAAAAACAGAGTGATTGTATATGAGAGATTGAGAGAGAAGACTATGAAGATATTGAAGATGAATACTATGTGATGTATTTCCATTCAAAGATGGTGTATTTCTTTGCTTGCTTTGTTCTATTGATGGATTTTGTGAAGATGTTGAAGAATATGGTTGATTCTATTAAAATCCATGGGAGATCTACATGATGCTGCATGAAGATTTGTTGTGCCTGGTGTTCTTTTCTTCATTGTGATCATATGAAACATGATAAACAAGCTTGTTGATGTTACAAGATAGATTTTCTTGCAAGAGAATTCCCTTTTCCTTGGTGTTCCTCTCGGGGCTCCATGTTTTTGGTGCGCACCCGGGGAAACTTGCCATCAACAAGCACCAAAAGAGGCTGAAAATGAAGGAAATGGCATTGTCAAGAATAGAAGAGTTCAATGGATGTTTGTAAAGTTCCTTCTTCCACTGAAGAGTTGGAATTCCTCATAATCAAAGCCACTTTCCACAAGAAGTTCATTCCACAATGGCGGAAACATATCACCATCATGATGCATGCTCTATGTGGTGGACAGTTTCCTCTTCCTATTGAAGCAGCAGAAACTTGCATCTTGGTGGCAAACTGTTTGGGAACAAACTGAAGAGCAGAAACAGAGAGAATGAACATCCATGGAAGATTTGGCATTCGTTGTGAAGTTTCCAGACAACATCAAGTGGGAGATTGTGAAGAAGCTTCAGGAGTTTTGGTCTGTAGAGGTTCACAAAGATAAGAAGGAAAAGAGTTGGAATTTGTTTGTGGATGCTCAACAGCAAGATACATGGGATGCTTGGTGTACTGATAATCTTCTGTTTGTTCAATTAGCAACCCATTGGAAGTTGGTAGACAGAGTGTTTTTCACAACATACACTATTGAAACCATCAGAAGCTGGCATTACTATGATGATGGCACCACCACAATGCTCAGACGTATGCATTTTGACACCTTCAGAACCGAATACCTTCCTTTGTGCAGTGGCATGAAAGCAGAATTTAGGGACGTTGAAAAGAAAGAAGTAGAAGAAATGTTGGCAAGAGAGTCCTCCAGAGACTGAAGCCTTCTGTTAACCCTCTGTGGAGGACTAACAACATAGTGGAGTCAACCCCCTGATGAATGACGCAATAAAAAGGCAAGCGTTAGAACGAGTCCAGAGGTACGTGAGAAGAGAGAAAGCAAGAATCAGAGCCGAGAGCGAGCTCGCAGCGGAAGCCGCCTTTGACGCCCTTGCGGAACTCTTTACAGAAGTCCCAATGGCACATCAAGCCCTTCCTCCTCCTGCTGGAGGTCCACTTCCAAGCCAGATCCGTCCTGGAAATATTGATGACAGACCAGCGAATGTAGTCCCATTGCCAGTTTTTAAGGGAGAGTACAATGAAGACCCCGATCTTCATGTAGCAGAGTTTATGGTAGCGTGTGTGGCTAACAATGCCAGAACCCCTGAGCATTGGTTAGCAATATTTTCCGCCACTTTCAAGGGCGCGGCGTTTCAGTGGTATGAGAGACAAGCAGCAGTAACTTTTGGCACATGGGACGACCTGAAGTTGGCCTTCCTCACTAAATTCAGGCGTGAAGGTTTTGAAGAGCGGATGAGAGAGGAATTTATGAACCTAAGTCAGTCATCTGGAGAAAGAGTAGAAGCTTATGTCTCACGAATGGAATCCATCCTGAAGAGATGGACTAACCATAATCTAGATGATGGCATTCAGAAGGGAGTGTTTCTCAGAGGATTACAACCAGAAGTCCGTAAGTTTGTGGAGCTACAAAGACCAGCCACACTACAAGCTGCAACAGAAGGAGCAAGACTGTACGATGAAGTGGAAGCTAGATTAGCGATGAATACAGGAAGAGGAGTCCTACCTCCTCTGATGCGAGGAATGATGTATCCACCAAATGCAGTTCTAGGGATTGTTCCCTACCCCTACCAACAGATGCCCCCGGTATCACAGTACAGTGCACCAAATCCACAGTGGCCACAATCCCTGCCTCAAATGATGGTTCAACCACAACAACAATGGTCCCAACCAATTTCCTCAATGCCAAATTAGCAGCAACAGTGGAATCCTACCAACTGGAGCCAACAGCCAACAGTTCAAACAGGAGCTCTGAATCAGAACCAGAATAGAGACCCCTCTGTACCAGCCCAACCCGTTTATGCAGTAATTACAGAGACTCCTCAAAACCCTCCTGCCAGTACGTCCGGAGGAGAAAGCTTGAAGGATTATTTATCCAACTCAGTTGCAAACATTAAAAAGGAGTTGATGGATGTGATTATAGAACAACTACAGACGTTGAAAGTGAATACCGCAAGCATATCCAATGTTGCGGGAGCAGGAAGAGATGTGATGCGGTCAAATACTTGGTGTGGTAAGTGTCATCAAGCAGGCCATTTAGCCACTGAATGTACACGGAAACCAACCATCCTTGGAGCCTTCTGTTCCTACTGTTTGCGGAAGAATCATACAGAGGACATTTTCTCTCTAAAGGAGATGCATGATAGGAGAAGGAAGGAAGAAGACGCAAGATTCAACTTGCTGGAATCCAAAATGACAACACAAGATATTGGACCCAAGCCTAGAGAGTTTGGTCCTAATTTCGGACCCAGAAGATTTCCCTCTCAAAGTTACAGAGGAAGACAGTCTGGCGGTGGTCAGGGATCAGAAGTGGAGTGTTACAGATGAGGAGAAAAGGGACACATATCACCAAATTGTCCAAATCCTCGAAGGTCAGTGGATTACAAGCCCTTATGCAGTCGATGCAAGGGAGAAGGCCACACTGCAAAAGACTGTCCAAGCCCAGCCCCAGTGAAAAACAATGCTACTGATAGTCCAACTAAGGCCCAAGAGCCTACCTCCAATTTAGTGGAATTGGAAGTTGCTGCCATCACGCGTGCAAAGCAGAAGGAACCACTTGTCCAGAAAGAAAATAACCCTCCTGCCAGAACAGTGAAGTTCAATCTTCCACCAGAAGAACAGAACAGAACAGAGCCTAACAGTGCCGTATAGAGCCCTACAGTGCCACAGAGAGTTACAGAGACAGGACCAGAGGTCCAGGATACAGAAGAGGAAGAAGTGCCACAAGTGGCAGAAGAAGTTCCTGTAATTCCTCTGTTGGAAGAAAAAGGGAAAATGAAAATGGGTGTTGCCCCATTCCCTAATCGGTTAGAGAAGCCAGTGGATCCTATTAAGGAATACGATCTGGTCAGAGATCTAGATACCTTTAGACCAAACCTCACATTCCGTCAATTATTGATGTTGTCTCCCAGTTGCCGGAAAAGGTTCAAAAGTATACTGACAAAAAGACGTGGTTTAAGGATTGCTCCCTCAACAGTGACAAAGTCCAACAAGGCTCCAGAGCCTGTAAAAGAAGTGGATGTGGCTAATGCTTTTCTAGATCCGGGTACTCCAGAGACTAGCGTGTGGATAGAAAGCTGCTTCATTGCAAATGCACTGATTGATGGTGGTTCATCAGTGAATATTATGACGGATGTGACAATGAAGGATCTAGGCCTACAAGGTGTGCAACCAACCCAATGGCTCATCAGACTGGCGGATCATAGTAGAATCAAGCCTTTGGGCATTCTTCCATATGTGAAGACTACAGTGGCTGGAAAAGATTATTGGCTAACCTATCTGGTGGTGAAGCCAAACTCTTATGGTACATCCTATCCTCTGTTACTGGGTAGACCATGGCTTTTTGAAGCCAGAGCAAGGATGGATTGGTTCAAAGGAACCTTGACCTTGGGTAGAGGACCCAACAAAGTGGTGCTGAAACTGTATGGTTCTCAAAAAGGACATGGATCCACCTCCTTGGAATTATCTTCTGACTCCCCTAATGAGGTTACGGATGGAACATCAGCAGACGAAGATGCTGTCAAACAGATACTTCCCAAGAAAACAGTGGCACATTCCTTAACAGTGGATACTGGAAGCCGACTTCCAAAAGAGGCAAAGCCATTATCAATGGGTGAATACTTCCTGCCTGAACCGGGAATGACTTCTGAAATCACTTCTGATAGTGAGATAGAAGCATGGATGTACTGCTCTCCCTGTTACATGGCCACAACAGAGACAGAGGCAGGAGAGGAAACAGAGAATCTGTTCTTCTGTTACAGAGCTCCTACAGAGGCAGAAGCAGAAGCAGAAGCAGAGGCAGAAGCAGAGACAGAGACAGAAGAGGATGAATATGATATGGACGAAGAAGGTGATGAAAGTGAGCCAGAAGAATCTATCCCACTTGAAGAGGATACATTTGAGAAAGAAGTTCTAGAAGCATCAGAAGCCGATGAGCTCATGCTATGGGACAGAATGACGATGGTACCATTCGGTCTGGTAAATGGATCTTCTCATATGCAAAACCTTTATAAGAAATGGATTAAGAAGAACAAGCCGACTTTTGAGAGTGGCTCCTGCCGTCCTAACCTATCCTTGCCAAAGAAAGATGATGATGATGCACCGTGCCAACAAACACCAGTCCCACAAACCCAACAGGCATCAGAAGGTCCCTGTTATGTGACGTTCTTGGATGTGTCATTTCCAGAAGAGGAGTCTTCAAGCCAAGAGGTAATTAGTTTTTAAACCAAACCCGAAACAGCTCTAATCCCATTCCAACGTCTTAAAGAGCAACCTAAGTCTCCACCAAAAGAAGAAGTGAGTTCTAGTGGGACATCAGACGAGGACACCACTCCCTTGAAGGAGTCGGATCTCTACCCAGAAGCAGTCCACGGGACCTTCATCCGTGAAGTAGAAGGTGAAAGGCAGTTAACCTTTGTGGATTCAGAAGGCACTGAACGCCACTTGAAGGTGGGTAGCAGTCTCCCAGAAGAGGAGTTGTCAACCTTGTACAACTTGTTGAAAGAAAATTTGGACGTATTTGCATGGTCCTACAAAGACCTAAAGGGGATTGATCCCACAATATGTCAACATCATATTGACTTGGAGCCTGATGCCAAGCCAGTACGGCAACGACAGAGGCGAATGAACCCGAATTATTCCACATTGGTGAAAGCAGAGCTGCTGAAGCTTCTAGAAGCCGAGTTCATCTATCCAGTGGCAAATAGTGAATGGGTTTCACCCATCGTGGTTGTACCCAAGAAGAATGGCAAATTGCGAATATGTGTGGATTTCCGAAAGCTTAATTCCAAGACGAAGAAGGATAATTTTCCTATCCCTTTCACAGACCAACTGTTGGACACAGTGGCAGGACATGAGCTTTATTCCCTTCTGGATGGATTCAGTGGATACAACCAAGTGCAGATTGCGGAAGAAGACCAATCCAAAACAACCTTCACCACAGAATGGGGAACCTATGCTTACCGAGTGATGCCATTTGGGCTCTGCAATGCCCCTGCTACTTTCCAACGAGTCATGATGGCCACATTTCAAAATCATCTGCACGACTTTATTGAGGTATATTTGGATGACTTTTGTGTCTATAGCTTGATCCGTGACCACTGGGAACATCTGGAACAATGCTTTGACCGATGCCGGGAGTATGGGATTTCCCTCAACCCTGACAAATGCATCTTTGGGGTTTCTTCTGGAGTCCTGTTGGGCCACATTGTCTCTGCACAAGGGATATTAACAGACCCTGCAAATATCGAAAAGATCGCAGCTCTGACAGCACCCGCCAACCTCAAACAGTTGAGGGGATTCCTAGGCCATGTGGGTTACTACAGGAGGTTCATAGCCCATTTTGCAACAAAGGCAACTTCCTTGCACAAGCTCCTGAGGAAAGATGCAGAGTTTACTTGAACAGAAGAATGTGACAAAGCCTTCCACACTCTGAAGCAGTGTCTGATAGAGGCACCCATTCTGCAACCTCCTGATTGGACGAAAGAGTTCCATGTACACACTGATGCATCAATTGAAGGTTTAGGTGCTGTCCTCTGCCAGAAGGGCTCCTCGAAGTTGGATCAACTGATCTATTATGCAAGCCGAAAAGTCACTGATAGGGAACGGAACTATACAGTGACAGAGCTGGAGTGCTTGGCAATGGTGTTTGCCCTGGAGAAGTTTCGCCATTACCTCCTATCTACCCACTTTAAATTTTATGTGGATCATGAGGCCCTGTCCTTCTTGATGAACAAAGCAGATGTGAAAGGACGAATGATGAGATGGCTCCTTTTATTCCAGGAGTTTGACTTTGAGGTGATTACTAAGCTTGGTCGTTCCCACGTTCTGGCTGATCATCTGTCGCGTATCCCACAAACTGCAGACGAGGAGCAGGATGATCCAGACCTCCCTGATGCTTCCTTATTCTTGGTAGAGACTGTAACTCCCTGGTATGTAGACATTGCCAATCTGCTGGCAACCCAACAGTACCCTCCTGGTATTTCTAGTCGGGAAAGGAAGAAGCTCATGCTAGAATCAGCCCCCTACACCCTGCTAGGCGGTGCACTGTACAAGAAAGGCAAAGATGAAATGCTCAGAAGATGTGTTGCAGGAGAAGAGATTGGGATTGTTCTGAAGGCTTGCCATGACGAGCCATGTGGAGGTCACTTTGCAAGAGAAGCTACAGCTAGGAAGGCTCTGCTAGCAGGATATTGGTGGCCTACCATTCACAAGGATGCCTATGATTACTGTAAAAGATGTGATGCTTGTCAAAGAATGGGGAAACCCACGAAGACAAGTGCCATGCCATTGCAACCTATCCTTCTGTTGAAGCCGTTTGAGAAGTGGGGCATTGACTTCGTAGGTCCGATCGACCCTCCCACCAGAAGGAAACAGAACAGATACATCCTCGTATGTACGGATTATGTTACAAAGTGGTGTGAAGCTAAAGCCCTAAAGCGGGATGATGGTAACAGCGTGGCCCTGTTCATGTACGAGAATATCATCACCCGTTTTGGTAGTCCCTTAGAGCTGGTAAGTGAAAGAGGCACTCATTTCCTCAACAAAGTCATGGAAGAGTTGACAGAGTTGTATAAGATCCGCCATCGCAAGTCCACTCCTTATTACCCCAGAGCCAACGGCCAAGTCAAAGTCACCAATCGCATCCTCTGCTCGATCCTGACAAGAACAATTGCTGCACATCGTCGTGATTGGGATGATCGACTTACAGAGGCCCTCTGGGCGTACAGAACCTCCCATAAAGCAGCAACGGGACAGACACCCTTCCAGCTAGTGTATGGTACAGAAGCTGTTTTTCCTGTTGAACTGGAATTACCCTCTTTGAGAGTGGCTATCAAAGAGCGTTTGGGGGACGATAATTCACTGCAACGCCGTCTCCTGCACTTGGAATGTCTGGACGAAATTCGTAGGATGGCTCTACAGTGCATGGAAGCCACGCAAGCTCGACGCAAGGCTTACCATGACAGCTTCATCAAGCACAAGGAGTTCAAAGAAGGTGATTTGGTCCTAGCCTATGATTCACGCTTTGGCAAGTTTCCTGGCAAGCTCCAACAGCGGTGGATGGGCCCCTATAAAGTACTTGCAGTCAACCCTAATGGCTCTGTCTAAGTACAGACCATTGATGCCTCTGACGATCCCTTTCTGATCAATGGATATCGCCTGAAGAAGTACTTCCCTCGGGGATCTTGACAATTACGGACACTTGATCTTTTCCCTCGTTGGCGCGGCACTGTACTTCTTATGATGTTACTTCTGATAGCCGTTCTTCAATCACTCCTGATGAAGTGGACGCAACCCTCTGTCCCCTCAAAACCCCTTTTCAGCCTTGATCTCTTATCCTCTATTTTCCACCAGCGACAGTGGCGAGGTTGGTCTTAACACATGGTTTTTCTACCATTCCCTTGCTCAATTTGCAGAAAAAAAAAAGAAAAAGAAAAAAACATATCGGTCATGGGAGAAAAGGACTTAGGTCCCTGTCATGCCGACCTATTCTTCGAGAAAAGGTGGAAACACCCTCGGGAATAGGGGAAAATAAGAAAAAGAAAAAAAAAACAAAGAAAAAAAAAAACAAAACAAATTTGTCATGAGAGAAAAGGAAGCAATTCCCTGTCATAGCAGGCCTCATTTCAAGAAAAGGTGATAAACGCCCTTGGGCGAGAAGCTAGCTGTGGAAAAGGTGGTAACACCCAGCAGTCCAGAAAGTGGATTCATTAATTGATATCCCTAGGATTCAATTCCGAAGCTGCCTCCCTTGGTACGCTATGTCCTGGGTCTCTTTGCAAAGTGATTAACTGTCCTCTAGCAGACAACATGTTCCTGTCCAATACAACGTTCGATTTGGTGGCTACCTCCCCGGGGTACGCCTCTTCAACAACTGATGACGCGATCTTCATCGACAAACGATCGAGTGATGTGAGCTTTCATCCTAACCGGATGGGGAAGTGAGTATGGTTGCCCTCTGTATCTATCAACAACGAGTGAGACAGAGGGTGGGGCGAGAGGCCAGTCTTTTCCCTTCAAATCAAATGAGAGGTGAGTAGTGTGAATGAAGTGTTGCACGCACGAGATGGGCCTCTCAAAGCACAAAGCACAATTTGTTTCTGTGCACTATACCATAAGGCTCCCTGGCCTTCCTTCTCGCACCGTATGCCGGCACAGGGTGGGATGCACAGTTGCACCATCAAATGTGCACAAGGCATACAACCTTTGCACAAGCGACCGTGAGGATTACATCAATGGGTTTTAGGAAAAGGCTGCCCTTCTGTATCTATCAACAGAGAGTGAGACAGAGGGTGGGTTGAGTGTGACTGGAGTTTCTTCAATCAATTACCAAGAGGTGAGATTGAGGGACGTTACGACACTTGGAGTCAGGTATGTTCCACTTTCCCTATGCACCCACGGGATGGGTCTCTGCCGTCCTCACAAGACACTTCACCCTGTTCTGTACACTGCACTATAAGGCTCCCTTGCCTTCCTCCTTGCACTTATGCCAGACGGGTTAGACGCACTAATGCACCATCAACTGTGCACCCTGGCATACTCCCTTTGCACCATTTCCCCCTTGTTGATTCCTCAACCGGGTATGAGATATGGGTTTTAATCATTCTTCCGCGAGTGATATTAGTCATGGGGCGAGTGACTGTTCTTTCATTCCAATTGAGTAATTGTGAGTTGAGTGTAGTATCCCTCATCATCGACGAATTTCCTGCGATTCCTTCCATCAGCTACCTCCCTGGGTACTGCCGCGTGGTCCCTGCCATGACAAACGTACGCTGTAAAGATGCCTTGGTCCCTCCAGCGCCGACAACCACACTGGACGTGCCATCGATACTCAACCTTGATTCTTGACGAAACGGGCCGAGTTTTTCTAACCCTACACTTTGGTTTCTTCGTGCCGGTCATGTTTTAAGTGTGGGGAAGTTAGTGGATGGTCTGTGGCATGGTCCTAGGTCCCTGTTGTTCGGTTAACCCTATCCGTTAAGGTCTTAAGTGTGGGGACGCGTCCCTGCGCGTCTATATTGTCTATCCCCTGCATATGCCTTATCTTGCTCATGCATGAATGCCATGACTTGCTTTTACCCTAATGGGACCCCTTCCCACCCACCCGTTTATGTTCCACCCACCCTTGGGGCTGTTCCCTTGTAATTTTCCTTCATTCTCTGATTTTGAGGTTTTTCCATGTGAATGTACCCTACGTTCACCAAAATCCAAATCCAACCTTAAAGCCCTGATCCTCCCATTGAACTGACCATTTTTCCTTTTTACCTACCCCTGTTCCGGTGCACGGTTTTTGAGTTATTAATTTTTAAAGCATTTTACGCAATTTAGACGGTTTTCCATGTGAACGCGCTTTTCTTGCTTCGGAACCGTGATCTGATGTCATAGCCCTGACTAGCGCTTTTCCCCTGACATTTTTCCTTTTTATTCTGCATCATTTCGATACACGGTTTGTCCGTTATTAATTTTCCGGGTTTTCACGACTTTTTCGTGTGTATTTTTGCTATTTTTCCATGTGAACCTGCCCTGTTTGCATTGGAATTCCAATTTGATTTGACAGCCGTGTCCCCTGTGCCTTCCCCTCCCTTTTTCCTTTTTCCTCCACCCTTTTTCAACTTCCGGATTTTTACTTATTAAATTTTAAATGAGTTTTTGGGAGTATTTTTGGCGTTTTTCGCATGTGAACCCTTCCTACTCCCACCGGAACTGCGGTTTAACATGATAACCCTGTGCCACCCCTTCCTGCGGACATTTTTCCTTCTTACAGCATGTCATTCCGGTGAATGGGTTGTCCGATATTAATTTCCGATCCCATTTTCAGGTTTGTTTTTTGGGTTTTTTCCATGTGAACACGTCTTATCTCAGTCGGAATTATGTTTTGATGTGATAGGATTGTCGGGCACATCTTTCTGCACAGTTTTCCTTTTTTCTGCACCTCATTCCGATGCACAGATTTTTCGCTATTAATTTTTAATTGCGTTTTTTGGTTCGTTTTTTGTGTTTTTTGCACGTGACCGCCTTTACCCCTCCCGGAGCCTCTGTCATATATTTTTCTTGTTCTCCCCCTGTTGTCCTGCCCACTTTTTGTTTTTACGCTATTTCGTTTTGATGTCCGGATTGGGAGTTATTAATTTTTCTTTATTTTTACGTTTTTTCTCGCGCCTGTTTTACGCGTGAACGCGCCCTTTTTCGCTTTTACGAGTCTCCACGCGCCCCGGTTGTGTCCGTATAACCCGTTCCGTCTTCCCCGCGTCATTTCAATCCCGTCACGGCAAATTTTTTTACCCCGCCCCGCGCCCGAGCGCGGGACGGGGGTACGCACCCTTGTCCCTACCCACCCCTTACCCTTTTGCCCCCTATCCTTTCCCCCACCTGCCCACCCCTTCCCCCCAACCGCCCTTCTCTCTCTCTTTCTCTCTCCCTTTCTTTCTCTCTCTCCTCCTGCGCGCCCTCTCCCTCTCCACCTCCTCCCTCCCACGCGCCATCTCCCACCTCTCCCTCTCCACCGCTCCTCCCCCCCTTCTACCTCCCTGCGTGGCCGCCCTCCTCCTCCCGCCAGCAGCTCCCTCCCTCCCTTCCTCCTCCCGCCAGCAGGACCCTCCCTCCTCGTCGTCCTCCTCCCCCAGCGCCGCTTCCTCCTTCCCCTACCCCCCCGCCGTCTCCTCCCTCCCCCCCGCCGTCCTCCTGCCTCCCCCCGTCTTCCCACAGCCCGCCCCCGTCCGCTTCTCCCTCTCCTCCCCCAGCCCGCTTCTCCCTCTCCCTGCCAGTCCGCTGTCGCCTCCTTTCCTCCCCCCTCCGTCCCTCTCTTCCTCCTCTACGCCTCTGCCTGCCGCGCCGTGGAGCAGTCGCCGCCGCCGCGCCGTGGAGCAGCTGCCGCCAGCCGGGCCACCACCTCCCCCTCTCTAACCCTAGGTTAGTCAAACTAACCCTAGGTTACTTAAACTAACCCTAATTAAGTTAATCTAACCCTAATTAACTTACACTAACCCTAAAGTAGTTAGTCTAACCCCCTAACCCCCTAGTCACCCTAACCTAACCCACCCCCTAACCAACTAATCCTAGTTAGTTTACTAACCCTCCTCTAGTTAGTTGACTAACCTAACTATAGTCAACCTAGACTAACCTAACCATAGTCAACTTAATTAACTAACCCCTACCTAGTTAACTTACCTTGACTAACCTAACTTAGTTGACTAACCTAGCCTAGTTGACTAACCTAAGCAACCTTGACTAACCTGACTTGCCTTGGGCAGACTAACATGACTTACCCCCACTAACCTGACTTAACTGACTTATGCCTACCTGACTTATCTGATTAATGTGATTTAGGTGATTTAATTAATCACTACATTAATTTTTCCCTTTAAAAAAATTCAGAAAAATTTCAAAAATTTCCTTTTGCCTTTTGCCAATTTTTGGAAATTTGTCTGCTGGAAATTGCCTACCCTAAAATTTCTGAAAATTAAATATTTCCTCATTTAACCCCCAAATTGCCAATAAATGTAGAAAATTCATTTAAAAATAGTAAAAAATTCTAAAAAAATTCTAAAAAATTCTAAAAAATTCCCCTCACCTCCCTTGCTCATTTTTCATTTATTCAACCATAAATAATCACAACTTAACACAAAAAAAAATAAAAAATAAAAATCAAAATAAACAACCAACACAAACCAAATCCACACATCCGCTAAGGTGTTGTCATTGTTGTTTCATCAGTGATCTTTACTTTTCCTTTCCTGGATTCACTTCTTTTGGTGGACTCTTCCGTGCACATTCCTGCATTACATACACACCCCTTCCAGGTATTTATTTTATGTGCTTTATTTATTTTCATTTCCCCCTTAATCACAAATTAATTGTTAAAATGAATTCTTTAATTCACCCACAGTTTCCACGCGCATTCACGCTCAACACACATACTTTTTAATTAAAATCAACCAGCCGTTCACTTAGTACGCGCTACGTGCGCTAAAGAGACACTTTAATTTTTTATTAAAAAGAACCAGCCGTCACATGAGCACGCGCTGGCAAAAAAGCGCTCCACATCACCTTAATTTGTAATCAATGAATTGCATTTAGAGACCCAGTCGGGAATCGAAGTCCGGGAATCGAATAACTGCACCGCTTAACCTAATAATTGGTAATTAAATTTATAATAAGGAACCACCGTTTTCTTGTTAAGGTTTATCACCTAGTATTCACCCATTTTTAATAAATGATTACAATCAACCCTTCATTAAATTCATTCCCCCCTCACTGCACTTAATTCCCATTTTTAATGAACCGTTTCGTGGGATGGGTTTGCGCAGTTCTTAGTGTTATTTTCCATGGTCCAGTCTTGGTTTATCACAGATGTAGTTTTGCTATGTGTCGGATGTGGTCTTATTTTGGTTTCCTGTCTTAGTTACGGTTACGGGTACGGTATGCAGTTTTTTTTCTTTTTTATTGCCTGATACGGGGTTCAGGGTGTTTGTCTGATGCATCGCATGAAGCTTTCGGTCGCATTTGTCTCGAGGTCATGTCAAATTTTTTCTAGGATGTGATTTGCTTGGGGTTAGTGGTCGTGTCACGTTTTATTGGTAATTCTCTTATCCTTGGTTTTTTGTCTGTTGCTTTGCAGGCATTCTCCTTGATTGTCTGTGTTTGTGGTGTGTGTGTAACCATCTGAATGGCGCCTTCTCATGCTCCTCCCCCTATCCAGTACATCCCATTAGTTAGTAGGGATTACTCTTCCCTACTTACTTTTGAGCCTCTCACGAAGGCGGGACTTGTTGCTTTTGTGGCCACTCCTTTTCCATTGCTTCCAGAGGATCCGTCGTTATGTGATGAGTTCCTGGCCTCTTACAGCAAGAAGACATGCGTAGTCCAAGGCATGTCTATGACGTTGACATCTTGCGGCTTAGGGAAGGCTCTGTCTCTTCCCTCCAAAGGAGAACCTTTTGTGACCACTTGTCAGCTATTCTCTAATGAAGAGATTCTAAAGCTATTGCAGAAGCAGACAAGGGAAGTCCTTGATGTTAAGAAGGTGATAAACTCTTCAGGAGTTTCTTTTTCTATGATCACTGATCCCGTATGGAAGACGATGTGTCAGTTCCTTCAGGACAGGTTTATGCCTGCCAAAACGCCCTCCCACTATTTGTCCAAAGAGCTTTTCACAGCTTCCAGGATGGTGTTGAAAGGAGTTGCTATTGATTGGAGCACTTACCTCCTTACTAAAATGGATCAGCATTTTGTTAAAGTCACCAGGGGTAATGTTACCAATGTTACCTATGGATCATATTTGTCTGCCTTCTTGACCTATTCAGGTTTACAGAAGACTGTGCCTCCACCTCCTCCATTAGATCCAGTACCTCCTCCTCCACCTTCAGAAGAGTCAGCACCCATTGACATTGAGGATGATGATTCTCCGCCTCCCCTGGTTATACAGCGCAAACGCTTGAAGAGGGTAGCGGATAAAGCCCCTGCTGTACTTCCCTCAGTGCCTATCCCTGCTACTTCTAGCAGTGAACTCCCTGGGTATCTCACTTGTAATAACCTGTTCAGAGCACATCGAGAAGGATCCTTGGAGATCTCAGTTCCTTCCCTGAACAGTGTCGTTTCAGGAGATGCCATTCCTTTCCTCTGCAAGGATATTCAAAGTTCCATTGAGTTGTCAGTGACAGCCTGTGTTCAACAGCTGTACGCATCTTTCTATGAAGAGCTCATGCAGTCCAAAGACCAGTTGCATAAGGCAACATTTGAGTTAGCTTCTGCTAAGAATACCCTAGCAGATTTATTTAAGCAAATGGAACAGCAAACTCAACTGGTTGCCATCCAAAGCGATGAGATTTCTTCATTGAAGACCCAGTTATTCGCGGCTCAATCACAGGTTACTAGCCTTTCAGCAGAGAAGGAGAGGATGTCCAGCGAAGCGAAAGAATTCCAAGTTCTTTTAGATAACAAGCTTTCAGCTTTACAGATGGCTAATGACACAGTGGCCAACCAAGCCTCTCAAATCCATCAGTTGCAAGATCAGCTTGCAAAGTCCCGCTCTGTTCCTCCAAGCCCTCCTGTTCCATTGATTCCTTTTTTTTCACAGCAGGACTTGGCTGCCCTACAGAGATAGGCTACTTTGTGCCCTCTATTCCAAGATAAAGTGGAAAGATTGCAGTCCAGAATGGACTTGTTATGGTCTACCTTTGAACAGTTTCAGGAATATGTCTTACCTGACCATTCTTTCTTTGTCCACTACCACTTACAAAAGTTGGTTTTCTATATGAAGCTTTCCACGATGGATTTACCTTTTCCAGAGGATGGTTGGAGTGGGGCTTGGTCTACTGAGTTGTTGACAGAGGTAGTCAGAATGGTCTTTGAAGATTCTGTCACGCCAGATACCATGTTGATGTCATACATGTATCTACGAGGAGATTTGTTAATTCCAGATGAGGTAGATATGGCATGGTATGTGGGGAATGTGGTCTTACAGGCTGTTTTGTATGTCAATCATTTGGAGTTGCGCATAGCTGATATGTTTCAAAGTTATTCCTCCAAAGTGGCTGATTGTCAGGATAATTCGTGGTATCCCATGATTGATTCAGTGGTCCTAAATCAAAGACAAAACACAGCTCCTACCTTTGCCCAGAGTACTAATCAACTGAGGATGGATCTCTTAACCTATCTTTCCAAACATAATCCATTTGATGCTACCTTCTTTGATGCCTATCATAGACGATCTCTCTTAGGACCTTCTGTTCCTACCCTCCTCTATTACCAACAAATGGCTCACCGCTCTGCTATATATATTTCCCTTTGTCAATCTAATTCCACAATAATTTTACCCCTTCTTTTCCAACCTTCAAATTTCCCTCAAATTCCTATTTTCACTTACTGTTCCTTTATTGAGGATAGGGTATTTTCCCCTTCTCCACCCTGTCCTTCACCCCTCATTAATGTACCCTCTACATTTCCTATTTATCAGTTAACACCGTTCCTTAGTGATTCCTTACAAATTTCTGCCACTCCTTCTTTAACCTTTTCTTCCTTTTATGATTTTTCCTATCCTTCCCTACATCCACTTTCCCTTATTCCACTACCCTCTCCTAACACTTCCATATCTCAACCACCTCAGTTGGTTAGTGACTGTGATGGGTTTGATAATCAGATTTCTAGAAGAAGGGGATGGAGTTCGGATGATTGCCTTACAGGACCGCAGATTAATTGGCCAGTAATTCCAGGGGAATGGACAGCTTCCAGTCAAGCTTATCAAAACTATGTTCATTTTACCCAACAATATTCACAGTCTGCAGATCCCTCAGTGAGATTAACTGCTCACTTTGCTTGGTACCTGGCGTATATGCATAGGCATTCTCATACTGATTCAAAGCCTATTCCAAAGTTGTGCATGAATGTCAATGTAAACATTGATTCCCAACAACTGGAGATATTGTATTTTCATGCCCTTTGTTTGCCTAGCAGATACTTGGTCCTGTTGGAAAGGATGTGCTGTCTCCAATTTTTTCAAAATCCTCCTAAAAACTTTGTAGATGAATCCTTATCTATGGATCGATTCCGACAACATCAATCTTTTAAGAGGGATCATCTTCATTGATACCTTTCCAATGTATGGTGGAAGCTTTTAATGAACAACTCTCTTTTAAGAAGTTATTTGAATAGTTCTATGTTGTGTTGTTGTTGTGGTTGGTCTTGAATGGTGAATTTGCTGTTGATTGGTGGAGCTGTTGGGGTGATGGTGTACGAGCTATGTTTTGGAGAATTGTGGTGATGGGGTCGTGGTTGGAGAGTTGAAGCTGATGCTGATGAAGAAGAAGCAAACTCTTATATCCTTTACAAATTTGTGGTGATTTTTAGTTTGATAAGAGGTGTTAATGTATAAAGAGTTTTCCTTTCTTTATATTTTTATATCAGAAACAGGTTATAAGTTGGGGTCGTGGTGGATGGATTCTTTGTGAAAAGCTATGGAAGATCAAAGTTGAGATTTTCCATGAACTTGTATTCCCTTTTTCCTGGGTCGCGAGGACGCTTCCTTATTAAGTGTGGGGATATGTTGAGTGTTGAAATGACTTGTTTTTTAGCTGATTTTTGTTGTTTTTGAGAGCTGAATGGTTGATTTTATGAGATGATTGATTTATTTAGAAGTGGTTTGAGAGTGTTTTAGATGATATTGATTGTGTTTTGGAAGATCATGATGTTTGTTGGTAGTTCTATGATGTTCTTATAGGTTCTGAATGGTTCTGTATACCTTCTGTTTTGTTCTGTTTTGGTCTGTTTTGTTCTGATTGTCTTCTGTAAGGAGGGAAGGAGTATTGATTGATGAAGATTGAGATCTTGTGAAAGTTTATTGAATGGTTTGTGAGAGTTTGAAATGGTTTGAGAGTGAGTTATGAGGTTTTGATAACCTTCTGTAACCTGCTGTAGGTCTTCTGTAGAGCTTCTGCTTCTATTCTGTTTCTGTTCTGTTCTGTACTGTAGCTGTTCTGGTACTGTTCTGTAGACTGTTCTGTATGCTTCTATAAGTATTCTGTGGAATGTATGTGTGACTTTGGGAAAGTTTTCTAGCCTTGGAAAGAGGTGAATACAAGTGCAAAAGAGCTGAAAGAAGTGGAAGAAGTAGCTGTTGAAGACTCAAGTGAAGACTAGAGTGAAGTGACAGTAGTGAGCTGTGAAGAGACACTGTAGTGGCTCTGGTGACTCTTCATATCAGACATACCTCTTGGGAGGGGTATCCACGACCTAAGAGTGATTATTGAGAGTAATTTTGAGAGATTGTAGTGAGGACATGATGTATTATTGATGGAGAGAGAGAGAGAGAGTCAGAGATAGCCAATTCTACAAAAACAGAGTGATTGTATATGAGAGATTGAGAGAGAAGACTATGAAGATATTGAAGATGAATACTATGTGATGTATTTCCATTCAAAGATGGTGTATTTCTTTGCTTGCTTTGTTCTATTGATGGATTTTGTGAAGATGTTGAAGAATATGGTTGATTCTATTAAAATCCGTGGGAGATCTACATGATGCTGCATGAAGATTTGTTGTGCCTGGTGTTCTTTTCTTCATTGTGATCATATGAAACATGATAAACAAGCTTGTTGATGTTACAAGATATATTTTCTTGCAAGAGAATTCCCTTTTCCTTGGTGTTCCTCTCGGGGCTCCACTACATAGTTACTCCACTAATTAATATATTTATGGCTAGAAAAATCCTTACCTGAATCATTTTGTGCCAATCGTGAGACTTCAAACTGGATAGTTCCTCCACACCTCTTTTCTTTTTCTTGATGAAGGCTCCCTTGAGGCATCTTATATATCCTGTGTGAGTTCGAAAGCTACATATCTACTGCTTCACTATCTTTTCTTCGGTCCTCGAGAACATCCAAGGTGCATGCGGTAACTCGATCTTTTCTCTGGGTCTGATGTGTGGCCAAGCTCGTCTCATACATCCAATGCTACGTAAATCCTCCCTTACATTGACAGAATCACAAGCCTCGATTAAGTGATCCCATAATGTAGAAGCAACATTATTGAATATATGCATGGGGTCCAACAGGTGATTGATCTTGAGATCAGTCCAATATGGGAGATGAAAAAATATAGAGAATCTAAGGCACAAACAATATATTATTTCTCGTTCTCATAATGGAGTGTACTTTAAAGACAAACAAAAGAAGTAAACTTGTTACCGACTCATGCCGAGTGGGGGATAATCATTGGCGTGTGTTTGAGTGTCCTTCCAATCTTGAATGGTCAGAGATTGTGAAGTTCTTCCATTAGTGGGGGGTGCATATTTGGGGTGGTCAATAGGAAGAAAAAGATGATGATTGTCATAGATAACCTTCTTCCATTAGTGGGGAGTTGCATATTGGGGTGGTCAATAGATAACCACCTTCAAGCGTGTCGGTCTAGAAGAAACCGGAGAGGAACCGCAAATTGGACATCCATGATATCCTGATATAGTTAAACCTGTAAAAACAAGTGGGTTAATGATGACGTATATTTGATTAAGGGTAAGAATGAATAAAATAGAGTATGCAACTATCTGAACACTCTCCACAGCCTAAAAGTCATGCATGGTCCACAACAACATGTCCTTTAAAGTGAAATCTCTAGAGGACAATGATGCACTCACATCTTGCACCTCAATACCTCTCCATAGCATTTCTAGCTCCTCGATCAAAGGCTCTAAGTAAACATCCATGTTTTTTACTTTGTGTTTTCAAGGAATCAAAAGTGACAACATTACATGTCCTTTTTTTATTACCATGGATGGAGGGATATTATAGTTCACCAATATCACTGGCCATACACTATATGAGATGCTTTTGATGCCAAATGGACTTATTCCATCTAATCCTAGACCAAATCTCAAAATTCTGGGCTCTTCTTTGAAAGTAGGCCACAAATTGTCTACGTGTTGCCAAGCTGGTGTGTCTGAAGGAATTCTCCACTTTCCATCACTTGAATGGTGACTAGCATGCCATGACATGAGTCTTGCAATAGATTAACACTTAAACATAAGTTGAATATGTGGAATAATAGGAAAATAGCGCAAAACCTTACGAGGCACATCCATTGATTTCATCTCCTGGTTGTATCTTGGTTCACCACAAATAAGACATTGTCATGCAGATACATGATCCCCATGAAACAAGATGCAATCATTGACACATGCATGGATTTTAACATAATCGAGACCTCCAAGAGATGTCAAGAAACGCCTTGCTTGCTCCCTTCTAGTTGATGATTTATTTCCATTTGGAAGCATTTGTGACAATAACCTGTATATATTGTGCAAACAGAGTTAACAAACTGCGAATATTGTCTAGAAGCATTTATGAATTAATATCAAATGATACATACTTCAATAATGCATTCAAGCTAGCATTACTCCACCCATAAATGGTTTGTAAGTTCAGTATCTCGAGAGATGCACGTAGAACAGAGTAGGTGCAACCTTCGTAAAATGGAGTTTTCGATGCTATGTGTAGTGGGTCATCTATCTCTCTAGTGGCGCGCCCTCCCCCGGAGCCTCATGGGAAAATAAATCATGCACCATGTTGTCCAAAATCTCTTCCTCCAAAACTTGATGGGGCATTTGAAGAGGGTTGGTATCGTCATCATCAGTCTCTACTCTTCTTGAGGACTCTGCCTCCTCGGGTCGACGCTTTGTAGCCTCTCGACGCCCTAGAGGGACCATTTGAGGATGTGGTACCGCATCCTGCTCAATAAAAAAAAGGAGGTTTTGTTTAATGGTGAAGACGCAACATAGACCAATAATATTTGTGCAAATAAAGCAGTAAAAATTACTGGGTGTTTTTCTTGGTCCCACTCTTTGTACATGCTGAGGTGTGGCATTGTGATTCGATGTGCTAAAAAAAAACATCCTCGACAACGATCACACATACATTTGATTTTCCGTTGTAGCCAAGTGTCTCGATTATGAAGACACAATGTCTCATCCTCATTGGAGGATGTACTCTTTATTGACTCAACATGTCCCATACTAGTAGAAGATGATGACATAATTACACCTGAATCATAAGCACATAAATGATTTCATTTGGTATGTATGTCATATTCCCTAAATATTTTGATACTTACAACATGGAGGTAAAAATTTTGATATTTAAAGACTAGGAAAGTTCCAAAAACAACCAAACGCTAGCATTTAATCAGTTAATTGTAATTGCGCATCTATCAGCGCGTGTAATACGTCTTATCTACGCATATACACACGCAATTACACGCGCTTATAGACGCGCCACACAAATATAATTTTTTTAAAAAAAATTGTGACTTTCTTTTCAAACCAGTGCTTTTCTACGTTTTTGGCACATTTTCTGCAGTTCGAGCTCGACATCACTAATCATGTTTGTCTTTCACTTCATGAAGACAATGAGGGAAGGAAATAAGAGTAAAAAGAGGACAGGAGGAAGGAAGAGCCAAAGAGTAAAGAACAAGAGCCAAACAGCAAGGAAGAGAAGAAAAATCAAGCAACCTACCAAGGAAAGGGAGAAGGAGGACAAGGAGCTTACAACCTAGCCGCCACCCGTCGGAACAAGCAAAGAAGGTGAGTTCTTCTTCTCTATCTCAATCTTGTTTGCTTTCTCTTTGTCTATTTGTCACTCTCTCTCTCTATCTCTCTTTACATGCTTTAGACTGTCATCTATGGAGGTTTTTTGGGCGTTTTTTATAACAGTTTGCAAAGTATGGTCTGACTTTGCACGTCTGTAGGCGCGTCTAGATGATAGTGTAGACGTAGGTATAGATGCAGGAATAGACGTGTTGACAGATGCGGATATAGACATAGGTAT
This sequence comes from Lygodium microphyllum, assembly GCF_053477565.2. NCBI lineage: Eukaryota > Viridiplantae > Streptophyta > Polypodiopsida > Schizaeales > Lygodiaceae > Lygodium > Lygodium microphyllum. Next base: position 17,819,834 of record NC_141153.1, read on the forward strand.
AGACGCATCGTGTAATATGTTTTATCTGCACAGGGTAGTAATGGATTTTTGCTTGTGTAGATGTGGAATCTTGGATCTTCCAGCACTGATCCTGAGTTAGAACGCATGAATAACACCTTAGCGGAGTTCTCTAGAGGTGTTAGTAGTTTTTTTGGAGGTTTTCTGAATAAGGAGCAATTCATAGGGGAGATGACTAGTTATCTTGGTCACCCTCTCATTGTAGAGGAGGTTTTTAGTGTCATGTTTGGGACACCTAGCACATCTTTGCCTAGCATTTCTGCACAAACACCAAACCTTGGTACATCTCTACAGATCAGCTGATGCACAGGGATCAGCTGAAGTACATGGATTGGCCGAAGCACGTGCATCTGTAGAAGCACGTGCATCGAGTGAGGTAGAGGGTAGTGCCTGTCGAGGGAGGAGGGAGAGTCATGCGAGAGGGCGAGGAGGTCGAGGGCTTTGTGGGGGTTGCCTAGGAGGTGGCTCTCGATCACCCTCACCGAGAAATGAGAGAGGTGAGCCTCCACAAATGTACTACTTTGTCACAGATATTGGTGGTATCTTGCATAACCTTGAGGGGAGGGAAGTGATAGCCTACTTGAGGAGTGTCGTGCATGCCACATATAAAGATTGTATGATTCCCTTCAAGCACCAAAAAAATGGTTTGTCGCAAGAGGTGTTGCGGGTAGTACATAGAAGGTACCCTAATCCCGAGAATTCACGATTCTCAGATGATTTGGGACGGTCAAAGGTGAGAGACACGCTTCATAACAAGAGGTCTCACCTTATGACGCGTGCTAAGGAGTCACTGCGGGGACAAGAGCAAGGGCGCCCTAGATATGGCCAACCACCCAATTTCCATTGCAGGGAGTGGAAAGAGGCCAATAAGAGAGCAGTAGAGAAAAGGACAAGTCGCCAGCATACAGAGGCGCGACGTATCCAGATGGCAACCATGGGATCGTCGCATTATGGATCGGGTGGCAGGGAGTCATGGGAGGCTGAGTTTATAAGTATTATTTGATTTTAAAAAAAATTAAATTTTATAATTTGTTTCAATTCATTATGTAGTGTGTTCTAATATGTTGTATGTTAAAATTATTTTGTAGTATCATATCGTTGGTAGGATGCCTACTCCTAGAGAGGTAGGCTACCATCGAGGTCATAACTGGGCATCCACTTGGCATGATTTCTAGAGGAGGGACTCATTACAGAGGAGCAATATAATCGTGCCATGAGGATTTCACAACCAAAAGATATATGTTTTATTTTTTACATGAAAAGTATAGGCAACTCTAATTTATTATTTGTAATGGTATTTATATACCTCAATCCTTTGTGTAGGCAAACCCTGATGCAATTGAGGATAGTGAAGGGGGGACTAGCAGTAGCGGTGGTGGTAGCGGCACCGGCACCGGCACTGGCAGCAGTAGTGGTAGCGATGATGATGCCTCTTCTGAGGAGATGTAGAGGAGCCCCATGCATGCATGCCTCCCTTTGGCTTGTAGTTTTCATTTTTGATGTGTATTACTTTCAACTAGTGCTTGTGACCATGACCATGCTTGAGGTCACAAGCACTAGAGCTTGTCATGCAAAACCGTTTCATCTATATATATGAAATTTCGTATTCTATATACATTGTTTTGTTTTTAGTACAAAAGTATTCGAAATATGTACAAATGTTTCAGCACAATATACTCATGTTTCAGCACAGTACGCTCATCATGTGTTATTATCAATATATGGACTTTGGCTCTCCACATTCTTTTTCTTTCAGTATAATAATCTTTCTCTATTTTTCCTAAGCATACAAGTTGATGTTGATGGGGGGAAAGCCACATGCTCTCTGGTTTTTTTTTCATACCTCTGTTTTGTGCGTCTATCCGCGCATCTAAATTGCAGGAAAAATGCGCATCTATTATCGTCAAAAAATTGCAGTGTACACGCCTTTTTAGATGCGCAGTTACACGCCTGTATAAACACAGAATATGAATATATCTACTTTTTTATAAATATGATTATATATTTACGGAGCGCGTCAATAGGTGCGTGTAGGTTTCACTATAAGTGCACTTGTAGACGCAAAATTTTAGATGCGGTAGTAGATGCGGTAATAAATGCGCCCGACATTTTTAAACACATTCAAATATGGCGTCTACAAGCACATCTATGGAGCCTTTTTTTTGTAGTGTAAGGGAAGGCCAATCACACATTGTGGTTGTTGGAGCTCCCACATCTTGTGTCTCTCTCTCTTGCTTGCTCTTTTTCTCCATCCGCTATAGGTCACACCTCTACTGCTTCCTCTTGCTCATGCTCACTTAGGCTTCTCCCTTCAATTGGTATCAAAGTCCTTGAGCGAGGAGCTTCATCAATGATTACTTTAGCCCATGACAATACCAACATCTCAAGATTTATGGCGACCATGGTTTCTTCCATTCAAGGTGAGCATTAATCTCTCACTTCTTTGTAAATTATCAAGGCTTGTCCAATGGCTACTTTTGAGTGTATTGAACATTGTTATCACCACCATAGTGCTCAACATAGCCACCAAGCCATCAACATCTATTCATGTTTTTTATGCTATTATTTGAAGTAGTCTGGATAGTACAATTCACTTAGGTTGGTAGTTTACTACTCATTTTGGTTGCTCTTAACACACTTCGATGATCATTAAGAACTTCCTAGAACTCATAGCTAGTGTTTGAGCTTCATTTGATGTGGCATAGATCAATCATTACTGGCTGTATAGCACACAGGTCTGCTATATTACTCCATGATAGCCTATCTCTAAATGCTTATGGCTCACACCATGCTTATGTGATATGCTCTTAATGATTGGAAGTTATGAGTATGTACTAAGGGTGCCATTGGACTGATTTGACCTTATATTAGCTTAGTTGTAGTAGTGCTTTCACTACTAGAATACAATAACCACCAAGCTATTTGATTGTGAAGGTTCTTTTCCTTAAACCCTAAAGCTTGCTTATGGTTCAGTTCATGCCTATTAGTGTTGGGATCAATGATAAATCTTTGTAAATGTTTAAAATTTTTTTTTTTGAAAGCATTGTGCTAATTTAACTCAAATTTTAGAGGTTATTTCATTGCTATACATAGTGAGAAGTAAGCACTTATCTAGGAGATGGCTATGCCTGTTATGCTTTTATTTGAAGATACACAAGTACACAAGTACATCACTTGGATGTATTCATATCTATCATTTATGTATGCATCACGATATGTCTATGGTAACACTTGAGCTTTGCATTTGAGCTTGGTTACATGTCTTAGAGCTTTGTGAGTTGCTACAATGATCATTCACTTACACACTTGAAGATCTTATTGGGATTGATGTTGTTGACTATGTACTTGATGTATCATGTATGCTTGGATGTCATGTATATGATCTATTTGCAAAGAGCTTAGGATTTACACAATTGAGCTTGAACTTCTTTGACTCTAACTATGGCACTCATTGAGATATATATATTCTCTCTTGATGCTTCTTGGATGCATTTACCTTTTAGTTGTTTGATTTGATTCATGTCTTGGTTGCGCCCTTGTCTCTATCAAAGTAATGTCAATGATGTATATATACTTCTTGGCTATGTACTGATCTTTGTTACCCTTGCTCAGTTAGTTATGCATTTGATAGTTCTCTTTTATTCCTTATGAGACCTACTACATGCATGATGTCTATGCCTACTAGATGTATGGTTTACTAACACATTGAGATTGGGATAGATTATGGTACTAGTTGCATTCCTAGTCACTACTACTAGTTGCTCTTACATGTCCCATTTTTTGCCAAATAAACATTGTAGTTTGAGCTTAGATTCATTATTATTATGAGAGAATATATTTTGACTTACAGTTTATTACTAGTACCTAGTGGACAGCCCTATACTTTGGTGTTTTCTTTTGTTTAGATCTTGTATTGGCTATGATTTGGATTGCTTTATAGTCATTCACAATAGCCCATCTTCTTGTACTATGCTTTTTTTAATTAGTACAATGGTCAGTGTATCAAATGATAATGCTAGCTTTAATATTGATAAATTAGATGGTACTAATTACAACTACAGCAAGGCACTAATATGGTAAGTTTTCGTATAGAAATTGTAGATTAAGCCATTGAGACATGAGGATATAAATCTTGAATACTTTGATGCATAGGATTGGGCTGAATTGGATGAGTTATGTTAATCTAGAATCATTTTATCACTCTCTAAGCAAGTATTCGACAATGTTATCAGTGAAGGGTACACTACATGGCAGTTATGGTAGAAGATCCATGACATCTATCATAAGCAAATCACTACCTCTTAGATGTGTTGATGGGCTGAAGAAACTCATGGATCTTTGTAGGAAAGAGGGAACCTCCGTGTCCATCCACTTAAATAATTTTCATTCAATTATCATCATCTTATATTTACAAGGGATTGAGTTCAAGAATAATCTTTCACCATTGTTCTTATTAGTTACATTATTTGAATCATGGGTCACATTTTGTATTGCTATGTGTGCAAATATGCCTACTCTAATGGA